>NC_068379.1:6717185-7055935 GCF_023724105.1 Carassius gibelio | reverse complement strand
TTCAACAAGAACAAAAGTCTGTCTCTTACTCCCACTGTCTCCTCCTCATTATGCATCGCTTTTACTGTGTGAAATATTTATGCCATTCAATTATTCAATATTTTCTGAAGGCAGAAACATCCTTCAGCGTGAGAGTAAAGATGTTATTTGTGTGGGAGGAGATGTTGTTTGCAGGGCTGTACATGTATTTCTGGTTCAGGCTGACTGTGAAGTGAGTGGGAGTGTGGTCTTACATCACACTTTAGGGCTGAGTTACCAACTGATAAGAAGGATCTTTTTTTTTTATAATCGCTTTTATTCCACCCCGATTATTTTGCTTATTATAATCTTTATTTCACTAACTGTCGCTATCATAAAGCTCCTAATGGTGATGGATTGCTCCTGGAATATTATTTGGGAGCCAATCCTAAAGCATGCTGGAATCCAGAAAGAATCTAAAAATCCTGTTTTTCAGTGGGATCTTAACGGATCCTTAGGGAATTCTTAAATGGTTAGAAACGGTTTCAAATATGACCGAATTGCATTCGCAATTTTGTCTGCCACTTGTTGCTTACATTTTATCTTCAATGGCATTCAGTCAAACGAGCACCGATTTAAAAGCCCCATGAAAAAGGCTAATTTGTATCTAGTCTGTATTTTCGGTTTAACACTCAGGAAGTCTTGAATAACAAAAGTAACAGCACCAGCTGTAATACATTCCAACAATTTATAAACTTAACTTCCACACTTGTTTTACCAAAGGCCTGGACTCTTCTCCTACACGACAAAAAACATTCTACTTATAGTATCTAAACAAGATGAATTTTTATTTTGTAAAATGCAGTAATAAATATAAAAATTATAATAAATAAATAAAGTTATCAAATTGCATTTCAGATATGAAAAAAAGCTATTTTTCAAACATGCCCAGAACAAAGTGAATTTCCTATTTTTGATAGATGGACACAGACAGACAGGCAGATAGATAAATAAAAAGATCATTTCAGGGTGTTTCTTTGAATGCTCAAATTATTTTTTATTAATTGAAGCCTTCCAGATCTCTAAATGACAGCTACTTGGAACTGCACTTGACCAGAAACTATGATTTTAGTAAGAATAATAGGCTAATAATTCTGTTTTAATTATTAATTTATGGACTACTTTTATTGCTATAGTGGAATTAGGGAAGGGATATACACACACACACGCACACACACAACTTTGTCTGAAGCCTCCAAATGCATATTTTTCCCTCCCTGTAAAATGCTTATTTATATATATATATATATATATATATATATATGAAGAGCATTTTCCCAGGAGTCATTCTACCATAGAGGAAGAGAGCGAGATACATTTGAAAGCTTCAAAGCTCATATATATAAAAATGAATAAATGTAATGTTATATATCTAAAAGCCACAAGACCACCGTTTTAATTTCATTACAGGCTTTGATATGTTTCCTAAATGCATGAGAGCAGCATTTGACGTGTGGATCAGGTTCAGAGCTTCACTCGAGCATGAATCTTTGATGTAGGCAGTGCGTCTGAACACTGGATGCGACAGGCCCGTGCTAGAGGCCCGGATGCACTCACGGGACAGTCCTGGGCACACACACGTGTCAAGACGGTTTCTCTCGTGTGCAAACACATGTCATGATTCGCTCAGGTGTGTCCCCTCACCTCTTGACTCGGATGATCTGGTCTCTCATGGGCTTGATGTCCTGGAAGCTCTGCTGGTTCACCAGACTGTAGACCAGGATGAAGCCCTGCCCGTTTTTGATGTACAGGTCCCGCATGGACGCGAACTGCTCCGTGCCCGCCGTGTCCAGGATCTCCAGCACCGACGGCGACGAGTCCACCTCGATCTCCTTACGGTAGAAATCCTCGATGGTCGGGTCGTACTTCTCAATAAACGTCCCGGTGACGAACTGCACGGTGAGGGCGGATTTCCCAACCCCGCCGCTCCCGAGGACCACCACTTTATACTCACGCATCTCTCAGGTCTGAACGGCTCACAGAATCAAAATAAACTCACACGGCACTCGACATGACAATGGCATTCATGTTTAGGGCGTTTAAACGGGTCTGTCCACGGACATAAACACTTCTCGCTTCCCGTAGCTGCAGCGCTTCATGATCATGGAGCACCGGCGGCCCGCGCGCGCATATAACTCACACCGGGGAACGACTGGATAGATGCAACCGTCAATAACTTGTGCTTTTTATCTGCTCAGCTCACCATCCTATAGAAGTAAACGAAGACTGCATGGAGAAACCCAACGGACTGCCTCTGGCATCGGTGCGTTAAAATCTGATTGCGTGAAGCGATCGGGGCGCATGCTAGTGTTTTCCGTCTCCTTCTGCTCTCTCCGGTCTTCATTTATACACTAGCACACCGCCATGCTCACGGGTGGGGATCCTCCACTGCGCCGCTCCACTGTTGTGAAGTCCGAGTCATTTCGGCGAACCGGTTGATTCAAGCAGTTCGTTCGAACGAATCAGTTCAAGAATGATTCACTCATTATTTTACGTCATGACGTAATTATGTCATCTTCTGCTAGTTTCTTGAAACAGTATGGCCTTTCTTTCTTTCTTTCTTTCTGATAGTTTTATTTATGAGGTTATGTTTGATGGTTCTGTTTCTACTATGGAAGTTGTTTAAGCCACAGAATAAATAATTTAAAAGTTAATTTAAGTTAATTTATTTTATTTTTTTACCCAGAATTGTGAGATATAAACTCTAAATTGTAAGCTGTATACTCAGAATTCTGACTCTTGAAACAAAATACAACTGCAAGCTTATTTCTTAATTCAACAAAAAGCCAGAATTGAGAGAAAAAAGCTAGAATTGTGAAATAAATACAAAAATGTGTCAGAAACATTGCTTTTGCTCAACATGCTTATCGATTGTTCTTATTTTATCTGGTTTAACTATGTTTTCTAAAACATTGTATTTATTCTAATTTATCTTATTCATTAAGCTTATGATTGTCATTTTTGTGTTTTTCCTCTTGTTTGTTACATGTGAAATTTTCTGTAGGTTATGTTTATTTTGTCCATTTCTGTTTCTTATAGTATTATCAAGTCAAGTTCAAGTTAAGCTTTATTGTCATAAGATACATGTACACTGGAGAAAATATCATGCCTCACAGGACCATATGGTGCTACATAAATACAGACATACAACAATTAAGTAAAACAGTATATATATATATATATGAATGCTTCACATGTACGTACTGTACATGTGCAAAGAGAAACATCGTTAGTCAAGAAGCTGGCTGGGGAAGAGTGCAAGATGATTTGTAGTGCCTGAGCATGTAAACACACATCTTTTTTGGGGGGATTATGTACACAGTAGTGTGTGTGAAAAGTGTGTAATGCACACAGAGGAGAGAGTGTTACTACAGGTGGTTTGTACAGGCCCACTCACCTGTGTGTAACAATTCTATTTTGCAAAAAAAGAAAGAAAAAAAAAAACAGCAGAAAGTGACGCAGTGTTGGTGGTCCAGGTGAGATTCAGGTGATACAAGTTATGGGTAACAGTATGGGTACATTACAATAACACAATAGGCTTTTAACTTTTTTTAAGTCTTATAATTTCATATATTTAATGTATCCCCATTGCGTCTAATGCCGCCCAGTTTGTAATCCGTTCTCTGTTGTGAAACGGTTTAAATTATTAATTTATTACGATCATTTATTATTCATGCACTTGTTTCATCTCGATTGGATCACTGTAACTCTCTTTATTCTGGTCTTCCTCAATCTTCAGTGTCACGATTGCAAGCTGTTCAAATTGCTGCAGCAGGTCTTTTGACTGGGTTTGTTTAAAAGGCATTGTCTGGTTGTCACATTGTCCTGCTAGAGCACTTAGATCTTCGAGTCGCTTGCTTCTAACTGTACCACTGTGTCTGTTCAAATCAAAGGGTGATCGTGGTTTTTTCTGTGGTTGGCCCCAATCTTTGGAATGGTCTCCTCCATCATGTGAGATCTTTTTTTTTTAATGCTTTATTGTCAACAAGTAGCATGTACAGTGCCATATCTCACTATATAACAAAACATTTCACATGCCTCAACAAAAAAGAAAGAGTAAATACTAAAAGAAATGAAAAAAGAAAAAAAGAAGAGAGTGTACATAAGCATCTTTTTACAGACAAACATATGTTATACATACATTTACATTTACATAGGATATTACTAATCAATTTAATAATACAGAAAAACATACTTTACAATTCAGCACCATTATTTATTATTATTATTATTATTTTATTATTATGTAAAAATGTTAAAGGGGGAGCATATATAGTTTTAATTGCTTTACTATTTTTAGATTTTGATATCACACTTACATACATTTTAATCTCTTTTTCGAGCACCATTAAAAAGAGGTTTACCTTTAGTAAACTTGCATTTATGAATGTGAAATTTAGATAGAAATAAAATAAAATAAAATGTATAATAAAACCAACATCCCTTAAAGAGTGATCCTGAGGCCTGCTCCTTCTTTGGACATTATTCAATCTAGACTTAAATCTTATTTTTACTCTTTAGCCTTTGTATGTGTGTAGTTGTTTTTATCAGTAGATTTGTTTGATCACTGTACAGACATTTTGGATCAGTTTACATTGTGTTTAAATGTGCCTTATAATACATATATTTGTTAATTTAAAAGATCCGACTCAGTTGGGTGATTCACTCAGAACCGGACACTTTCACACCGCTTTCTTCCATCTCGGCTTCCGTACAGAGGGCGAAGGCAGACGCTGTCGTCGGTTAACGGATCTTCGAGGTGTCCAATAGCCGTCCGGCTGCCCGAAACCGCGCCCACGATACCGAACACACCGAAGATGAGTTTCCGCTTGAGTCAAAACTAGACGGTTGTCACTGACGTAAGGAAATATTTGGGCGAAAAAAAAAAACACTATGACATTGTAGTGACCCGTTTAGTGCTGGAGTTTGCATTGTAAACATATCTATGTTAGCTAACATAAAATATCACTGTGACCTTTTTATAATCATAAAAAATATGGAATAATTTAACATTTTATTAAGTTATTATTGGCTACATTAAAATAAAAAATAAAATAAAAAATACCAGTTTATTTAGAATAAAATAACAAACACAATGTGATAGTGAAATCAGTGAGTTAAACAGTCAATAGTTCATTAGAGTCAACATTTTCTTCATGGATGCTGTCAATAAAATAAGCTTGTTTTGAATTCAGTATATATTCATCTAAATGGCACACATGTTTGCAGTGAGACAGACAGCAAGTGTTTCATCAACAGAGAAAAATCACAATAATAATAATTAAAAAAAACTAATCAAACATTTAAATGTATTTGCACATTGCTTGTTGAAAAGCAAACACAATCAGAAGGAAAAACTAAACAAAAACATATATGCTATTTTTAAAGTAATTTGTTGGTGGTTGTGGCAAGTTTTGATTGTCTTGTATTAAACTTAGGCTAAGTGCTAAATGTTTAAAAACACACCAACACAAAAGTGAGTGCACTTTTAGTACAGTACACAATAACCCTGCTGGGCTTTAATTTACCTCACTATTGCCCAACATTCTGTAGCTAGCTACAATTTAAAGCAACTGTAAGTAACTTTTTTATCTTTCCTGCTGAAAATGAACAGCATTCCTGTTGACCAAGTGTATAATGTACATTCATAAAATACATGATGGACTGTTATTAGGCTAAGTTTAAGTAGATACAAACGAGTTGAATGAGCAGCAGCATGACAGTAGGTGGCGCTGTTGGTATGAGAGAGAGAGAGAGAGAGAGAGATAGAGAGAGAGAGCAGCTGCTGCAGCACTGCGGTGGTCCTGCGTCCAGCATCCACTGAACACACTGCAGTCTGATGAGCTGAGCCTTTACAAATGGCCCTCGGACATAATCTCAAGTTCAAATGAATTATAACAAGTATTAAAACACAGTAGGAAAGAGTTAGGCCTATTGCAGTTTCGTACTAAAATACACAATGAGGTCTAAATGTCTGAGACCACACTGCAAATAGATTTTCCCCATCTAAACCAATAATGAACAATTTTGGGGATTTTGAAAAAAGAGATCACCATTTAAATAAAAATACTTTATTTTTGAAACATTTAAATTGGTTGGGGGTTCGATTCCCCGGGAACACATGATATGTAAAAATTGATAGCCTGAATGCACTGTAAGTCGCTTTGGATAAAAGAGTCTACTAAATGCATAAAATGCAATGCATTCATAAAAATAAATCATGAAAACATGAACTAGATGACGTCATGCGCTAATTAGTACATTTATGACGTATGTGTGTCGTATTGCATTGCCTCCCTATGCTCACATACTGCAATTTAATTTAGCCATTTAATTTAATTCTGAATAAAACTGTTTTAATTACTATATTTTAATGTATGTGTTGTCAGACAACCGAATGAATATTATAATGACTGAAACGAGGTCCATTAAGACTACATAACCAGCTCTCAAACATTAATCTGCACTAATGAAATCAAATACACATACGATGAAGTCAGTGGTCGTGCTGTGACTGATGTCGGCTATACTTGCTTGTAAAATAGAGTTAGAAGCAACAGAATATCTTTTTTTTTTTTTTTTACTGAAAGTGCTGCTCCTGTCTGCACTCGCTAAACACAGCAGATACAGAGAGAGAGGCTCACGCTGGGAAAGAGAGACTTTGCGCTCGTGCGGCAGCACCAGAGAGTCTCAGAGAGGCTAAATAACGATTGCCCAAAAAGTCGCTAGATTTGTCGCTAGTCGCCTTTTTGTAAAAAAATCGCTAAATCTAGCGACAAAGTCGCCAAGTTAGCGACTCCACTGCCCAGCGGACTGGCTTCAACCGTCTCGCAAGTGTTGATAGGCTATTACTCGTGAGGTGTAACCAATCAGATAGCTCCGTGTGCAGGACATTGAGCAAGTCTGCAGAGTGGTGAATACGGAGAGGCTGCTATATCAGAGGCAGCTAAAGTAGCGCATTTTAAAATAAAATTTACTTTAATCAAACCACGGATCCGTGATAAGTTTTGTGATCCGTCTCGCCACTATTGTAGTAGCACTGATCACTTTGAGGGGGGGATACATTTATAATAATTATAAAATAAAAATAATAATTATTATTTTAAAATAATTAAGCAGAGGCAGGGATACATTAAACAGAAAGGGGGAAATCCCACACATATGTGATATGCCTCACCTAGAGTATTCTCTACTCAAGCTGTCCTCCAAATGTGCAAGTCCTGAGATCGAAGTGTTTTTTTGTTCGCCGCTGCCTCTCCTGGCAAAGAATCTACTGTCAAACTGTTTTTTAGAGATCCAGAGTTATGCTGGGCCGTCACCAGGAGGACTTATCTGCTGCCAGGGGTGCAGAGGAGAGTTTGGCAGCACAAGTTAATGATCTGTCTACTCGCCTTCTTCATGGTCACCAGGAATCACCAGTCGTTCCAAGTCATCCTTCTCTTAATGAACCTCTTGTGAACAATCCTCCATGTTGTGCAGGTGAGCCGACTAAATGTAGAGCCTTTCTGACGCAGTGTGAGTTAGCCTTGTCCCTGCAGCCACAGACTTATGCAGAGGACCATGCCTGCATCGACAAAAGTGATTTCGTTGCTGACTGGGCGCGCTCGTGAGTGGGGAACCACCGTCTGGGAGGCTGGGTCTCCCTGTTGCCACCGTTTTGAGCTATTTAAGGAGGAGATGATTAAGGTTTTCAACCAGTCAGTTTTTGGACGCAAGGCGTCGCGTCTTCTCACCACAATCTGCCAGGGGAGGAGAACAGTGGCCGACTTCGCCATTGAGTTTCTCACCCTTTCCACCACATAAGAATGGAACGAGCCTGCTTTGGTCATGCGTTTCCTGGAGGGTTTGAATGTGGATTTTAGGGAGGAGATTTACGCTCATGGTGCCAACTGATTGAACCGGCGATTCTCCTAGATAGGTGTTTTGAGCAACGGCGACGTGCTTGTGCAGCCCCTGCCTCTTTTCGCTTGCCGCCTGCTGTTACGTCTAGACCTGAGCTAGTACCCATGCAGTTGGGTAGCTTTTGTCTCCAGCCAGATGAGACAACCTCGCATCTCAACAGACTGTGTCTTTATTGTTGCGCAGCTGGCTTCATGTCCAGTAAAAAGCCAGAGCTCGCCAGTAGACAGGGGAGTACTGGCGAGCGCTGCTGTAAAATCCTCTCCACCCAAGTTCCATACCACTCTGCCTGCAGTTCTTCGTTGGGTGGGCTCCTCTGTATCGTGTCCCGCATTGATCGACTCGGGATCTGAGGGGAATTTTATTGATGAGAGATGGGCTCGGGAACACAACATCCCTCTGGCGCACCTGAGGAGTAACACCACCGTCTTTGCCCTGGATGGTAGTGTACTGTCTGGGGTTCACCGTGTCACCAGCACGGTGAGTCTCACTATCTCAGGAAACCATCAAGAGACTATTTCTCTTCTCATTTTTTCAGTCCCCCTATACCACCATTGTGTTAGGACATCCCTGATTGACTCAAGAGGTTATTCACCTCCGCGCCCATTTTGGTCACCCCGGACCCTGAAAGACAATATATAGTAGAGGTCAACGCTTCCAACATGGGAGTTGGGGTTATTCCATCGCAACGTTCTTCCCTAGATTACAAGGTTCATCCGTGCAAGGTTTTTTCTTTCACCGGCTGAGTGCAATTATGAGGTTGGTAATCAGGAGCTTTTGGTGATTCGTTTAGCTTTTGGGGGAGTGGTGGCACTGGTAAGAGGGAACCAATTGTGGCGAGTGGGGCGGGGCCGAGAGGCGTGGGAACGAGGAGTGAGGCCAGGTGTAGTGATTGGAGATGAGCTACACCTGCGCCCCACCGCCGGTCTTGAGTCCCACGTAGGAGATGGAAGGATATAAAACTGGAGTGACGACCGTGAAGGACGAGAGAGGACCAGGCCTGGGACATTATTTTATGTGTCGCTTTTTATTTGTGCGCGTCAGTCGCCGTGAGGGGCTGACGCGCTGTTTTCTGTTTAATTTTGAATATTAAAACGTTTTTGATTGTGCGCCGGTTCCCGCCTCCTTCTTCCCGATGATTAGGGAGTTTTTATGGTTAGTTTTATATCCTTCCATCTCCTACGTGGGACTCGATACTGGCGGTGGGGCGCAGGTGTAGCTCATCTCCAATCACTACACCTGGCCTCACTCCTCGTTCCCACGCCTCTCGGCCCCGCCCCACTCGCCACACCAATGTTCCATTTATCTTTTCGACTGACCACCGTAACCTAGAGTACATCTGTTCCGCCAAGAGACTTAACGCTCGTCAGGCCCACTGGGCATTATTTTTTGGTCGTTTAAATTTTTTATCTCGTTTAGGTCAGGTTCTAAGAACCTTAAGGCCGATGCCCTCTCACGGCAGTTTGGCTCCACAGAGGAGGCTTCGACCGGGGAGGCTATTATACCCCAACACTGCGTGGTCGGAGCTGCCATCTGGGGAGTGGAACAGACGGTGAAGAGAGCTCTTTCACTCGTTGACAGACCCTCTCATGCCCCGACAGGAATGTTGTTTGTTCCCGAGAGTGCGCTCTCATCCGTTCTCCAGTGGGGGCATCCTCATTTTATTACGCTTCCTAAACTACTGTCCGCCCAAGATACCGCCCAGATAATGGTAGATCATGTATTCAAGATTCACGGTCTACCTTTGGACATCGTGTCAGACAGAGGGCCTCAATTTGCCTCTCTGTTCTGGAGGGAATTCTGCAGACTGATTGGGTCATCTCCCAGCCTGTCATCAGGATTCCATACTCAGACCAACAGGCAAGCCGAACGGGCCAATCGGAAGTATGTTGCACAGTTTGACTTCTCAGAGCCCTGCTTCCTGGTGCGATCAGCTATCCTGGGCAGAATATGCCTATAATTCCCTACCCTCATCTGCACACTGGGTTATCCCCTTTTGAGAGCTGCCTCGGTTACCAACCTCCGCTCTTTTCTCCTCAGGAGTCTGAGACTTCCGTGCCATCCGTACAGGCTTTTATTCTAAGGTGTAAGCACACTTGGAGGAGGGTGAGAGCTGCATTATGTCATACTAGAGAGCGCGCTTGTAGAGCAGCTAATCATCATCAGGTTAAAGCCCCTCGTTATGTTTGTGGGCAGAAGGTGTGGCTTTCCACCCAGAGTCT
Source organism: Carassius gibelio (assembly GCF_023724105.1). Taxonomy (NCBI): domain Eukaryota; kingdom Metazoa; phylum Chordata; class Actinopteri; order Cypriniformes; family Cyprinidae; genus Carassius; species Carassius gibelio. The sequence goes on along the minus strand of NC_068379.1, from coordinate 7,045,796 downwards.
GCCTATTCACGAGGGCTCTAAGAAAGTTATGCCCCATTTTGTCGGCCCTTTTACTCTATTGAAAATTCTTAGTCCATAAGCAGTCAAACTAAGATTATCTCGCCAGTTACGTTGGGTACATCCGGTATTTCACCTATCCTGTGTCAAACCTGTCATTCACGCTCCCAACCATCCCACCCTTCCTCCTCCTCCTCTTGGCGAGGTGGGTTCCATTTACAGAGTTCGCAAACTGCTTGATGTCCATCCTCGGGGGCATGGCCATCAGTTCTTGGTGGACTGGGAGGGCTATGGTCCTGAGGAGAGGTGGTGGATTCTGGCCCGGGACGTCCTGGACCGCTCGCTCATCAAGGACTTCTACCGGGCTCGCCAGGCCTCAACCTTGGGAGCGCCGGGTAGCTCCATTGAGGGAGGGGTACTGTCAGGATCTGGGTTGCTTCTCTGCTCTCTCTCTCTCTTACACCAGCACACACACGCATTCCCACACTCATTAAAACTCACTCACTCACACTCCAGTGCGCACACACACTTTCTCGTTTTCGCTCTGTCATCACCTGTTGATCATTGCAATCAGTGCTTTCGCTGCTTAGCGCTTACACCTGTGTATTGTCTGATTACTCTGTCTACTTCTAGCGTTTGTTCTCTCTGTCCTGTCTCGGATTATTGTATGAGCTAGACTCTTGTATACATGTCAACTTTAATCTTGTCTTGCCCTGTCTTGTGTAGCAGCATTCGCCTTAGTGTGCCTGTCTCCTGTTACAAGCTGTGATGTGCCTCACTTAAAGTATTCTCTGCTCGAGCTGCCCTCCACATGTGCAAGTCCTGAGAGCAATTTATTTTTCTGTTCAACGCTTCCTCTCCTGGCAAAGAATCTACTGTCAAGCTGTTTTTTGGAGAGTGTTTTTGTGTTCTTATTCCGTGCCATCTACCTTCAGCTGTTTTTTGTTAAGCAATAAAAGACTTTGATTTGAGCTACTTTTGCTTTTGGATTTTCAGCACCTGGCATATATATTGCTGCTGCAATTAAAGCAAAAACATGTTTTTTTTTAGAAATTGTTAAATTTATGGTATTTTTTGATAATTTGATATAATATAGTTTATATAATTTGTATAAATCAGAAGGAAAAAAGCAAAACAGAAGCATTTTATGCAGCTGCCTCAGACTTAAATTGCCCCATATATTCTAAAAGGAAAATATTTGTTGACAACGAAAATTTTAATTCATATTTATGGAAGCAAATTAGTCTCAAATATAATTCACGCAAAAAACACGATTCACACATGCGTAGACGATTTCACATGCATGTAACTTAATTTGCATACACACAACAAAAATTCATGTGCATGAAAAAAAATCACAAAAAGCAATTCACATGCGCAAAATAAAATTATATATTCATAAAATACATTTCACAAATGCAAAACACAATTCGTAGATATACAACTGTGCACAAAAACCTTTGAATGTTTAAAATGTACGAGTGTCTGAATGTACAAATCGTCATTTACTACGAATCCACTCGGATTTGTGTGTGTGTGTTTTTGAGACTTTCCTGGCAGAGCTCTCTTCCCACATGGGTCTGTCGTACTCTTTAGCCAATCAGATGCGAGCTTACCATTCTACCAATCATATCATAAGCCACTGAGAGTGCATTCAAGGAGCACGATTCTGCGCACCTTTTGCGCAATATGGATTAATTAGAAAGGAAATTAAGCCTTTACATCAGTAATACAGAAGAACGAATGAAGAACGGAAAGCACGGGTAAGAGTTTAGTTTATTTCATAAAAGTCTGAGTTTACACATTTTACCGTTTACACATTCAATCAAGTCAGTTTTTCTAGTTAGAAAACTAGTTAGAAAAAAATACAGTTGTAACAGGACAGTAACAGTAATTATAAGTTAAACTGCAATCAGGATAGTAAAAAGAAAGACCTGTAAAGACAAAAGTAACATTTTGAGAGTTGTGAATTTATAATTCTAAATAATCTTGTTTTAGAAATTGATGTCTGTTAGGTCAGTGTGTACTTTCTTACAGTAATACATTTTAAAACATGTAGCCTAGTCATTGTTAACCACTACGTTGAAGCAATGTATTTCGATCAAGATAAACAACATCAGATATTTAGAAACATTGTTAAATTTTTTTATATATTGTCTGTACATTGAAATGCATCTTTTTCTTCTTATAATTTAGGAATATCTAAAGCAGTATATTCTTCAACGACTACATGATCGTTTAGTTCATGTCTTGGAGAGACAGCCACTGAATGTTACCTAGAGTTTATTTGCAGACAGGAACTAGTATTTATTAGTGCCCTGGCTGATATGGTAGATATGTCAGAGGATGTAATGGTAGCTCTTACAAATCTGAGCAACCATATACAGCGTCTGAGGTATATGGAGGCTTTGGAGGAGGTATCTATAACAATGGAGCTGGGACAGGGACGTCCTAGAATTAAAATTTCTACGATCGACCTTACCCATCTAATAGAACTCGGTCTTCCAACCCAGTCTATTGCAAATTTACTTGGTGTGTCTTGTGCAAAATTTTCAGGAGGATGAATGAAAACAACTTATCTGTGAGAGCTTTGTACAGCACATGTACAGATGAAGAGCTTGATGCCCTTGTCACAGAGATTAAGACCTCCATGCCAGACGCAGGATATTGTATAGTTCAAGGGGCTCTACTGGCACAGGGGCATTAGAGGTCAGATTCTAAAGGGGAGGTCCTAATGCTTCGGAGGGTGGAAGATGAAGAGGAGGTTTGTGTACAGTATCTGCCCAGTCCTTCTAAGGTTACCTTGGACTTTCAACATCTGTCATTATATCAACAGGCTGATGTTCGAGGTCTCTGTAGCCCAGAGGTGTTTAAAGAGACTCCTGGAAGAACTAGTTTCGTACAGCATAACATAGTACTTTGTGATGGAGCATTACCTCGACGAAGGAGTTATCGTGTTCCTAAAAGACTGTTGATCTCTTTAAAAGAGGAAGTGAATCAAATGTTGAGTATGAACATCATTGAACCCTCTCGAAGTGACTGGTGTAGTCCTGTGGTGTTGGTTCCAAAGAAGGATGGAAGTCTTCATTTTTGTGTGGACTTCCGTTATCTTAATTCTGTCTCTAGATTTGATTCCTATCCAACACCCAGGATTGATGAACTGATTGATCGCCTAGGCCAAGCTAAATGGATAACCACTGTTGACCTTTGCAAAGATTATTGGCAAGTCCCCTTGACTGCCCAGGCAAAAGAACTGACTGCATTCCGCACTCCTTGGGGTCTCTACCATTTTTCTGTTATGCCTTTTGGGTTACATGGGGCTCCGCTACATTTCAGAGGCTTATGGATCTGGTGTTGTCTGGCCTTTCCAATTACGCAGCTGCATACTTGGATGACATTATTGTGTATAGTTCATCCTGGGAGCCACATCTCCAACATCTGAAGGAGGTCTTCCATCGCATCCAGGAGACGGGTCTCACCATCAACTCTTCCAAATGTGCTCTAGCTAAAAAAGAAACGGAGTACCTTGGGTATGTAGTCGGTAATGGGGTCATTAGACCACAACTCCAAAAGATTGAGGCCATTCAAAACTGCCCTCTGCCAGAGACAAAAACTCAGATACGATCATTTTTTAGGGATGGCGGGTTGGTACAGAAGATTTGTACCAAACTTCTCTGCTCGTGTGGCCCCCCTAACTGATTTGACTCGGAAGAATTTCCCTAACCGGGTTTCCTGGACAGAGGAAGCAATGGAAGCTTTCCAGGATATAAAGGCTGCAGTATGTGAAGAAGCAGTGCTTTATTGCCCTCATTTTGAAAAAACATTTTTGTTGCAAACGGATGCCTCTGATATTGGCATTGGTGCAGTGCTCCTTCAGGGTGAGTCAGACAGACATCCAGTGGCATATGTCAGTAGAAAGCTTTATCCAAGGGAGGTACGGTATTCTACCGTTGAAAAGGAGTGCCTGCGGTAAAATGGGCCTTAGATACCTTCAGGTACTACCTTATTGGTAGAGAGTTTACCATTGAAACTGATCATCGACCATTGCAGTGGATGGACAGAATGCGGGATACCAATGCTAGAATTACCCGCTGGTACCTTTCTATGCAGCCTTATAAGTTTAACATCCAGCAGGTGCCCGGGAAAAGTAATACAACTGCTGATTTCCTCTCCCTTAGGTGGGGGGATGTGTGATGGCCTGGATTTAAACCACACAATTCTTATATACATTCATCTTTGCAGTTGATCATGTAAAAGGACATTACTATATTGGTTTGGTTTACGATCTTTATTTGTCATTGTACGGAGTCAGTGCAATGACAAATAAAGATCGTAAACCAAACCAATATAGTAATGTCCTTTTACGTGATCAACTGCAAAGATTAATGTATATAAGAATTGTGTGGTTTAAATCCAGGCCATCACAATGTGTTACATTTTATTTGTCACTGTTATGAGGCCTGAAGGTCTTTGTTTTTGTGAAAAGTATCAACACTGGTGTCATTGGCACTGTTATTACTTCCAAGTAAAAATGAATCAAAAGACAAATAAAGGTATTTGAATTTATGTGCATTCATTTTAGGTTTGGTGGTTCCAATAAATGACTGTTTTGTCGACAGTTTCATGTCAGGACATCCTTTACCCTCTTAAAACAACATGGAGCTCCTCTCGCTATTCATTTGATTCATTTGGTGACTTTAAAAACAAACCAGGTGTTATTTATTTATTTGTTTATTAATTCATCTTTTTTTTTTTTTTTTGTCATGCAGTGTTTGTCAACTATTGTAATAATAAAGTGATACATAATGCTATTGCCATGCTTTCATCGCCGTTACCGCCCGAACTGATCGCAATGCACGCGCGAGTAGCTATGGCAACAATAAGCCAAATAAGCATGAGGCAAATGCAGCATTAACTTGTGAACTTTATAAAACATCGTAAACTCTCATCTAAAGATGCATATCTTCTGTTCAGAAATTTCCATAAAGCTTATACTATTGCATTATTAAAATGACATCCTGTATATTGCATAAGTTGAATAAAATTACATGACAAGGTATGACGGAAAGAATAATGTAGAAAATCAATCCGGATCACCTGCTTATGACAGTCACGAATCCGTACTGATCAGAAGGCTACGAGGAGCACAGCACGACTGCGTTTCTCTCATTTGATTCATTTTGTAATTGGTAAGACATCAGGACACTGTACAGACAGTAAACCTACTGTATTTTGACACAGAGTGATATACTAGCATCATTCTACTGATCTGTTGAAAAAGTATGTGCTTACAAATACACACCATAAGAGACCATAAACATTATAACATTTAGGGTTTTACAACACTATTTCCGAGAATTCACTCCGAGATTCACGTTTAAATGTTACTCCCAACAAACTGATGTGCTAAAATGAAATTAAGTTCATTGGCCTAAAATGGGAAATGGGAATTGAGAACTAATTATTAAATTGTAGTGCATATTCAGGCAGGACATTCAGTCATTAAATGTTTTATTTAAAAAATTCCCTTATTTTGACTTATACAAAACATCTAATAAAACAACAGCTTAAACTTCATTCTAAATAACAACTGTAAAGTCCCCACGAGTTTCCAGATGAACAGGACTGGATTGAATCATAACAGTTGAAAAAATGGGGTTAGCATTGCTTTGATATCTGGTTATGAAGCCCTGCTCTACAATTACAGTGAATTTTACAGTGTGAATTATTAACACTTCTGTAAATAAAGTGTAAACAGAAACATAGAACAAAATGTTACAATAGAGTTAGCACTATAAATTCTAAAATCCCTTTACAAGCTGTAAAATATTATGTAAACAGTTTTGCAGCTTAATAAAAATGGCAAAGAAAATATTATTAAATAATTAAAATTTAAAAAATAATTTTTACAAAAGAGTTAATACGCTTCACATGTCTGCTTTTAACTTCTCCAAAAAAATTGCCTCTGATAATTTCCATTGATTGATTGACTGTCTTTTTAAGGAAAATGTGGGTGGAGTTGAAAAATTTTGAAACAACATGCAGAACTACCACTTTTTGCTATAAGTTTGATTGCATCATAATAATTGCTGTTAACAATCTTTGTTGTCTGTTTACATCTTTAATTGATTTTTCCATACATTTCTGCCACATGTACATATGAGTCACCACTGATAAGCTACAACTAAATATTATAGAAACTTTTATTTTCTATAAAGTTGCTTGCAATGATTTGTATCGTAAAAAGCGCTATACAAATAAAATTGAATTGAATTGAATATTACAGGGAAATAAATACTAGTCCATGGCTAGAAGTGAATGGTTACCATCAACTGTTTGGTTACCAACATTCTTCAAAATATCTCCTTTTGTGGTCAACAGAAAAAAGAAGCTGGCACAGGCTGGGAATGACATGAGCACGAGTAAATGATGACAGAAATGTCATTTTTGGGTGGATTATCTCTTATTACCTGAATCAGTTAAGAAAATAGTGGGAAACAAACAAGTAAAAAAATACAAGTGACATAAACATTTTAGCCCCTTAATGTGGCCTCTAAAATTTAATGTGTGATGGTAACTGATCAAACGTGTGTGTGTTTGAAATATGCTGAGTTTTTCTTTACTGTGTACAGTAGTTATGATGCAGCACACAAGGTTGAGTTGTTGCAGACTGTCTAAAACCTACAAAGCTTTTAGCCATGCTTTGAATCACTGCAAAGAGAAGTGTGTGTGTGTGTGTGTGTGTGTGTGTGAGAGAGAGAGGGAGAGAGATGCATTGACAGAATGTTTCTTTACTATGGACACTGGTTGTAACTTTCTTCGGGTTGCTGGAGAATTATGCCTGAAGTTGCCTTGCAACGTTTCAAATCGTCCTTTGATGTCTGCTTGGCTATATATAGATAATTTGTTAAGCATGATGAAGGCATGGCAGTTACAATCGTGGCTTCAACAATGTTTACAATGAGAGCTCATCTTGTCTGTGGAAATTACCGCACCATAAAATTAATTCCCCAGTGTGACAACATCATGATGTTTGGGTTTGTCAGCTTTGTGTGAATAGGGAATATGTCTCATTTAGGCATTTGAACAATTATAACTCTCATAATTCTGAAGGTTGCTGTATTAGGAAACAAAACACCAAACAAAGTAGAGTCTATGCTCAAATGTTAATGAACTTTTTGACTTGTATGTTATTTTGGTGCATGAAGCCAGTTCTCCACAATTTCACATACTGTATGTCACAACAAATCACAAAAGGACCCCAAAATGAAAATTCTCTCATCATTTATTCAACCTCATGTCATTCCAAACCCCTGTCTCTTGCAAAACAGAAAAGAAGATATTTGGAGAAATGCTACAACAGTTTTTTTTCCCCATAAAATGAAAAACAGAACTGGGCCCCAATGACTTTCACTTCATGAAAATATAATAAAATAAAATAAAGACAGGAAGTTTCGCAAAATAAAGAAAGTTTGCAATGACATGCTTGTGAGTAAATGATGAATATCTTAATTTTTAGTTAAATTACCCCAATCTAAACATGTTCCATTAACACTTGACATCAACAAAGTGTTGCAATATTTTAGTCCTCACTGTGTAATTTTTTTTGTGAAAAAATAAGTTTGCTTAATTGCATTGAAAGTGCACTAGCTGTGTATATTAAATCTTTAAAAAATTATATATTTTCAAAAACTGTATATGCAGATAATATTTATGAAATTAAGTGTACTTGAAGAGTTCACCCTCTTCAAAATATTTTAATAAATGCACTTTGTAATGATGCCAAATCAAAATATTTACTTTTACTTTGTTTTAATAATCATTTGTCTTACTTTACAGAAGTACACTTGTGTGTCAAAATTACATTTAAAGTTAATATATTTTAAATATACTAAATAGCAACATCATTATTATGACAAGTGTGTAAATAATATATTGAAATACATGACATGCAAGTTTGAATGGCATTTAAGTTATTTTAGTTTATTTAGTTTAGTTTACAGGGCAGAGGAGGCAATGGGATGGTGACCCCACATCATTTCACAAATGCAGTCCAATTGCACTTGAACACATCTGTGTAGATATCAACATTACCATAGGGAGCGGTACAGCAGATCTCTTTAGTTTTCCTGGTGAAAACAAGTTCACACAGACACACTTTTGTCTGGTGAGAATAATCTTGTTATCAAGTCAATAAAAAAAGCACCTCATTGATCAACGAGAGACAGCGCCTCAGTTTACATAAGCACCAGCAGACATTAATCTCCAGACTTCCGCATACTGCAGGCCTGTGTGTGTGTGTGTGTGTGTGTGTGGGACCTGAGAAACATATATGAGACTGAAAAAAAGTTTGACATGCAGGTATATGTCTCTCCACTAACATGCTTTTCTTCTTATTTAAGAACATCCTGTTGTCCTACATTTTAGAGTTAAAGCAGTACTTATTGAGAGCTTACATAAACATCTTTATATCATAAAATGCTCCAAATATGGCAAATGGAAAATCAACACGTACAGCAATACAGCTCAGAGCTGTCAGCGTGATCCACTGTTTGCTGTTTCTGGATATTGGAAAGCAGGGCTTTTTATTAAAGCCTGTAAAGAGCAATAAGGGTTTATTGAAGTCTGCTTAAATGGGGGATATAAGTAACTAATCGCTTCTTGAACACAAGAGAGAAAGAAGTGTTTAATCGTTAATTATAGTTGCTTAAGCTCTCACCACATTAGTTATTGCATCGAACAGCACTTGGTGTGGACACTGAGCGTTTTTTTAAAGAAACTCAGCACATCCTGTAGCACAGGAAATCAAAGAAAACCATGACAAAAATCTTATTTTGTCATTTATCTACTGAGATTCAGACTGGAAGCACAATTGTGAATGTGATTTCTTTCATATAACGGCTTGATAAAAATACAGGTGCATCTCAATAAATTAAAATGTCATGGAAAAAGTTCATTTATTTCATTAATTCAACTCAAGTTGTGAAGCTTGTGTATTAAATAAATTCAGTGCACACAGACTGAAGTAGTTTAAGTCTTTGCTTCTTTTAATTGTGATGATTTTGGCTCACATTTAACAAATTCTCAACAAATTAGAATATGGTGACATGCCAATCAGCTAATCAACTCAAATCACCTGCAAATGTTTCCTGAGCCTTCAAAACGGTCTCTCAGTTTGGTTCACCGCTGATCTGACAGTTGTCCAGAAGACAATCATTGACGCAAGGAGTGTAAGCCACAAACATTCATTGCCAAAGAAGCTGGCTGTGCACAGAGTGCTGTATCTAAGCATGATTTTCATAACCCCCTCTGTTGAAGTAGCTTTCTCTTTAACCCGTGGAAAAAAACTGCTCTCAGCAACTGTATTCAACAGCCCAATTCTTTGGGAAAACCACTTGGCAACAATAGGTATAATGTAGGTACAAAAGATCCCAGAATTAAATTTATGAATTATGAATCCTAGCAACCACTTAGAAACATTACAACAGCCAATGACAAATTGGGAAAATTCATAAGAACACATTAGCAACCACCTAGTGATGTATGAGAATCCAGCTTTTACTGTTATGCAATCTCTCATGGGAAAGTGCATTATCTCTTTTATCTTTATAAAGTGCACGAAAGTTCACAGTGAGCCCACATTTCACAGTCATATTTTCTCTGTGCGCAGTAAAAGAGAGCAGCAGATGGTTATGAGTAAATCAGAGGTTTTGCTGAGAGCGCCAAGCATCCGAGGGCAGGAACAGTCAGGTAGATGTTTGGAGGATCAGCAGTCGCACGTGGGCTGACCGGACGCGTTGCGCGCACATTCGTGTTCCGTTCACTGCGCTCGAGCGTCGAGGACTGCGCGAGAGGAGATGAAACTTTCCCTCGGAGGGACCGAGCGCCAGGAGATTTTTCCATCACAAGACCGAGATCATTGCTGCCAGACGTTTTGTAAATGAAGACATCTGCCGTTGTACACCTGGTTGCTCTCGCGGCTTTACTTCGCGCCTCTTCTCACGTGAGTTAGAGCAGAAAGTTGAATTTGTTATACATGCGACGCACTGCAGAAATAGTTTTATCATGCAAAGGCTATTCAGTGTTCATTGATATAGTTAACACAGAGAGGCATGTTTTCACGTAGGTTGTAAAATTGCAATTTGTTTATTAATTAATGAAAGAACAAACATACTAATTTAAATATGTTATTAAACTATATAGCTCTGGCCAATATATATTTGTTGAGACACGTTTGACAGCACTTAAATTAAAAACTTATAGAATCGTCAGGTTTCAAATTAAGATCTACCTCGATATAAATGTATGTTAGTGTGATTTTACCAACTATTGCTATATGGTCAAACTATGATTTACCTTTTCTATGTGTTTTTGTTATCAGTATAAAAACATCAGAATATATATCATAGGCTATACATTATTGTATTGCATTATACTTTATATATACACTACTGGTCAACAGTAAAAAAAAAAAAGGCATTTACAAAGGCATTTATTCAAACAAACATGTAAAACCAATAATATTGTGAAATATTATTATAATTATTACAATGTTTTCTGTTTGAATATATTTAAGTTAAATTTATTTCTGTGATTCAAGGCTGAATTTTCAGCATCATCACTCCAGACTTTAGTGTCACATGAACCTTTTCGGAAAAATATTCCTATTTTTACAGTGATTTTGATTAAATAAATGCAGCCTTGGTAAACATAAGAGACTTATTTATCCCAAATGTTAGCCTGGTAGTGAAGTCATAACTTCAGTCGAAGCATTGTTTTATTTTGAGTTGTTTGTCTGCTGTACAGATTTTTGTTCGATACCAATATATACATATGTGCATGTGAAGGTGTGTGCCATTCCTCCAGAATGTGACCTAGACTTCATGCTACTCAGAGAGGAGGAAAACTGCTACAACATCATCTATCAAGAGAACTTGACAGAGACTGGGTCCACACGCACAGGCGAGCCACTACAGTCTCTCTCTCTCTCACACACACACACACATACACACACACACACACACACACACACTCACACACACACCTAATGAGACGATTGAGTTCATATAGAGGGTAGCTATTTTTGATATCCTAGAGTGTTTTCCACAAACATCCTTCATACACATCAAGACACCTAATGCCCTTTTATACTTGTCATTTATGTGGACATACAAAATGATAAGTGTTTTTGTGCGTTCCTAAGAGGTGTAATGCGATATCAGGAGGGAAGTTTAGAGAATGGCCTCCATAATCCATATTCCATAAATCACACCCTTATCAGATTAGATATATAACGCCCTCCAGCGCAGTGAGTACACACACACTTGCTGGTCTAACTCCTGCACAACTATTGCCCACTCAGGATACAATGTAATGTGAGTGCACATCTGTTGTTTTTGGTTGAGAGGGTCTATGTGTGTTCAAGTGACAGTCTCATAAACTTTAATGCCCTGTTTACACATTCAGTTCCTTGGAACGAAAAAGAGACCAGATTCAATGACAGTTGGTGATTTACAGTGTAATGATGTAATGTTGGCATGTCCAGCAATGTGTCAAAGTTGAGAAGAATTTATCTTTATGCAAATAAGCAGCAATGCTGTAGAGCTCTGCAGGGATGACGTATTTTTGTAGTTAAACACTGAAGTTCACATCACTCTGGTTCCCTTGACAAAAGGATTTTTTTTATTGCATTATTGCGGAAAATAAGCTCTGTGACCTACACAAGTTTATGATTCTTGCACATTTTGTTCATCATGATGATCTTCATAAATGAACACAACTTTTATGAAATTTGAAGCCTAAATACAATCGCCCTAAAGTAAAAGCTACACATAGGCTATAAATGAACTAAACCACAGAATTTTTACATGATGATGTTTAATGTCCCTGAAAACCACTTGTTAGCAACCTCCTTTTTCAAAACAAGTAAAAGCTTTGAAAAAAAATCACAAGGTGGCATTACTGCTGTATTTTATGTTGTAGATTAAGACGCAGACATTTCCCTGGCATTTAACCAAAAACAACAACAACATAAAAACAAACCTTATCTTCAGGACGATGAAACACAGAAGTCCTAAAATGTTAACTTGTTTCCAGGTACATGTCCAGGTTAACTTATCATTTGTCATCACATAAATCCTCAAACTCTCAGTTGATAATTTAAACCTTGCTTACACGTGGTTATCTATCAGTTCCGAAGATGCTGTCTTTGAGTTAGTTCAGTCAACCCAGAGTTGGAAACTTACAGTAGGACCTCTTCAAGTACCCACACTTACGGCCACAGAGCAAGACTCTGTTCTCAACAGAGCATTGAATTCAAGAGTCATCATGAAAACAGTCAAAAGCTAAGAAGAAATGACCATCTTCTTTCTTCTTCTCTTGTGAAATTGCAGTGTGCTTTCTTAGTTTATAATCCCACCTACTGGGCAGTGGTGGTTACATTCAGAGAGACTTACTGTATATATATATATTATCAATATAACTAGTTATTAAGGTTATATGAGCTTACTTACCCGTGAACTTAACTTTCACATAATCTGCTTTATGGAATACCCTTCATCAGCAGGAAGAACCACTCTCAGACCCTCGACAATAAAACTGTCGTGAACAGGCCTTAAAGTTTCTCACTCTGTAAGCATAAATCCTTTCTCAAAATATTGTCTGTCCTTACATGCACAGGAAACAGTCAATAAAGGCCTGTCAACACAGCCACATCACAATAACATTGCAACGCTGTACAGATCTCTTTTGGTCCTCACAACCTCTCCTCTCCATATTTCACTGGAGAAAGCGAAAAAGATTTACAACTCCAAGCAACTTTTCCTGTCATTAATCAGACTGAGAGAGTAAGAGACAGCAAAGGGGGCAATAGAAGAGAAAGACTGTGCCATTCATCAGAGAGATAGAGAGAGAGCAAGAGAGAGAACAAAAAACAAGTTCAAGGACGAACGCAAAAAGATTGCATTTTTTTTGTAAACAATAAAGATATATAAAAATATTAACTGAAAGCAAATTATTTTTTTTTTTTTTACATTTTAATTAGTTGCAACATGTCTAGTTTTTCTTTAGTTGAAGTACTAAAATCTAAACTAAAAATAACATTTTTACAAATAATTTTAACCCCCAAAAAAGCTAAAATTAAAAATCTTTCAAAATATAAATAAAACTATAATAGGGTATTAATGCTGGTAAAATAACATTGATCTAATTCCCTTTCAATTGTACTTTCACTTTGTCTATGGGAAAACCACTCTTTACACTGCTACTGAAGTGCCTTCTTCAGCAATGTGTCAGTGTGTGTAGACCAGATGAGATCCTCACTGATGTTAACGCTGAGGAACTTAAAGCTGCTTACCCGCTCCACAGGTGTCTTGTCGATGGTGATGGGTGTGTGTTCTATGCTCTGTCTCCTGAAATCCACCACCAGCTCCTTGGTCTTGTCGATGTCGAGTGAGAGATGGTTCTCCTGACACCATTTAGTCAGGGTGCTCACCTCCTCTCTGTAGGCCATCTCATCGTTTGTTGGTGATCAGGACTATCACCGTTGTATTGTTAGCTAATTTGACAATGACGTTGGGGCTGTGTGTGGCTGCACAGTCATGTGTGTACAGGGAGTACAGTAGTGGGCTGAGGACACAGCCCTGAGGAGCACCAGTGTTGAAGGTCAGCAGGGATGAAGTATTGTTGCCGTTTCTTACCACCTGACTTCCACCACCTGATCTGTTTAGTCACAGAGTCTGAAGCTTCGCAACAAGTGTGGCAGGCACTATGGTGTTAAATGCTGTAGTCCACAAACAGCATTCTCACATAAGTGTTCTTATTTTCCAGGTGGGAGAGAGCAGAGTGTAGGTTGAAAGCATTAGCAGCATCTGTAGGACATTTGCTACGATATGCAAATTGTAGCAGATTCAGTGAGGCAGGCAGAACAGAGCAGATTTAGTCTCTGATGAGTCCCTCAAAACACTTTCTGAAGATGGGTGTAAGAGTAACAGACCTCCAGTCATTTAAGCATGTGATTTAATTTTTTTTGGTATGGGCACAATGGTGGATTTTTTGAAGCATGAGGGAACCACAGACAGAGAGAAGAAGAGGCTGAAAGTACCTGTGAAAACACCCGCTAGTTGGAATGCACATGCTCGGAGCACAGGGCCTGGGATGGCATCAGGACCCACAGTCTTGCAGATATTCCCCCGTTGGAAGGATCGCTACATCTGTGACAGAGACGGTGAGTGCACTCACATCTTCTGCAGCAGCCGCGGGTGCACTCTCTGTGTGGATGGTGTTGTCAGCCTCAAAATGAGTATAAAAGTTATAAGCTCTTCAACTTTGTTTTTATATTGCCTCTGCGGCTATGATGGACTTCCTGAGATCTTAACTGGCTTGTTTGCGATCATCAGCGTTACTTTCTGGCAACTGTGAAAGACTCTGCCTGGATGCAGTCATGGATTATGACAGAACGGTCCCTGGATATTCAGCGACTGGCTTCATCTTACAAGCCGGGGACTTCACATCCCTTCAGGAGTTTCCAGAGGATGCTCAGCCTAATGGCAGCTGCCATTACCTATAGTCTTGTTTCACATATGGCCTCTCCAATTTTGGCAAAGCCCATGTCACATCCCACGCCTGGCACCAAGGTTAGTTTTATGTCAGGGTAACCTATCGTTGTATCAAAGCTGTGGCCCCTTGGGCAATTTCTTGCCTGTTTCAACCAGGCGTGCAGTTAGGTCTGACCTCCCAGAGAAAGGTTATTATGACAAACGCCTCAAACACAGGTTGGGGCGCCCTGTTAGAGGGCTGTTCAGCATCCGGCTCCTGGTCGATCCATAAACGGCACTTTCATATTTCCTGCCTTGAAATGATGGTCGTTTATCTGGCCCTGAAAACCTACCTGCCACCCTTAAAAGGGCACCACGGCATGTTCAGATCAGACAACATGACGGTGGTAGCCTATTTCAACCACTAAGGTGTTCACAGGTCTTGTTCCCTGTACAGAATAGCTTGATGCCTCCTAATTTGGGTACAGAGCAGACTCCTCTCAATCAGAGCAATTAATGTGCCAGGAAGTCTGAACCTTGGCACAGACATGCTGTACAGAGGCAATGTAGCTCTGGGAAAATGGACACTACATCCTCTGATGGTTAAAAAAAATCTGGTCTGTCTTTGGGAAGGCAGAGCAGAGGTTGACCTTTTCGTCTCAGAAGTAAAACTCCCACTGCCCGATCTATTTCTCCATAAAGCAAGATGTGCTGGCCCACGATTGGCCCAGCTCTCATCTATACGTCTTCCCCCATCATTGCACTGCTTCCACAGATCATCAGACGGGTCAGAGAAGTCAGTCGCTCAGTCCTCGTTGTGGCCCCACTTTTGAAGAACTAAACTTGGTTCCCAGCGTTAGTGTAGCTGTCAGCAGCTGCCCCGTGGCCGATATCGTTATGGAGAGACTTTCTCTCAGAGGCGAAGGGCATGATTTGGACCCCCAGCCGGAGCTGTGGAGTGTTCATGTCTGGAGCCCCGATGGAAGCCTATACAGCTCCCAACGAGACACCATTTCAGAGGCTACAGTACCGTCTATGAGATTAAATGGTTAGTCTTCTGTGACTGGTGGGAAGCACAAAGCTTGGCCCGGTTTCTTGTGATGTGCCCAAGTGCAGACTTTTTTGCAGGAGTTTTTGGACTATGGGCGTGCCCCTTCCATGCTCAAAGTTTATGTGGCACCTATCACAGCAAATCATTCCCTTGAATCTAGCCTGTCAGTCAGCAGAATAAACTTGGTCATTAAATTCTTGAAGGGCGCCCGCGGATTGAATCCTCCTAGTCCTCCGACTGTGCCAAATAGGACTTGTTCATAGTCCCGAGGACCCCTAAGGACTCCTCGCTTTGAGCCGCTCCATTCGGCCGATCTGCTGCCCATGCTGCTTAAGACTGCCCTCATTTTGGCATTAGTGTCGGTTAAACGAGTGGGTGACCTGCCAGTACTGTCAATCAGTGCTTCCTGTCTGGATTTTGGGCCTTGTGACTGTAAGTTCATCCTCAAGCTAAGACAAAGCTATGAGTTTAGGTTCTTTCTTTTCCGTTTAGAGCCCAAGCAATTATCCTTAAAGTGCTACCCACTAGGGCTGCACGATATGTCGTTTAAGCATCGATATCGCGATGTACGAATCCACGATAGTCACATCGCAGGATGTGCGATGTAGGCTGTCGTAGCTGATCCGTTATTCACTAACTGTATGGGCCAGCTGCTCCCCGGCCCTTAATTAATGTGATTCGCGGATTAATTGCACAGCTTAACCATCATAGAGTGAACGTTTATCATTGACAGGACTGAAAAACACATGCAAGTTTAACAGGGCAGAGAGAGAGAGAGAGCGCGCGCGAGAGAGAGACAGAGAGAGCGCGCATGCAAGAGAGACAGAGAGAGTGCGCGCTAAAGTGACAGAGAGAGAGAGAGTGCGCTCGAGAGACAGAGCGAGCCATCTTCAAACAACAAGAGCGCTGTCTTGCTCTCTCACCCTCGTGCATATTAAAGGGGGGGTGAAATGCTATTTCATGAATAGAGTTTTTTACACTATTAAAGAGTTGGATTCCCATGCTAAACATGGACAAAGTTTCAAAAATTAAGTTGTACGTTTAAAGAAGTATTTTTGTTCCAAAAAAACCTCTTCCGGTTTGTCACAAGTTTTGGAAAGTTTTTTTCGAGTATGGCTCTGTGTGACGTTAGATGGAGCGGAATTTCCTTATATGGGTCCTAAGGCATGTCTGCCGGAAGAGCGCGCACTCCCATATAGCGAGGCTGAGCACAAACATTTCACTGATCAGAGCGATTCACTGATCAGAGCGAGAGCGTCGCGAAAAGTCACAAAAGAAGTGTGTTTTTGGTTGCCAGGGCAAGACAACCCTGCACAGATTACCAAAAGAGAAACAGCATTAAGGGACCAGTGGATGGAGTTTATTTTTACAGAGCATCAACAGAGTTGTGCAAGTGTTTTTGTTTGTTCCCTGCATTTCGAAGATGCTTGTTTTACAAACAAGGCCCAGTTTGACGACGGATTTGAACATCGTTTATTTCTTAAGGATAATGCAGTCCCAACGAAAAAGGGTCACGATCGTGTGTTGGAACCGCAGGCGGTGAGTAAAACTGCTTCAAATATCTCTGTGTTGTTAACTTAGCTATCGGCGCATGAGCACATCAAGTAAGCAATATGCGATGTTGTCATCAAACTGCACTTTCCACATGTACAGCTTAAAAAAAAAGAAAAAAAAAAAGGACGACATAAAGTGGAACTTAGTCATTTTCCAAAACCGCTAAGCAAATATATACAGTTTCAGTACATACCACATAGAGACGCATTTGCTGATGCTGCTCTTGTTAAATTTCAGCCTCTGGATCTGTGTCACAGCTTCCAAACACTCTCAATGCGAAAGCCTACTGGCGCTCGTGATTCTTTAGCTCCGCCCACACGTCACGCCTCTAGGTGCTCATGTTTTTCCGGGAAACATCGGTACAGACTATCTTTCTCTTGTGAATATAATAAAAATAAATACTTTTTGGAGTTATGAAGGATGCAGTACTACTCTATAGGTACTCAAGATTAACAGGATATTGAGTGAAAACGAGCATTTCACCCCCCCTTTAATCATTTGACATGATGGTGTCGTTGTTTAAATCATTTAAATTGAGAATGTAAGTGTGCTCACCCCATTTTTGTTTGTAAGAAAAAATATCGCAATATATATCGCAGAAAAATAAGATATCGCAATGTCATTTTTTCCCAATGTCGTGCAGCCCTACTCCCCACTCTGGACAGTGAGCAGGGTCCCAATCCACTCTGCCTGGTTAGAGCTCTTAGAGTGTATATTGAATGCTCTGGTCTTTTCAGATGATCAGAGCAGCTATTTGTCTGTTTTGGAGGCTGCTGTAAAGGGCTGCCGGTTACGAAGCAGAGACTTTCCAGCTTGATAGTAGATGCTATAGCCTTGGCTTATGCCTTAGAATGCTTGCAATGCCCTCTAGGGGTGAGGGCCCACTCCACCAGAGGAATAGCCTCCTCATGGGGAAGGTCCAGCAGAATTTATATAAGTGAGATTTGTTCAGCCGCCGCCTGGTTGTTGCCAGATTATTTGCCAGATTCTATCATTTAGATGTCCTTGCCCTGCTGCCACTGATTATGTCTATTTCTTTGATTATGACTATTGATTATGTCTCCCTAAGGGTGGAAATGGTTATATCTGTAGTCCCAGCTTGGCTGGGAACTCATTTTACTTGTGATTGTGTGGCCACTGGCTTGTCGTTGCCATCCTTTTGCTAAAATAAAATTTTTAGACATCTCTGCACTGCTGGCATTGGTTGTCTGTTTGATTTGCCTATTTCTTCCCAAAGGTGGAAATAGTTATATCTGCAGTCCTCAGCTGTGCTTGGGACTCAGTTTGGCTCATGTTTTACTTAAGTGCTCCGAGACTGACCTCGCAGAGCAGTTTGTTCTGTATCTGCTCGTAGCACGGTGTGAGTGTATGTGTTTCCCATACACAACGTGAGAGAACTTTCGGAAGGGAGCACTTCAGTTACTGACATAACCTAGGATCCCTGAGATAAGGGAACGAGCATTTTCACTCGCCATGCTACAAGCTGCATGCGAATCAATGACTGTCACTTCAGTTGAATGATTCTGATTAAATGATGCTCTGAGCCAACTTATATAGAGGTCGGCCACGCCCATTCTGTCAGGCTAGAGTGCCATTGGTTTGTGAAGCTACACAAATGTGGACAATCAGGCTTCAATACCAGTGTAAACCGGAGTTTCCCCATACACAATGCTCATTCCCTTATCTTAGGGAACTGAGGTTATGGCAGTAACCGGAGCATTTATGAATCTTAATTCAAGGACATAATGATCATTCAGTAATCTTATCAAATCTGAAAAGCGGTGTAAGGACACGTTTATGGACACCTACATTAACATTAACAGACATATGGTCACCTTTAACAGCTTCTACTATTCTCCTACTTATAGTAGCTTTTTTATTCAAGCATCACTATGAAATATTTGTAGTATTTACACCAAATTACAAAGAAACTTGCTTGTAACACATTGAACTGAACATGAAATGTTGTTGTAGAAAGAATTAATCAGTATTTTCTTGTAAAACATATTCCATTAATCTTTGTTTTATTTACAACTTCTACTAGATTTGTTTTATTATATTCATTATAAAGATTTAAAAATTTATTAATTTACATGACTTTTCCAGGTTTATAAATTTTAAACACTTTTAAATGTAGGCTACCTCATACATACATGTTTGCATCTGTAAATAAATAATGTTATTTTTAGCTGTTTCAGCTCATTTTAATGCTGTTTTATGTTTTATTTTAAATAATTGTAAGACATATTGATGCCCCTTTAGAAGTTTGCTGAATCCCCTTATATAGTGGGCTCTGGTCCCCTGGTTGAAAACCACTGCACTAGATGTTAAATCATGGCTCACAGTCACCATTCCAGTTCATCACAAAGGTTTTCAGTGGGGTTCAGGTCTGGGTTTTGTGCAGGCCAGTCACATTAATGACTACCAGAGTCAGTAACCCATTCCTTAATGGGCCTTGTTTTGTGCATGGAGGCAAATCACTATGCACACATAAATGTAGAAAAAACACTACTCAACCATTGTGCTCACAACAATTTTCAGGATTTTTACATTTTAGTACTTTAGTAGAGCAATAATTAGATAAAGATATAATAGGATTATATGCTTGTAGTTATCACACTGTTCAGATTCACTCTTAATTCTGTTGTTCCCCGCCTTCAGGTTGCAGTGCTTTATGGGATGATCTGAACTGTTGGCCTCATGCTGAAGTGGGAGAGACTGTGTCTCGGCCGTGCCCCAATTTCCTTCGGGTCAAAGGTCAGGTGCTGTGTTTTCACGTACAAGCTTTTATTAATTCAATATTGTTAAACCCATCAAGCCTGAAAAAAAAAATAAATAAATAATAATAAGTCAGGAAAATCTTTCAAATAATTAATTGTTTATTGAAACAATGAATTAGTTTATTGAACCTTTAGACAATATTCAAAAATAAATAAAAAATTGCAATCAATGAGATCTCTAATAGTATAACTGGCTACTTACATAAAAAGCATATAAATATCAGCTGTCACGCTTTATCTCCCAATACTATGTCTTAACTAGATACGGAAGTTCTAAGCGGCCATGCATTATAATATTTTTTCTTCTTGTTTTCTCGTTATAACGACTTAATTTTCTCGTTATCTCGACATAACGAAGTTCGTTTTCTCGTTTTAACGACTTCATTTTCTCGTTTTCTCGACATAACGAAGTTCGTTTTCTCGTTATAACGACTTCATTTTCTCTAAGAAGTTACAAAACTGCGCCAGCAGGTGGCACTATAGACCTGAATATAACTGATGGGGCGTTGTACACTATCCACTTTACTGTATGCGGACCTTCCTCGTGATCGCTATAATTTGTGCAGTCTTCATTACTGACATCTAATTAATTCATAAATGTTAAATGCTTGAATCAATATGAATATTTTGTGTATTAAGTTCCTGCTAGATGCATGAGTTTCACCAACGCTTTCTGTGTCATAAAATAACTGCTTATCAAAACCAAGGTTGACATCACTGTATTCTGTTTATCTACAGTAGGAAGGGATTTAACGATGTAGGCTGATGTGCTTCTTTTCCTTATTACTAATCTTTATTGTTAACCATATTGATGAGAAATGTGATGTATATGTAAAATCCATAGGCTTATTTAATTCAGTTTTGTTCTATAATGTTGTAATCTTTTTTTTCCACACACACACACACACACACACACACACACACACACACACACACACTACACGTACACATGGAGGCTCTTTTCAAACAGAAGCTTGTAACACACATGATATCTGCTACATCATATAATGACTACTACAAATTACAAATTATATATAATTTTATTTCAAATAAAGGGAAAATGAAAAGTGAGTTTAATCCAAGCAGCTCTAATTTCGCGGTGTTGCCATTTAAACATGTTAATTACAAAAACAAAACGTTCGTTGTACTGTCTCTGGAAAAATCAACAGTGATTGATCAGCCTTTATTTATATACAGTATTGTAGACATTATTACCTATAGGTGAAGCTAAATTTGCTGAAATATAGGCTACAGTAAGAGCGCCTGCATGGTTGTCCATCAGATGCCTGTCAAAGTTGAGTTTGTTACTATAGCAACAGTAAAACTGTCATGTCCTTATAACGAGAAAACAAACTTTCGTTATGTCGAGATAATGAGAAAAATAAGTCGTTATAACTAGAAAATGAACTTCGTTATGTCGAGATAATGAGAAAAATAAGTCGTTATAACGAGAAAACGACTTTCGTTATGTCGAGATAACGAGAAAATTAAGTCGTTATAACGAGAAAACAAAAAGGAAAAAAAATTATAATGCATGGCCGCTTAGAACTTCCGTAACTAGAAGATATTTCTATGCTGATTTTTTTTTTTTTAACTCTATAGTGTTTGTGGGGGTAAAATATATACTAATGCAATGCAATACAACGATGATTGAGAGGTAAACAAATAAAAATTTCTCAAAAGGCTGATTGATCATATTTGATACATTTAAACATGATTTTTCTCAAAAATATGTATTACAAAATAAAGTAAACCTTAGTTGCTTCAGTCCAGTAAGTGTTCAACTTGAAGTATTATTAACATTATAAATGTCATTCTTAAGTTTACTTATTCTTAAGATTTCACAGCAAATGAACCCCATCCTTTACAATTATACTTAAAGTCCTTTTACTTGTTGAAATGTCTGAACTATAGCAGTCGGATGACAGAAGGCATGTAGTAGATTGTGAGCAGCTTTCTCAGCAAAGTTTTGATCATGTTAGAAATTCATGTATCAAATATGATTAAACAGACTTTATTTATAGTGAAAATTAACAACACAATGAATGGATTATGGGAGCTGTATATGATTACGGACTTAACAGATAATGGATAAACTGTTGGACAGGCCTGTAATTTCGTTGTCTGTTGTTTGTCTCATGTTTGTTGTCCACAGGAGCTGTGATGAAAAACTGCACTGAGAATGGCTGGTCTGAAATCTTTCCCTCATACGAACTCGCCTGTGCCCATGGGCTCAATAACAGCTTTCAAATTCCCAATGACTTGGTACTATTGAAAAACATGTTATGCTTTATTTCTATATTCATATGCTTTCAGAGAAACTAACAAACATGACATTTCACTTAAGAACAGATTACAAGTTAAAGAGAAAAAAACAGTAAATGCATGTACAAGGGACAGCGTAACAATAGCTTCTCATCTTCATTTCACTGAACCAGTAACACAGACACTCACTGAAACACAGGAAGTTATTTAAAATGTAAATGTCACATAATATGAATTGATCTGTCTCTTCTCTTAGGTGCTGGTCTCACATGAGTATTTCTTTTATGTGAAGATCCTGTATTCTGTGGGATACGCCGTCTCTCTTTTCTCACTCAGCATTGCCCTCACAGTGTTGTGTGTGTTCAGGTAACAGACTGTGTGTTCACATATGTTTGATTATTCACATTATGAACATATCAATTGTAATGATAACACTGAGCAGCAAACAAAATGCAGTTGCTAAGATGTTCTTTCAGTTGTTAGGGAATTGCTGAGGTAGCTGCTAGGGTGGTTGCTTAAGCATTGTTCAGACTGTCAATCCAAATCCAATTTTTGTGCATATCGGAATCTGATCATATTTAGTCTGAAAAAAAAAAATTCCTATGAAATCCACTTTACTGGGCACAAAAAAAAGAGGTTTCAATAGCTATGTTTACATCCACGTTTTTACGTGTATTTTGGGCTATTGCATAAAAACGCTGAATTTAAATGCCAAGAAGCACATGAATTAAAAAAAAATATGCAACTGAAAACATGCACATGTTTTCAAACACTTTTACAGAATAAATTCCATGATGCACATCAAAAAAGCCACGTGACTTTGTGAGATGGGACACATAACTGGACTAACCATCTCGTTGCACAGCTTCTGAAATATTGTTTTGGTCATTCTGAAATGCCTGAGCCAAAGTCTGTCGTCAAAAAGTATTTTGGTAGGCTATAATGCGTTATGTGCCAATATTTGATGCGTTATTCCAATTTTCCAATAAGTTAAAATTGCAACTTTGGATGCAAACATAGCTTAAGGGGGGGGGGGGGGGGGGGGGTGAAATGCTATTTCATGCATACTAAGTTTTTTACACCGTTAAAGAGTTGGATTCCCATGCTAAACATGGACAAAGTTTAAAAAATTAAGTTGTACGTTTGAAGGAGTATTTTTGTTCCAAAAAAAGTTTTTTTCGAGTATGGCTCTGTGTGACGTTAGATGGAGCGGAATGTCCTTATATGGGTCCTAAGGACACTTCTGCCTGAAGAGCACACGCTCCCGTATAGCAGAGCACTGAGAGGCTGAGCACAGACATTCACTGATCAGAGCGAGAGCGTCACGAAAAGACACAAAAGAAGTGTGTTTTTGGTTGCCAGGGCAAGACAACCCTGCACAGATTACCAAAAAAAATAGCATTAAGGGACCAGTGGATGGAGTTTATTTTCACAGAGCATCAACGGAGTTGTGCAAGTGTTTGTGTTTGTTCCCCTGCATTTCGAAGATGCTTGTTTTACAAACAAGGCCCAGTTTGATGCTGGATTTGCACATCGTTTATTTCTTAAGGATAATGCAGTCCCAACAAAAAAGGGTCACGATCGTGTGTTGGAACCGCAGGCGGTGATTAAACTGCTTCAAATATCTCTCTGTTGTTAACTTAGCTATCGGCGCGTGAGCACATCAAGTAAACAACATGCGATGTTGTCATCAAACTGCACTTTCCACATGTACAGCTTAAAAAAAAAAAAAAAGACGACATGTGTCACACACCACTGAAGCACAGGAGACAAGATGAGAATTCACAGAATTTTAATGAAGAGAGAATACTTGATTGGGGAAACACCGCAGAGATGAACGGATGTGAAAGCCCAGTATCCGAGAGACTTATAAACTTCCACTACGCAAGTCCTGGTGTACTTCAGGGCAGAGGAGAATGGTAGGCAACTGACCAACGGCAGAAGATGACGTCGATGACGATGAGGACGAAGAGGATCTGAGAACTGGAGATCAAGAGTCGGGTAAGTCTTTCACATACGCAATAGACGAGACCAGACGATTAGGAGTCTGTGAGTGCGGGTTTATATGCACGTCTTGATTGGGCAGCGGCAGGTGCAATGACTTAATACTCAGGTGAGCAGGAACGGGAAGGTTGAGCTGTAGGGTCTGACGCTGGTTGGTTGGCTGGATCCGTGACAGTACCCCCTCCTCCACGGGCAGCTCCTGAAGCCCGATGATGGTGGCGACGAGGACGGCCTCTTCCTCTGGGTGCTGGGCGATCGGGGTGATTGGTGTGGAACTCTTGGAGTAAGGCAGGGTCTAGAACATCCTCATGTGGAATCCAGGACCTTTCTTCAGGACCGAAGCCCTCCCAGTCAATGAGATATTCCAGTTGGCCTCCTCGTCGCCGTGAATCCAGGATGGTCCGTACAGTGTAGATGGGGTCTTCCTCCGGTTCGATTGGAGGAGGAGGTACCTCAGCCACATCAGACCCTGTGGGAGAAGGGAGAAGAGAAGGTCGGTGAGGTTTTAGTAGAGATACATGGAAGGTAGGGGTAATTCTGCAATTTGGAGGTAATTTTAGACGATAAGTGACAGGATTGATCTGCCTTAAAATAGTGAATGGCCCCATGTATCTGGGACTCAGCTTGCGGCAGGGCAGTCGGAGGCGTATATCCCTAGTAGAGAGCCAGACCATCTGTCCAGGGAGGTATGTAGGTGTTACTGCTCTGTGAATGTCTGCCTGGATCTTGTGCCTCCTAACTGCCCCTTGCAGATGGACATGTGCTGAGTCCCAGACCCTCTCGCTCTCCTGAAACCAATAGTTGACTGCTGGGACCTCAGAGGGCTCTCCTGACCAGGGGAACAGAGGTGGCTGGAAGCCAAGCACGCATTGGAAAGGTGTTAGGCCTGTGGTGGACTGGCAGAGAGAGTTTTGAGCGTACTCGGCCCAGGGAAGATACCGGCTCCAAGTATGTTGGTGGCCATGGCAGTACGACCTTAGGAAGCGTCCGATCTCCTGAATCTTCCTTTCAGTCTGCCCATTCAATGGCGGATGGTAACCAGATGTTAGGTTAACTGATACACCTAAGAGACGGAAGAAGGCCTTCCAAACTCTGGAAATAAATTGAGGTCCTCGGTCCGAGATTATGTCTTCGGGTAGCCCATAGTTCCGGAATACCTGATTGAATAGGGCTTCAGCAGTCTCCATTGCTGATGGCAGACCCCTTAGTGGAATAAGGCGACAGGCCTTTGAGAAACGATCTACCACCACCAGAACACAAGTGTAGGAGTTAGAGTTGGGCAGATCCGAAATGAAATCCACTCCTAGGTGTGACCAGGGTCGGCGAGGAATAGGCAGTGGAAGTAACTTCCCCTCGGGAAGATGGTGTGGTACGCTGGAGATGGCACAGGTAGAACATCCTTGAACAAAGCGTTTGATTTCTCTGGTCATGCCAGGCCACCAATATCTGTTGCGGATGAGCGAGAGGGTTCGTTGGCTCCCTGGGTGTCCTGACCCTAAGGAAGAGTGTACTGAGTTTCATGAGGGACAGTCTTAGAGCTGATGGGACATAGGTCAGACCCTCGGGGACTCCCGGTGGAGCAGGTTCAGTAAGAGTTGCTTGGGCGATCTGATCATCTAGAGCCCAATGGATGGGACTGACGATGATGGCTGGAGGGAGAATGGATTCTGGTAGACTGGTGGGTTGGTCTGGGGCATGAATGCGGGAAAGGGCGTCGGCCCTTTGATTCTTTGTTCCTGGACGATACGTCACTGTGAATTTAAACCGGGTGAAGAATAATGCCCATCTGGCTTGACGAGGGTTTAGGCGTTTAGCTTCCCGGAGGTACTCTAGGTTGCGATGGTCAGTGATGACTTCAAACGGATGATTGGCTCCCTCCAGCCAGTGACGCCATTCTTCCAATGCTAGTTTGATGGCTAGCAGTTCTCGATTGCCAATATCATAATTCTGCTCCGCCGGGGATAACACCCACCCGTTGTGATAACACCGTTCCCACACCTGTCGTAGAGGCATCAACTTCAACAATGAAGGGTAATTCCGCGTTAGGGTGGATCAAAGTGGGAGCTGTAGTGAAGGCTAATTTTAGCTGGGAGAATGCCTGAGATGCTGCTGGAGACCATGATAGATGCTTGGGTGTCTTCCGTAGGAGGGAAGTGAGGGGAGCTGCTAAGGTACTAAAGTTACAGATGAAGCGGCGATAAAAATTTGCAAAACCCAAGAATCGTTGGAGTTCTTTGGTCGAAGTGGGAATGGGCCACTGCCGGACAGCTTCCACCTTCTTCAGATCCATTTGTATTCCCCTGGCATCAATGATGTAGCCCAAGAACTGAATAGAGGAGCGGTGAAACTCACATTTTTCGATTTTGAGGTACAGGTGATTATCCCTAAGTCTTTGGAGGACCTGTGCCACATGGAGACGATGATCGGCCTCGTTCTGCGAGTATATGAGGATGTCATCTATGTAAATGATCACAAACCGATGTAGGTAGTCCCGGAATACCTCATTCATGAAGGCCTGGAATACGGAGGGTGAATTGGCTAGTCCGTATGGCATGACCCTGTACTCATAGTGCCCTGAAGGTGTGATGAAGGCAGTCTTCCATTCATCCCCCCTCCGTATCCGGATGAGGTTGTACGCACTGCGCAGGTCTAGCTTGGTGAAAATGGACGCCCCTCTCAACATCTCGAGTGCCGCTGGTACCAGGGGAAGGGGATATTTGTACTGTACGGTCTGCTTGTTAAGGGCCAGGTAGTCAATGCATGGTCTTAGGCCTCTGTCTTTCTTGGCTACAAAGAAGAAACTGGAAGCGGCAGGGGATGTAGAAGGGCGGATGTAACCCTGACGAAGAGCCTCTTCTACATACTCTTCCATGGCCTTCTGTTCTGGGATGGATAGGGGATACACTCTTCCCTTAGGTAGGGTTGCACCTGGCAGCAGTTCAATAGCACAGTCCCATGGTCTGTGCGGGGGCAAACGGGTGGCGAGTTGCTTACTAAAAACATCCCGGAATGGGCTATACTCTTCTGGGACTGCTATATCATGCTGACCTAGGGGACTCTCGATGGTTGTGGCCTGGAGGAGTAACTGGGTTGATCTAGTAGGGGAAGAGGGTCTAGTAGGGAGTTTTAGACAACTTTCAAAGCAGGAGGCGCTCCAAGAGAGGATGTCGCCAGTAGTCCAGGAAAGGTGAGGGTTATGCTGCCTAAGCCAAGGGCGTCCCAGGATGATATCTGCTGTTGATCCATCCAGCACCAGCAAGGAGATCCTTTCATAATGGGTTACCCCAATGCGTAGGGTAAGGGATGGTGTACAGTGAGAAATAATACCTTTTCCGAGAGGTTTCCCCAGAATGGAGTGTACATTCATCATCTGGCAAGGGATTTGTGGGATGTGGAACTGGCTGACGAGGTGTCTGGAAATGAAGTTTCCCGCGGAGCCCGAGTCAATGAGGGCCTTCGCTGAAATGGAATTGGGGCCAGAGATCACCAATACAGGAAAGTAGACTAATGATACAACTTCAGCCCTAGAGGTCAGGCTACTCACCGCTGGACGAGGTGGACGAACGGGGCATTCAGACCTGAGATGACCCTCTGCTTCACAGTAAAGACACAGGTGTTGTTGCAGCCGTCTTTGACGTTCAGCAGGTGAGAGATGGAAGGAGTCAACTTGCATCGGTTCGATGGCTGATGCTGAAGGATATTGCACTGGGGAAGATAGGGCTACTATCTTACTATCGAAGTAGGAGGCGCGGGCAATCCCAGATCACATGCTGCAAGCCTCTGGGCTACCCGGATAGAACGTTGGATCAGATTCTCCAAACCAAAGCTATCATCATAGATGGCGAGATGTAATCGGAGAGATGGGGATAGCCCCTGTCTATAAGCTGTGATGAGAGCAGCCTCATTCCATCCGCTCGCAGCTGCTAAGGTGCGGAACTTCACTGCATACTCCGCCACCGAGGATCTTCCCTGCTTTAGGTGATATAATTGGTCATGTACAGAAAGGGAGTTTGCAGATTGATCAAATACCTCCTTAAAATGTGTTACGAAGGTTTCCAGGGTATGAGTTGCAGGCCCAGCTTGTTCCCAGATGGTTTTAGCCCACAGGAGAGCACGGCCAGAGAGCAGTGAGATAATAAATGCGATCTTGGCTCTATCTGTGGGGAAGCGCTGAGGTTGCATCTCAAACAATAAGGTGCACTGCAGTAAAAAGCCGCTGCAATTCTCCGCCGCGCCACTGAACGGCGCTGGTAGGGCCATAGGACCGGCCGGCAGTTCAGGTGAGGAAGCGGCGCCTGGAGGAAAGAGTGACTGCCGGAGCTGATTCACGAGTTCGGCAAATGGATCGATTTGTGACGTGGTCGGAGAACTGGGGTCCATATCTTCGTGAAATAAAGGTCTGGTCTTCAGACATGAAGTGGAACTTAGTCATTTTCCAAAACCTCTAAGCAAATATATACAGTTTCAGTACATACCACATAGAGACGTCGTTGCAGATGCTGCTCTTGTTAAATTTCAGCCTCTGGATCTGATTCTGGATCATAAATATACGCTGAATCTGACTGTTACCTGGTTTGTCTGGGATGATGGTTTTTTCCTCACGGTAATGTCACAGGTTCCAAATGCTCTCAACGCAAAAGCCTACTGGCACTCGTGATTCTTTAGCTCCGCCCACACGTCACGCCTCCAGCCGGTCGTGTTTTTCCGGGAAAGATCGGTACAGACTATCTTTCTCTTATGAATATAATAAAACTAAAGACTTTTTGGAGTTATGAAGGATGCAGTACTACTCTATAGGTACTCAAGATCAACAGGATATTGAGTGAAAACGAGAAAACGAATTTCACCCCCCCCCCTTAATATATTCAGATCTTTAGATATGGCATAAATTCCACTTTTAACATACTTTAAGCATACCTGCAGAATTCAGAAATTGTTAGAAAATAAGTAAGAATTGCGAGATAGAAATTCAGAATTGTGAGAAAAATGTCAATTCTGAGTTTATATCCTGGAATTCTGTATTGTGAGATAAAAAAAAAATGGCATTACCTTTTTTATTCTTTCGTGGAAATGTTATCTCGTTATTTTACCTGTTTTTTATTCTAATAAACAATAAAATTGTGTTCATAGATCAAACAGTGTGAGTTGAGTTATGCATTTTGGGTTAGCGAAATACCTATGTACAATACTAAGGATACTCGCTTTAGCAAACACAGCTAATGAAGAACAAAAACAAAAAATAGCAATATTACACTTACACAAACTTTCATATCCCAAAAAATAGGAAATTACAGTTCATTTTAGACACACATAAACCATTCCAATTAATTTTTAAAAGCAACACACAATCAATCCTCGAGCACAGAGGAACTGTCCTCCAGTGCTTGTTCGGTTTGTGATAACAATTGTAAATCACACAAAAAGAAGTTAAAATTACAATAGCTATCATTCTGAGCAAAAAACATGGAAAATGGAAAGTATCCTGACATCGTAGCAAATTTGCCTAAAAAGCCTAAACCGTGGCTCTGCTAAACTCTGTGACATCAGCCAAAGAATTCTGCCATTCGTGTTCCAAGTTCTACGCTGCAGTTACTTGTACAGGCTGGCTTTGGGATGATGAAGATGTTTAACATTTAGACGTTTACATTCGGATACGTTTAGAAAATGTCTAGTTAGAAAAATCCCACATGCCACACTGAATTAAACACATTTTTATTTACACACTTTGTATGTTTTATTTGTTTAAAATGCCTCATCCTCTCTCTAAATCTCTTTCCATCCCAACTCCCGTCCCTCCTTCAGGAAGCTGCACTGCACTCGTAATTTTATCCACATGCAGCTTTTTTTGTCATTCATCCTGAGAGCCATCTTCATCTTCATCAGAGATGCTGCGCTGCATTACTCACAGGAGTATTACCATTGCAACTCTCATCCGGTACAAACGCATAAACAACCACACGACACATGCACATAAACACATGATATTCTGCATCATAAAGAAAAGTGCAGATAAGCTCTCTTAGCTGATGTGTTTCCGGGGTTTCCCCTCAGCCTGGCTGCAAAGTGGCACTGTTCCTGTCTAATTACTGCATCCTGGCAAACTACAGCTGGCTGCTGGTCGAAGGACATTATCTTCACAGCCTCATTAACCTCTCACTGCGTTCACAGAAGAAACGTCTGCACTGGTACATCCTGCTTGGCTGGGGTAGGTTCCTTTCTCTTGGAAGTATTGTGACACTTTGTGGTTTCCAAATGTTAGTGGATAATGTTGATAATTCATGTCATTCTCTGCACCTGCACTCTTTAAAAGAAAGGTTAATTTAAAGATATAGTGAACCTTTCCATTGCACAAAAGGTTCTTTTAATCAATAAAATGTTCTTTACATTAAGAATAACATGGTTCTTTGAAGAACTGTTCACTGAAAGGTTCTTTGGGGAACTAAAAAGGTTCTTCTATGGCATCAATGCAAAACCCAATTATTTTTAAGTGTGTGGTTCCTCTGCTATAGGACACCTGTGTGAATTTAAGGAGAACTGATTTCATACATCCAATAAAAATCATCACAAAACCAGCAGACTAAAGGACACGGAGTTCATTCTGAGAAAATCTCTAGTAACATTTAGCACAAACAAAACTTGCCGTGATATTTTGTTATTTAATTCCGTGAAATGGGGTCATTTTTAATGTGGCTTAAGTGTTCAAGCAGTTTCTGAGGTGAATATAAATAATTTTGTTTGTTTGTTAAGCAATGAATGAAGAAGATTTTATGGTTGAACATTCAAGTGTTTACTTTAGGATCTCCACTGTATGTCCCCATACCGAAATTTAATATTGCCCTATATCAAAGAGTGATATTGCCTTAGCTATATGTTAACGATCTGTACATCCTCTGGGTAGATAAACATAAGTTTATAACCTATATACAATCCACATAAAATACTTCACAATAGTCCCGACGGCACAAAGCAAAGGCATTAATAACCTTCTCTAAGTCTTTCCTTGACAGAATAGGCTTTAGTCGAGCAATAGACCTAATATGGAAAAAACAACTCTTTACTTATAATAATGCATTGATCTGCTTGTCAAATTTCAGCTCTTGGACAAACACCACACCTAAGTTCCTTATTTGGTCATGGCAATAATCAGACCATGAACCCAAATATGTGGACATATCTAAACATCCTTTGGCAGTGCCAAAAATATAATCTCAGTTTTACTCTGGTTCAACAGAAGCATATTTTGAGTCATTCAGCTCTTAACCTCCTCTAGACATGCAAATAGCAAATTAGAACCATTGTTCTCTCCCACTCTCATACTGTAGGTAAATAGATCAGTGTATCATCTGGATACAAATGGTAAGACATGCTGTATTTTTTGGGGCAACATGCAAGGAAAATAAAATAGGGCCAATAACAGAACCCTGGGGGACCCAACAAATAACAGGCGCTGCCATTGAAACAAAGTTACCATACCTTACAGAGAATTATCTATTTGACAGATAAGACTAGAACCACTCTAAAACCATGGCACTAATTCCAGATAAATGGGATAACCGCTTTATAAGAATCAAGTGGTCTATTGAGTCAAAAGCTGCACTTAAGTCAAATAAAATCAGAGCTGCTGCGTTGCCTGCATCTCTGATTATACGAAGGTCATTAACCACTCTTAAAATTGCAGACTGAGTGCTGTGACCTGCCCTTAAACCGCTCTGAAATTTGTCTAAGATCTCATACCTACTTAAAAATTACATTCACTGGGAATAAACCACCTTCTCTAAAACCTTTGGTAGATGGGCCAATAATTCTTCAGTTCTAGAGGGTCTAAATTAGGCTTTTCAATAAGTGGCTGAATAACTGCCTGCTTAAGGCCTGTTGGAATAACTACATTATGAAGACTAATGTATTCCTCGGCCACCAACATCAACCATCTCCTTAAGAAAGTGTAAAGGAACCACATCGCAACAACCAGGTGTAGGCTTCAAACCCATAACAATGTACATAACTTGCGCCAGAGACGCCTGCTCAAAGAGCTCAAAACTCCTTACACATGCTGGTGACATCACAGACTCAACTGAAGATGTAGATAGACAAGTTCTAATCTTTTCCATTTTTACACAAAAAATGTCTGAAACATTTCAAATGCCTCCAATGAGGTGGTCAAGATAGAACAATCAGTCAGATTGAGAAGTCTATTAATTGTTGAATAAAGGGCTGCAGGGGCATTATATTTCTGTGCAATGAAACTCGAGAAATAATTTTTCCTTGCAGTTCTCACAGTAGCCTGATAAATTGAAGTGAAACCTGTAGCTTATCCTATCTCTATTTCCGTTCAGCCTTTCTGCATTCCTGCCTCAGAGAACAAGTATATTTATTAAGCCATGAATTTGGATTAAGTTAAGGTTTCCTAAATTTATATTGGGCCACTACATCTAAGATCTCGGAGCAAAAAGAAATGAACTATATCAACAGCTCATTTGGGCCCACAGAGGGAGAAGGAGATTCAATCGATCACCAATGGATCCACCAGCTCCTCCAGGCTCCCTCGTCCCTCCGGCTCCAACTTGGTCGGGCGTCGACCTGTCATCACCTCTGGACTCCTCTACTCTGGCTGCGCCTCATCGCTCAGTTCCACTGGCTCCATTGAGCTCCTTCCTCCTGCCAGCTCCACCTTCACTCCAGCTCTGCCCCGGATCTCTGGATCTCCACCTTGGTTGCCAAAGACCTCGGCTCCACCCTGGCCCCCCAGATCCTCGGCAACCCCCTGGCTCATTGGCTCTCTGCCTTGGGCTCCTCCTCCATGGCTCCTTCCTCTGTCGGCTCCACCGTGTGTCGACATCATGGCTGTAGACTAGGTCCAGCTGGACTCCTCTTGTTCCAAGCCCCTCCTGTCTCTTCCTTGGTCTCCACCAGTCATCCTCCTCCCGTACTGTATATCCGTCCTCCTCTGGAACCTACTCCTTAGTACCCACCCGTGCCCCCCCTTCTGTTGTTTCTATGGTGCGAGGACGCAACTTCTGGGAGGGGGCGTTATTTCAGAGTTATGGACTATCTGTGTGTTTTTGCTCCCTGTGACCCAGTTTCTTTCTCTTGTTGATTGTTAATTTGATTCCAGGTGTGTCTACTCATTACTCCCTTAATTGTATGTGTATTTAAAGTCTTGTCCATTTAGTTAGTTTTGTCAGTTCTGGACGTACTTTCATATGTTGCCGTGTCTCCAACATTGCCCTTGTGAATTGATAATTAAAGACTGTGGTTTGATCTCCATGTCTCCTCGTTCTGTGCTCTGAGGGAATTGTGACAGGTTGACTAAGTCTTGAACTAGGCATACTCATTTAATTCAGAACATTTAAGATGAACAACGACATTAAAAATAAGCAACTAGTTAAGATACCCTATAAAGTGTTACCAAATTTTTGTTCATATTCTTCTAAACTTCTAAACTTCAAATTTCTTTTGTTTGATTTCATCTCAGAGTTCAAAAACAGTTTCACTTGTCAGAACTCCTGTAAACTTGGGCTTCCGGGATGACGAGGAAGCGAGCAAAAGCGTAATATCTTAACTCCCTGTCGATCTTACGCTCCCTGACGGAAAAATACATAAAAACCTGAAAATTATAGTCTAATATAGTATGTCAGGGGGTAAACAAAGAAGAACAAGGGCGAATCAGCAAACAACTACTCAACCGGCAGATCTTTTGTCCTCAGAAACCAACGCAGCTAACGAGCTAGCTAAAGATAACAAAAGCATGGAAGCTATTCAAGCTACTATCATTGCAGAGCTAAAAAAAAGTTCAAGATGACGCTAAAAATGAGCTGATTGACAAGATTGGGGCATTAAATACCGAAGTGAGTGGTTTCCGAGAAGAAATGGGGAAACGTATGGACGACATTGCTAAAGAATTAAAAGGAGTGACTCAAAGAGTGGAGGAGACAGAGCAGAGAGTGGCCGACATTGAGGAGATCAATGCCGATGTTTACGATGCCCTGGAACACGCTCTATACATGCAAAAGGAGCTCCAAACACGAGTAACGGAGCTGGAAGCACGTTCACGCAGGAACAATAATCGCATACATGGTATAACCGAAGAAGCCGAAGGCACCAATATTCAACTTTTCATGGAGAACTTTTTAAAATCAGAACTTTCTCTCGCTAATACGACACTTAACATGCAGCGCTGCCACCGCTCACTAGGCTTCAAAACCACCATCGAGTGCTAATCCCAGATCCATAGTCATGTGCTTTCTGGAGTACACAACGAAGGAGAAAGTGTTGCGCGGCATGGGAGAAAAAGACTATTCAATTCCATGGAAAACGTGTGTATTTTGACCTCGACTACCCCAGTTACATTCTTTCCAAGCGCAAATCTTACAACCCAATCAGAAAAATGCTGAAAGAGAAAGGCTGTCGTTTCCAAACTATGTACCCGGCCAGACTTTGCGTGTTCATCTACAAAAGTCTAGAGGAAGCTACGGACGACTTGAAGAAGAGAGGGCTAATACAAGATGATGTGGTGGAGGACACCGCACCCGCCGCACCCACTCACAGGTCGGGGAAAACCCCTTGGGAATCGGCGCGTGGAACCAATCGGAACAGAGAGGAGCGCACAAAACATATTCAGGAAACTCCAGGCCCTCCTCTCCCCCCCAAACATGAAGGTGGACTTACACTTCACTTTTGGAAGTCACCCCTTTTTTTTCTTTTTTGTTCAGGTGTGTTTTACGTTCTTCCTTGCAGACCTTTGTTTCTTCAACAGAGCATCTAGAGATATATACAGTATTGTTCAAAATAATAGCAGTACAATGTGACTAACCAGAATAATCAAGGTTTTTAGTATATTTTTTATTGCTACGTGGCAAACAAGTTAACAGTAGGTTCAGTAGATTGTCAGAAAACAAACAAGACCCAGCATTCATGATATGCACGCTCTTAAGGCTGTGCAATTGGGAAATTAGTTGAAAGGGGTGTGTTAAAAAAAATAGCAGTGTCTACCTTTGACTGTACAAACTCAAAACTATTTTGTACAAACATTTTTTTTTAGCAATCCTGTGAATCACTAAACTAATATTTATTTGTATGACCACAGTTTTTTAAAACTGCTTGACATCTGTGTGGCATGGAGTCAACCAACTTGTGGCACCTCTCAGCTGTTATTCCACTCCATGATTCTTTAACAACATTCCACAATTCATTCACATTTCTTGGTTTTGCTTCAGAAACAGCATTTTTGATATCACCCCACAAGTTCTCAATTGGATTAAGGTCTGGAGATTGGGCTGGCCACTCCATAACATTAATTTTGTTGGTTTGGAACCAAGACTTTGCCCGTTTACTTGTGTGTTTTGGGTCATTGTCTTGTTGAAACAACCATTTCAAGGGCATGTCCTCTTCAGCATAGGGCAACATGACCTCTTCAAGTATTTTAACATATGCAAACTGATCCATGATCCCTGGTATGCGATAAATAGGCCCAACACCATAGTAGGAGAAACATGCCCATATCATGATGCTTGCACCTCCATGCTTCACTGTCTTCACTGTGTACTGTGGCTTGAATTCAGAGTTTGGGGGTCGTCTCACAAACTGCCTGTGGCCCTTGGACCCAAAAAGAACAATTTTACTCTCATCAGTCCACAAAATGTTCCTCCATTTCTCTTTAGGCCAGTTGATGTGTTCTTTGGCAAATTGTAACCTCTTCTGCACATGCCTTTTTTTTAACAGAGGGACTTTGCGGGGGATTCTTGAAAATAGATTAGCTTCACACAGACGTCTTCTAACTGTCACAGTACTTACAGGTAACTCCAGACTGTCTTTGATCATCCTGGAGGTGATCATTGGCTGAGCCTTTGCCATTCTGGTTATTCTTCTATCCATTTTGATGGTTGTCTTCCGTTTTCTTCCACGTCTCTCTGGTTTTGCTCTCCATTTTAAGGCATTGGAGATCATTTTAGCTGAACAGCCTATCATTTTTTGCACCTCTTTATAGGTTTTCCCCTCTCTAATCAACTTTTTAATCAAAGTACGCTGTTCTTCTGAACAATGTCTTGAACGACCCATTTTCCTCAGCTTTCAAATGCATGTTCAACAAGTGTTGGCTTCATCCTTAAATAGGGGCCACCTGATTCACACCTGTTTCTTCACAAAATTGATGACCTCAGTGATTGAATGCCACACTGCAATTTTTTTGAACACACCCCTTTCAACTAATTCAACTAATTGCCCAATTGCACAGCCTTAAGAGCGTGCATATCATGAATGCTGGGTCTCATTTGTTTTCTGAGAATCTACTGAACCTACTGGTAACTTGTTTGCCACGTAACAATAAAAAAATATACGAAAAACCTTGATTATTCTGGTTAGTCACATTGTACTGCTATTATTTTGAACAATACTGTATGTACATTATTCTATACCCCCATAAAGATGACGGTCAAACAGCATTATAAGGTAATTACCCTTAATGTAAATGGTTTACATAACCCAATTAAAAGAAGCAAGGCTATTGCTAAAATGAAACGTGGGAAATATGACATAATATTCTGGCAAGAAATGCATTTTTCAGACGCAGAGCACTAAAAGATACGCAAAATGGGATTTAAAAACTTGTTTTACTCTTCATACTCAAAAGGTAACTCTAGAGGAGTTGCTATTCTTCTACCAAGCAGGCTAAATTTCCATCTCAGGTTAGCGACAAGGAGGGACGTTATGTATTGGTTAAAGGATATATAGATCATAAATAAGTGACTCTCTTAAACGTGTATAGACCACCAGGTAAAGACAATAGTCTAATTAAGAGAATTTTTGACCTTATTGCAACAGAAATATCGGGAGTGTTTATTTGTAGAGGTGACTGGAATATTTGTCTTAACACCTCCATAGATTCTTCGAGCAAAATTAAAAAACCTCAAGCAGAGGCAATCCTTGTTAAGAAAATGCTTAAGGAAGTTGGGATGATGGATGTATGGAGAAGTCTGTATCCAACAAACAAGAGTTATCCTTTTTTTTCTCATTCTCACCGTGTGCATTCACGCTTAGATTATTTTTTTATGCTAAACGCTGACAGACATAGAATTGTAGAATGTGAAATAGGAGTGAAGGACGTATCTGATCATGCGGATATATGTTTAACATTACATTTAGATAATGACCGTAAAGAAACATTATGGAGACTGAACACCAGTTTTTTTAAAAGATGGTGAATTTCATAATTTTGTTGAAAAAGAAATTAGAGACTATACAGACTATAACAATGACACTTGCACTTCTCCAAGTATATTATGGGATGCCTTAAAGGCCGTTCTTAGGGGAAAATTGATTATGTGGTCTTCTATGAAAAAAAAGAAAGAGAAAGGCGTTTCAATGATTTGACCGCAGAACTAAAGTCCCTTAACAAGAACATATGCAAAATAATAATAATGACCTATTAGAAAATATAGCAGAAATAAAGCAAACTTTAAACAGGGCCTATGAGGATCAAATAGAAAAGAAAACCAAATTTATGAAACAAAATTACTATGAAAATGATCCCAAAGTTAAGAAACTTCTTGCTTGGAGATTGCGTAAACAGCAGGCTGATAGATTTATACACAAGGTGAAAAACCCTCAGGATGACAACTTACACTATAATTTGAAAGACATACAAAATTCTTTTGCAGCTTTCTATACGCAACTATATACCCAACCACACCCATTGGATCAAGAAGCTACAAACCGTTTTCTGTCCTCGCTTGACCTACCATCAATAGGAACAGAACAGAACGAAAGGTTAAATCAATTAATAACAGAGGAGGAAATTACTATAACAATTTCTAAATTGAAAGTAAACAAAATGGCAGGTGAGGATGGTTACCCCGCAGAGTGGTACAGACATTTCCGACTTTTAATTATTCCCCAACTTAAAAATTGTTTTAACCACATCTTAACAGGAGGAGAAATACCACCATCCTTGAAACGGGCGGTGATTTCAGTTATACACAAACCAGGCAAAGACAAAATTGAATGTGGTTCGTATAGGCCAATATCGGTTTTAAACATTGATTACCGTATATTTGCAACAATATTAGCCAAGAGGCTTGAATCAATTGTCCCTGAACTAACAGACACAGATCAATCTGGATTTGTACGGAACCGACAAACTCATGATAATGTAAGGCGGGCCCTCCATCTTTTTGATAAAATGTAAAATAAAGAATCAATAGCCGTTAGTCTTGATGCTGAAAAAGCATTTGATTCTGTTGGTTGGGAATATTTATACCTATTTTTAAACAGATTTGGATTTAATAGTAATATTATTGGATGTATAAGATCTTTGTATGACTCGCCATCTGCCAGAATTAAAATAAATGGGGACCTTTCCGACACTGTGAATTTAGAAAGAGGCTGTCGACAGGGCTGTCCCCTTAGTGCGACGTTTTTTGCTCTCTTTATTGAACCTCTTGCTCAAGCAATCAGAGAATGTAAAAACATCTCAGGTATTATCATAGGAGACTCGGAACATAAAGCATGCTTGTATGCTGATGATATCCTCTTAACATTGTCTAACCCTAAAGTGAGTTTACCCAACCTCTTGTCCTTACTTAAAGAATTTGGTACCTATTCAGGATACAAATTAAATTTGCAAAAAACTCAGATTATCTCATTTAACTATCACCCATCCATAGATATAAAACAATTGTCAAAATTCAACTGGAAAAATAACAAAATAATATATTTAGGAATTCAAATTCCAAAAGATCTTTGGAAAATTATGCTATATTGACCTCAAATATTAAAGCTGATATACAGCGGTGGTCTCTGTTGCCAATGAATATGTATAATAGGATTGATAGTATCAAAATGAATGTGTTACCAAGGATTATCTATTTGTTCCTGGCACTGCCAATTCAGATACCACCCAAACAATTTTATGAGTGGAATAGAATGATGTCACATTTTATCTGGGCAAAACAAAAGCCAAGAATAAAGTTCCAAACATTACAGTTGCAAAAGGAGAAAGGCGGATTGGCTGTGCCATGTTTGGAAGATTACTACAAAGCAGCACAGCTGCGACTACTGATAGGCTGGAGTGACCCAACATGCGAGGCTAAATGGAAGGAAATAGATCAGTCATATTTTGACACCCCTCTACAGTACATGCTCGGTGATAAACCTCTTCTCAATAAACATTTAAATTCACAATTGCTACCTTCCTCGATAACAGTACCAATAGAAATTTGGTTTAGAATACTAAAAAACAGCAACACTGAGAGGAGTGCCAGATGTTTCAGATGGCCAGCCTATGATTCTGAGTTTTTACCTTCAAAGACAGATTGTGGTTTTGTGCATTGGTCTCAAAAAGGCATCACGGGATATTGGGCTCTTTCAGATAATAAGGTTCTTAAAAGCTACTCACAACTTTCAGAGACATATAATTTACAAAAACATGATTTGTTCCGATATCTTCAGCTGAGGCACTATTATAACAAAAATATAAATTTTATGGAAGAAGTAGATCTGGTTAAACTTCTGGTAGAATCTTGCAAAGGTAATGCCCCTAAGAAACAAATATCAAAGGTATATACATGTTTACAAGCTACAAGAAACCTCTCAACCACATATATTAGACAAACATGGGAAAAAGAAGCAGATATATTAATTTCTGAAGATGAATGGTTGAACATATGTAAGACTGCCATGAATACCTCATCTTCTGGTACTTGGAGGGAGTTTATATGGAAAAACATTGTACGTTTCTTTATTTCACCATATGTTAAGAGTAAACATTGTAAAGATCCAGACAAAGCAGTGTGTTGGAGAAACTGCGGTGACATCAAAGCAAACCATTTTCATGTTTTTTGGAGCTGTACCAAAATTACACCCTTCTGGTCAATGGTGGTAAAAGAAATAAAAAGCATAACCAGACTGGACTTGCTTTGCGATTTCACAATAGTCTATTTAGGTAATCTACCTCAAGAGTTAACAAAATCAGAGAAGTATCTTCTGTCAATACTATTAGCTGGTGCAAAGAAAGCCATAACACGCAAATGGCTGTGTGAAGATGTTGCCTCCAAAACAGACTGGTTCCACATCATCACAGACATTCGCGAAATGGAAAGACTCACATTCTCAATAAGGTTGGCCTCGGACAAATGTAAACATTATAGGAAAAAATGGGACAATTATATGAAACGAAACTCTGCCTTTAGGTATTGGCAAGTATTACTCTATTTTATTATGCTGTAATATCAAGTGTAATAGTCTAATGGTATTGTGTGTGTGCAAACTAGATGCTCTGTGTTTTTGTTTTGTGGTCTGCTGTTATGTTATTTTTGTAAAATAACATTTGTGAAAAAAAAAAAAAAAAAGAACTCCTGTAAACTTGAACAGTAAAAAAAAAAAAAAAATACAGAGAAATATTGCATTTTTCCTGCATTTGCATGGATACAAATGAAAATAAAGGGTATGCAAATTCCTGATATACAATTAAAACTTAATTATGTTCCCACAGGGATCCCAATGATCATTATTATTAGCTGGAGTTTGGCCAAATACCGGCACCAGGATGAAGGGTATGTTCACAAACATTCAAAAATAGTGGGTAAAAGTATTATACTATTTTAAGCTCTTTCTGATCTCTTGGGGGACTTTCTTTGTTTATACCAACCTCATTTGGACAACGACAAAAGATTATTTATTATATTTGTTTTATGTAAGAGAGGCTATTTTAAACCAGCATGGCTGTGCATGAGAACACAGTATGTTTTGTGTGTGTGTGTGTGTGTGTGTGTGTGCTGTCAGATGCTGGGAGACGAGAGATCATGGCTGGATATGGTGGATACTGCGAGTTCCAGTAATCATTTTTATCACAGTAAGTAAACTTTCCAGTTCAGTTAGATTTTGGCCAGCTTCTGGCCTATTTTCTCAGATTTAAACACTGTTTTTACTTCCAAATGTCTCTGTTTACAATGTTTTTAAAGAGTTATTCATAATACTGTCATGCCATGTTTATAATATTTTTGAAATATCCAACAGCTTATGGAACAATGAATAGTTATTTTAATTATCTCAAGGCAACTGTCTTTCAGGTAAACATGCTGTTTTTTCTGAGTATAATTCGGACATTAGTGGCTAAACTGAAAGCTCCTGACATGCATGGAAATGAAATCAATCATCACAGGTGAGAGAAAATAAAACGTTCGAGTGATAACAAACTGAATTGCAAAAAAATGACAGTGACAAAAATAAAATGCCTTTTATGGAAAGTAATTTTTTTCTTCTATTTTTATATATATATATATATATATATATATATTTTTGTACAGCAAGGGTCACAGAAATTACACAGTTTTTTTCAATTACGATTGAAAAATAAGCGAGTGTGTAAAACCGATGCAGAACTCTTACTCATCCATGTTTGTTTTGTAGGAAGCTGGCGAAATCTACATTTCTCTTAGTGTCGCTCTTTGGACTGCAGTATGTGCTCTTTGCCTTTTTTCCTGATAGAGTGAGCGTGCTAACCTTCAAAATCTGGAATGTCATTGAGCTAGCATTAGCATCCACACAGGTGATGATGTACAACACAACATCTCTCCTTCAAACACAATCATACACAAACAGTCACAGCAATTTATTAGTATAGCGCTATACACACTGTTTGTTTCAAAGTAGTTTTACAGAAATTCATGATGTTTATTATATCTTCATAGCTTATGGCTCATTTGGCAGATTCAAGCTTATGGATAAGAGATCATTTACATTTTGTGATTATGCAAGCAATCAAGCAGTTGAGATATGCTATACAGTATATTGCTTTGGGTGTTTTTGTTCACACATACATTTATGCATACTGTATATACATTGTTACAAGAAAATCTGCCACTTGATATTTGCTGCATAGTATACTGTATATCGCTTTACATTAGTGTAGTATATGTATGCTGATAAAGCTGGAAATACTTACATATCCAACTTTAAAAGGAGCGGGGTGAAATGGTAACACTTTACAATAAAATGATAAAAATAGGCATTTGAGATTTGCTATATAATATATATTGCTTTACATGAGTGTACTGTTTGTGGTTGAATTTGGATTTAATATATGTACTAGTTTATATATAGAGCTATGCGATAATATAGTTTACATATTTGCAGCACTATAAACAATCATGCAGCCGAGAATGTGAGGGTACTGTATGTATGCGGATAAAGTTAGATTAATTATATATATATATAGTTTATATATAGAGCTCTGCGATACTACAGTTTACATTTTTGCAACGATATAAACAATTATGGAGTAGATGTTCGTCATATAGTAAATATAGCTTGAGTGTACTGTATGTACACAGGTAAAGTAGGTTATACCTTATAGACTTTAGATGTGCTTCAAGAACAGGAAAATTTTAAAAATGTTCTGTAATTAATACTCTCTCTGGCTTTATAAAATTAACCCCTGTTGCCTTTTGGTTCTGTTTCATGTTGTGTTTGCTATTACAGGGCTTTATTGTGGCACTGCTGTACTGTTTTTTGAATGGAGAGGTGAGTGAATTAAAAAGAATTGAAATTGGAATCGAATTACCTTAGGTTATGCTTTCCAGAGGCGGACTGAGTTTAATTCATCACACATTTCCTGCGCATTTTAGACACACTTGTCATTATCGGAACCCATTCTAGGCATACGACGCAGGACGGTCCTGTTTAACGTTTCCCTGGTAAATCTTAACAACTATTGACCTTTAACTTTTGACAGGTACAATATGAAGTCCAAAGACGATGGAGACGGTGGCGCCTGAAGCAGCATTTCCATGGTGATCCCAGGGTGCATCACAGCTCCCTGAGTAACAGTGGCCTGCCGCTGACACAGGTCTCACTGCTGACACGTCCCAGCACACAGACCACCTGACCACAAGCACCCAACACCACCGGAGATCACTCGTGCCACAATCCAACAGCTAAAATCATAACACATGCATCCCCATTTACCCAATCCCTCCGGCCAACTAAAACAACAGTCTCCAACAGAAAAGCTTCATGGCCATAACAAACTCTCACATACAACTACATTCTACA
This sequence comes from Carassius gibelio, assembly GCF_023724105.1. Classification (NCBI taxonomy): domain Eukaryota; kingdom Metazoa; phylum Chordata; class Actinopteri; order Cypriniformes; family Cyprinidae; genus Carassius; species Carassius gibelio. Next base: position 7,002,567 of record NC_068379.1, on the reverse strand, counting down.
TTCTTGTGATGTACCTGCATCAGTTGCATTGCATCACTGCCATTCATAAATCTCTCACATCGCCTCATGGGATAGTAATGAGTCCATTGCATGCACACTTCAGATTCACGCAGGAAGTAGAAGGTCATCCTGGTACTTTTTTGCCTTCTCTATTGTGACTATTGTGAATTAGGACATACTACTTTAGTCACATACTGTTTTTCACCTACTATGTAGCAGGGAAGTATGTGGTTTCAGATGCAGCTTTTATTACCTGAATGGACATACTTATAGCGTTGTAAAAATGCAAGTGTTTACAAGAGCTCTATTTTGATTTTCAGTACTTTGTATTTTAAAATAAACTTCTAAGTGTCTGTTCAGTAGTCTCTATAACAGATTACACAGTTTAGTAATTGTGCTGCTTCTGATTAATTGATAAAAGTTAAAAATGTTATACAAAATAAACATACTTCTCTTTGTGCCAATAAAATGTGCACCACTTTGTTTTACTACCAAATTATATGTAATAGGCTATCTATTTATTATGAATATTTAACTTAACTCTAACTTAATTTCTATGACTTCTTGCAAGATTTCAGCAAAAAGTTCTCACAATTTATTTCCAAACAAGATGCATGATGAGATTCACTTAGCCTCAATCAATGTTCTGGAGTGGTGTGGATTTTTTTAATGGATAGTCTTGCAAACATACTTCCTGTTGTGTGTACGCACTCTCAAGTGGCCAAGACCGCAAGTGGGGTATTTGGAAAAGCCCTTTGTTTCGAAGTGGACCAAGAACCCTGAAAATGTGGATCTTGGTCGAATGGCAGTGTTCACACTTATTCAAGTGTACACTAACAGAGCAATCGCACCAGATTTATTTTTAATCAAACCAAATCAGCCAAGTGTGAACCCACCCTTAAAGGAAACTGAGCATGTAAATTGTTTTGTTTTAGCAATGGTAAATTCATCCCCTTGTTCATCTATGTGTAAATATTGAGATGATGCCTTGGACACCTATTATCCATGTATTGTGCTGTGAAATATATAGTGAGTTGTGGGAAAACATTGTAAAGAAAATAAAAATATTGTTATTAAATTAACTGATCCCCATGTATAGTTAAGTATTAAAAACACTGTAAAATGGTCTGTTCAATGATGACAAAGAGAGAATTCTCTCTTTAATAAACTTTTAAGACTAATTTCATGAATTTCAAGATTCATGGTTTGTCAGAGTAAGTTGTCAACTGCTTGTCATCAACAATATTAATTACATAAAATAATAATAAAAAGATGGCAGAATGAAACAAGCTGCTGTGAAAGCAGTATTTATGATAAAAATACAACCAAACAAACTAGTAAAACATTTATTTCCACACCAGCCCTGCACCAATTTTCAAGTTTACAGAAAATTCTTCCAAACCTAAAACACAATGCAAAGCAATTCAAAACCCAGATAAAACACCTGTGAAAAATTGAAATGGAACATTCCTTCATATTAACATTGGTACATTTGGCCTTTTCAGAAGGTTCCTCATTATTTATAAATCTTAAAAATTACTTATCAGTTTTGATGCAAAAGAATGCAGATACAGAGCAGAGCTGCTTGAGATGAACCGACAGTGGCTTCTAATGCAGCTTCTCCAAGTATTAAAGAGAGTATTGTTTGTGTCGGCCTTATTTCAACAGTTTGTCATGATGTCCACTGAGCAGCAGTGGTTCAATATGCTGGATGTGCCATGCTGCCATTCCATTGAGGAAGAACAGGAAAGTGGCAGTGAACTGGCCCCAGAAGGTCAGAGTAAACCCAAAGAGCGTTGCAGATGCCCCTAACAGGACTACAAATGTTGTGACCCCTCCGCCAGCCATCAAACCCGCCAGCAGCACCAGCCATGCCCCGAGGCTCCAGCGTTGACTGGAGTCCCTCCCTTCACTGGCCTGTGACATCACAAGCAACTCCAGTCCGAATATGGCACTGACCACAGCCAGAGTAATCACAGAACGACACGCAGCCAAGCCCACGCCCAGACCATCCACCCCTGCCTCCTCCAGGTGTCTAGTGCAGTTAGACGATGCTTTAAAACTCTGGGACCCCAACACAGAGCCCTGGTGCTCCTCCAGTGAGCAGAAATACCACAGGCCCCACATACGGCGGCCGTCGAGCAGCCAGTGACCATCACACACAGCAATAGATGAGAGGATGACAGACAGAAATGTACACAGGATAATAAGACCGCGGCAAAATAAGTCTAAAAAAAGAGGAGTGGATTTCTCACGTGGATCAGCCCCAACCTGGAGAGAAACAAGAGTTATCAGAAGAAATCTGATCCACATATATCACCATCAGATCCTGCTGGCCACTTATGTTATGCCCTTTCTGAAGACTGAACACTGCTAGACTGCTGGAAAATTCAATTGTTTACCTTAGGATATTATGTTTTTTTTTTCTGCAAAAAAAAACTAACTTTTCCCTTCTCACAACCATGTAAACAAGGCTCCATTTTTAGTCTTGGCGCTGAATATTATAGTAGCTTATCTTACCTTTTCATCCCAAGTAAATCAATGATTCCACTCTAAAGAATAACATAAACGTCAAATAGCCTAAACATTTAAAATACACAAAGGCATTACCCTGATTTTTATTGCCGTCATATTGAGTTCAACGAGACGTAAAGCTCAGACCAGGAGAAGCGAGACGAAGAAGCCAAGTCAACTCCAGTCGAAAGTACAGTATGATGTTAGTGTAACATTAACTGGCGTCAGTCAACAGAAGTAGTTCAGTCTATAAACCTGCCCCTCCCGGCTTTCTCCTTAGACACGCACATCACTGGCGCTTCGTGTGAATCAGATCTGTATGAAGGAGTTTCTTCAAATTTGGGCATTTTCATCCAAGGGATTTTTATTACAACTAATATTTTTAGTTTAATATATATATATATATATATATATATATATATATATATGAAGGTAGCAAAACTTTGGAAAGTTTATAATATGCATTCTATAATATAATAGGCATAGAAATACATGAGTTCATCTTTTTATTGTCACCGTTATGCATACATTAAATTTTTACCCTTGTCCCAGGCAATTTTAACTATTCATTAGAAAGCGAGCATCTAATTAAAGAGTAAATCAGACACACACACACACACACACACACACATATATATATTGTAAACAATATAGTCTGAAGTCTAAACTTGAATCAAAGCCTTAACATCTCACATGTGTTGTGCAAAAAAATACAAATAAATAATAAATCTTCAAATTATGCACAAAAATGTGTAAAATGTGCATTTATATAAAATGTGCCTTAGCAAGATTTTTTTCTTCCAAATGTTTTATGTCAATCACATACAGAGAATGCATTAGTGGACATATTCAAGGTGACTCATTTTTTATTTTTATTTTTAATAATACCAGTAGGCCTATAGTATCTCATCGTCTCATTTTTAGTCTTGTGTGGCTTTGATCCGTTTATAAACTTTTCCAGTAGCCTAGGTTGCTAGAACTATTTTAACAAATAACTAAGTACATATTTACATTTATTTCCGTTTTTCACTCAACACAATTAAAATGGCTTTATCTCACCAGTAACAAAAACAAACAAGCAACCTTAAGACACTGACCAGTCACTAGTAGCAGTTTAACTAGTATGTTTAAGTAATTAGTAAAATAATATGTTGTTGGTATCAAGCATGAAGCCTTAAACTTTGCTGAGAATGTTTCTCTTCACAGAAATCATTAATTTATTGATCATCAAATCTGCAATCCTACAGTTTAGCTCTAACCTTAATCAAACACACCGGAGTATGTTAATCAATGTCTTCAGGAACGTTAGAAAATCACAGGTAGGTTTGTTTGATTAGGTTTGGAGCTAAACTCTGCAGGAAAGTGGATCTCACGAGCCAGATTTGAGGATCACTGATCTAAACTGATGATTATCATAATTACTGACTGGCCAGGTCCCTTTTGGGTGACTGTTAGCCTAAAACATAATCATGCGATTTATAGTATCTATAGCGAAAAGACTTTGAGCCCTTTCCAGACTGAGGTGAAGACATTAGGTGGGATAGAAATCATGGAAAACTGGAAATGGTTGACATTGATGTTTACACACTCATCCACCTCATAAACCCATTGACTAGAGGGAAATATTTTAAAGCCCTGGCGTGTTGGTAAATATTTGGTCAGGTGATGTGAACAAATACCTCATAATAACTGCGATCTAATGACTGACAGGACATTGATAATATCAAGAACTGGCCACGTTACCGTTAAGGCAGACCTTATGAATTAGGAGTGATGGACAAGAAAAGTCATTCCTTGATATCAGTTACAGTCAGACTCAGGAAATCAGCTCACTTATAGTATAGAATATTGCTATTCTACAGAAATGCACAACTTCGTCTTGAATGAATTGAATCCAGCACTCATACAGTAAATCCTTTTTAATTATTTGATCAGGTTATTTTTTATCAAAATCTTTTATGGGGTCAGGGGTCATCTTATTCAGTGTTTATACGAAAATACAAAGCAAACATGGTTCTAGAAAAAGTGACTTTATAGCATTGTATAAATTTGAATACATTTGTGCTTTTCACTAGACGGTTGCTGGAGGACGATTTCTCTTGGCCTGAGAGGAATGTGCTTCTTCTCTCACACAGAACCGAGTCTGCCTGCTACGATGTAACTGTAACACCCTTGTGAGAGGACACACTGGAGGCCTAAAGGTGTTTTATGGGAGGACAGTACAGGTAAAGGCAGGCTGGCCGTGATGATATTAGATTCCGTATATCCCCTTCAGCTCCTCTACCTTGGCGATGTATGCTTTCATTGCATCCTCCTTACTCATACCTGAAAAGTGAAAGAGAGGATAAACAGTAAGACATACATACAATGAGTCTTGAGATCATTTACAGTTTTGTGTGTTAAGATGGTGAAAAAACAGTTGTAAAATGATATGTCACTGCCCCCTGCTGGTAGGGAGGAGAAACTGACCTTTCTTGGCATTCCAGGCATCCCATTTGGTCTTGCCAGCGAAATCGAACATGCCCGGTCGGGCTGTAAAAAAATAAAATTAAATACACATTTTTTAGAGCTGCAGTTTTGATTTTAGAAATAAACTACTTAGGCCACATTAATTTATTTACTTGAATTTTGACAAGGAAAAGCTCACCCATGTCAACGTCTCCTAAGGTGGCCTGTTTGTATAGACCGTAGATTTCCATCACCTCAGCGTCCGTTGGTTTCGTTTTCAGCTGTTTGACCTCCTCTGCTGCTTTCTGAAACTCAGCCTGTGATAAAACCAACAGAACACTATGAACAATCAGTCAGCAACACTGATTCAAGGTTCACAACTCTCTGAACTATGACTTATTTTGCTGTGCCACTACGGATTCTACAACATTTGTTTCACCTTTAACAAGTGATATATTAGACACTGGTGATACTTTGTGATATTCAAGACTAAAGACCCGTTCACACCAAGAACTATAAAAAAAAAAAACTAGAACGATATGTGTATTACATTACATTTACACAGCATAGATGCACTTCTGAAGAGGAATATAGGTTAATGCTACTCAGAGGTTGCATATCTGAAAAGGTGGAGCCAAGGCCTTACTTGGGGGGTGCAACTGATGCTGTAGCACCGGGCCCCGGGTCGAACGGACCGAGGCTTACTATAGGCTATGGATTGATACTAGGGACTGAGCAGGCATAATTAAATCTGGCTTTTATGCAGCATCCCATTTGGTCTTGCCAGTGAAGTTGCATCTTTACACAGTTTGAGCAGACACAAAGGTGGATCAGAGTGACATGCACACCAAGGCTTGTAACAGGAACCACACAACGTGCTCCAGTAAAACCAATGTCTTATCAGTGCAACATGCCATCAGATTTCAGTGCATAAAGACTAAACACAGACCCACTTCTCACACCTTCTTTAACTGACAAGTATTTTTGGAGAAGAACCGTTACAACTAACATTTTCACGTTATTATTAGGCCTATATTTATTTATTATTATTATTATTATTTAATGTGGTGCAGACAAAGTTCCTCTCCACATGCTCTAATACTAAACTAATCTACTTTCCACTTAAACGTATCTATTCTAAAGTTCTAAGAATATTGAATTAAAAACCCTTTTAGCTGATACAACTTCCAGCTGTTGAACAATAAATGAGTGTGACGTAAGGACGCAGGACGGAGGACGGAGCAGAGCACCGGTGCATATTTTCATTTTAACCCAAAAATGTATTTCCTGTCATCTTCTCGTCATTCCAAAATATGGCATTCATTTTGCCTTGCATAAATTAAGAATGCAAGTAGTAGCAGCACTTCACATTCCGCCACACCCACGTAGACATGCGCTTTCTTGAGCTCTGCATGCACATTATTATGCACATTATGCCCACCAGTGTCATTTACTAACGTTACGTGTATTGTAAAGTTGACTACTTATCATTCTCGATCGAGGTAAACCATCTTTAATCTTTAAGACATGAAAAACTAGAAAAACCAGATGCGCTCATTCAAACAGCACCATGTCGTTTTCTATGAGCGTCTTAAACACAGCACACTGACAACCATAGTTTGTAATGATCAAATACTCTCATATCAAACAAATGCGTCGTGTTTGCACACACTCACCTCAGACATGGTTGTAGATGTTTCAGTCTGGTACAATGATGTGTTTTGAAGACCCGCTTTGACAGTAGCAGCGTGACACTAGTGAGATTGCTGTAGTATCGGCTGCCACGCCTGAAGCCACGCCCCTTGCACTCCATTGGCTGCTGGAAAATGTACCGAGCAATCAGTCCAATCAAATTCACGAAAATGCAGGTCTTTCAACTTGGGTAACAGGCTCAGGCTAGGGATGCAAGATTGAGAGTATTGCGCAAATATAGAAATGCCTTTATTGCTACTCATTTCAACAGAAGTTATTTTTTACACTGACGTGCCTTATGATTATATATATATATATATATATATATATTATATATATGTGTATTTTTTCAGTGAATTCTGAATTCAGGGGTTTGGATAAACAATCGATCCATAGTTTTGCATGTAAACATGTAAACACCCCCCCCCCCCCACGAAAAAAAAACGATCATGACTAAAATAAGCCTATATAAATGTTTGTGTAACCAGCTTTTGTATTACACTTCTACGTTTGGAGTGCAAATACTCACATATAATGTTTTTTTGTGTGTGTGATTAACAACAGTATATTGATCTAAATATGTAAATTACCTTTAAATATTGTGTTTCCAAGCTTTAACTTTATTAAGTTTGAGTTATAGATGACATGTCCATCATGGTTCACCAGCAGCCTATAAACTGACTGTGTTATGCATGCTGGCCCTGTCCCATATTCAGAGCACTTGATGCATATACTTATTATGTTTACCCACACACACATAGTTACAATCAGTCTTTATGGTATTTTTGCATAGTTATCATACTAACTTTTTGATGGACGATAATTGTAATGGAGGTAAAGACGATTACAGCCCTGATAGCACACATACATCTGCAAGATTTCTGTTAACACATGTGCCCAAATTTTCCTAAATGGTTTCATGCAGTCATGATAATAGTGTGCTATGTGAACATTTTCTGCATTTATTTTCCCCGTGATTTTTTTTCTTCTTCTTGAAAATCGTATTTGAATGTCCGCACATATGTTGTATGCACCCTTCAATGTCAAATTTGAATACAGTAAAAAAAAAAAAAGTCAAAATGAGGTTATTTCTTAGAACAAGCAAAAAGAAGAATAATCTTATTTTACTAATAACTAATCTTATTTCAAACAGAAAAAATATTATCTTGCTTGCTTATTGCCTTTTTTTCCTAGAGTTCTTTACTGAAAACAGGACAATAATTTTTGTTTGTCTAAAAAATCCTTCTTGAGCAAAAGCATTAGAGAGAGTAAAAAAAAAAAAAAAATACTTTTCTTTTTTTGGCTTCATTTGGCATCTTACTCAAAATAACTGTTTTCAACATATCAATATTTATTCATAAACCCATTTATTATCTATAAAACTTGAAGAATATTTGATGCAAATCTAAAAAAAGCTGTATCTAGTTTATGATCTCTTGAATATGAAAATACAACAAACCCCAAATCCATTTTGACTTAAAGTTGTGGAACATTGTGTATCAAAAAGTTAAATGAAAATAAATAAATAAATAAGAAGAATTAGATATGTATATTTTCTGAAGAAAATGTGAGAGGGGCTTGCCATGGCAAAACCTGGCAATAATCGTGTTAGCATGTTGTACACCTCTGTGGCGCCCTACCTAGAAACTATTTCCCCAGCCGCCTCTGAGTCTATGTCATGATGCCACCAAAATGTAGGCAACATTGCAAGGGCTTTGACATAACTGAAATAGATCCAATCTGATTTGCTATAGTTATGCAACTTGTCAGTCCAGTTGGAAATAAGCTACTCGTAAAACAAGCCTTTGGACCGTTGAGATGTTTGTTTTTCGCTCCCACTTTTTTCCGCATTGAATGTGTCGCGTGCTGCATGTGTATCTATATTTCTGCAGCTCTATTGCTTTTTTGCCTGATTCTGCTGTTACCTGATCAACGCATCGGCTGATTTGGTCTAGATAGAATTGCATTTCTCAGAACCTGTTTTTATACAGTCTTTGCTCAGTATGTGTTGGAAGAAAACGATCCGATATTCGTTTTATAATTACAGAAGTACGATAAAACAGTGAAGTGGTTGCGTCTGCTCTGCTATCCTTAATTCTACTTCGTTCTAGGTTACTTTTTAATATTCTAGTCTGGCCTCTGCATGTTTAGTCCGTGTGGTTTGTAATGAGATCGGCTCGAGATGTGTGAAAATGCGGTTCTGACAGTTCAATCTTTTGAGCATCGCAACTTTAAACCGGTGGTTGTTAGTTTAGATCAGACGGTGGATGAGTTTGTTAAGCAAGGTAAACAGATTAACTAGCTGTATGACTGTATGTGTTTAATATAAACAGTGATAAGAGCTAAACTTCAGCGCTTCTCTCTCTTAAGACGGTGCATCATGAGCTGGATTGCCTCTGCCCTTTAAGAAGTTTGATTATGGCCAGTCTACTCTTACTAACTAAAAAATATAATATGAACAGTTATTGCATTAACACCCTGTTGCTGTGTTGTTGTTGCAGACACAATGAAAATCATACACCCATAGACAGTAAAAGATGGTGTAGCCATCTTTTCAGAAGTGAGGGGGACAGAAATTACACACACACACACACACACACACATACACATATATAAAACTTTATGATATAACATTTCTGCAATCTATATAGCTTACTAGTCAACAGTTTTTTAACAGTAAGATTTTTAATGTTTTGAAAGAAGTCTCTTCTGCTCACCAAGCCTGCATTTTTTTGATACAGCAAAAGCAGTAATATTTGGAAATATTTATACTATTTAAAATAACTGTTTTCTATTTGTATATATTTTAAATGTAATGTATTCCTGTGATCAAAGGTGAATTTTCAGCATCATTCCTCCTCCTTCAGTGTCACATTAATCAGAAATCATTCTTAATATGTATACAGTATAAAAACCATACTCCTATGGAGAGTCCCCACAAGGATAGCTGACCAGACAGTGTGTGTGTGTGTGTGTGTGAACGATTTTTTTAGATTTGGAAAAAACAAAACCGAAAATAACTGTTTTCATACAGCAATAGCTGGACGCTGTTGTCCATATTAAGAGTTTCCTGGTATGACTTTCTGCGCGAGAGCGCCCTCCGGCTTCGAGTATGAATGAAACACACACACACACACACACACACACAAAGAGCAGAAGAGTTCTCTGTGATGTTCATTTCCCCTTCTGGGTCCGAAAAAAGCATCAGGTCATTCGCAGACTATCCTGTCTCTTTGAGTTTAAATCTATATTTATTCACACCAGCTCTTGAAAACCTCTATACGAACACACCTGCCCGAAAAAGTGCAGGGGACGAATTTCCATGATGATAAAACTGGGGAGGACACGTCCCCAGCGTCATCTACGTCCCTGCACCAGGCACATGGCGCAAAGGTCTTTTTTTTTTACTGATCAACAACTTGTGGCATAAATTATGTAGCAATCGACATGATTACATTTGTTTAAAAATTGCATGCCGTAGGCCTAATCCTTTCATGATCACTCTGCTCCTTGTATTTCACTAAAGTATATAAATCTATACTTGATTGGTTAAAAAACAACCCAATTCCCATGATAAATTGTTGACATGACAAAATGATTAAATCTAACCTTAATAATATGTTTTTCATGATTTCAGACGAATGAGCTTGTGATGAGTTTAGAGGATGATGAAAAGTTGATTCTTCGTGCCGGCTGCAGGTTACGAGCATGTGGTGTTGGTATGCAATGTCATATTCAGGGCTTAATGATTCCGTGCACATTTTTATAGAATGCTAATCTAAATATTTTATTTTCATGTGCAATTATATTTCCTCATGTGCACAAAAATGAATAAAAACAAACAAATCTGTACCTGCTGAGTTCTTTATTTCAACACCTTTCCTCTTCTCACAACCAATGAGACAGAGATTGTATTCTTCAGAATGTCCGACTATGAAAAGTTCAAAGCCAATCCTAAGACAGAATGGTGATGAAGACCAGGATGCAACCGCATATTCACCAGAAACAAGCATGTGTGAAAAGTTCTTAAAGGGGGATAGAACCATATATATTAATTTAATTCATACTTTTTATATTTATTCTTACCATTCAAATACCTTCAGCGTGACAAATTTTGAGGGGAGATGTTTTCATGTTGTCAAGTGTAATTATTTTCTTGGGGAAATATCGGTGAATTTTTAATGCCAATTAATATTTTTTTATTTCATTTACCACAAATCAGGTGCCATATATCTAGTTTTGTTTGAATGACACCTTGGTAGTTGATTGCCATTTTGTTAAATAAATTTGAAGATATGAATCATGTTTTCGCAACATTTGATTAAAAGTTCAATTCAAAACTTCCTTTCCATAGCTCATCAGCAATAACAACAGCCAATCAGTCAAACCAAGGAAACGAAGTGAAACTATAAATGTATTAATACATAAGTTTGTTTAGTTCATGAAATGGTAATTATTGATACGCAGTATAATGTTGGCCTTCCTGTTAAAGATGGAGTTTGTCAGAGAAATTGAGTTTAAACATTGACTGGCCCTGAGGACAATCATCTGAGGTACTGACATATATAATAATATTAGGCATGTGTTAAGTCCTTTCAGTGCATAGAGAGAGTTACAATACCTCGGTACAAAGTATTTCAGTCTCTTTCCTGAAGCTAAAACTGTGTGGTATCGACCTAAGTTTTGAATTAATACATAGTTGTTAGACTCAAATATCAAAACAAAACACTGATGATGGCTTTTATACTCTAGGGAGCAGAATCAGAGAGAATACAATCAGAGAGGTACTGTGTGCGTTTGAAGAGAGCTGTAGTCTTTGTGCCTCTGAGAGATCACAGCTGATACACACTGCACCTAATAACACCAACATCCAACAATACTCAACTTTAATATAAAAATGTGCCTTATCTTATCTGTCTTTGCTTTTAGTCTTACAAAGATGAGACAGTATGACAGTCTCATATAATTGTTGTTCCCAGTTTAGATGAGGCTGAATTTAACTTAATTTAATACTTTTTCAACATTTTCCACTTGGCCAAAGTGCATATTGGCTGTAATGTGTTGACCAACTGTATATCTGCTTAACACTTCATTTTATACAAGTCCTTATTAATTAGAAAAAGCACGTGTTCTTTCCCAGAGTTCTATGGTATTCCATTAGGCACCACATGGTGGTGCTGTAACACTGGACAGTTGTGTTTACTCTCCCATCCCCGGCGGATTCGTGTCAGTCTGGTGAAGATGCATGGCAGAAGCAGGAAGCAACGGCACACCAGAACAATGCAGGGTAGAACGACAGCCAATAAGTAGCTTGGTGGCATGTAGAATGGATATGCCTCAATGTGGAAGGCAAAATCCCAGCCAAAGAAGAGTGTGTGCATTATGGACAGAGTCAGGGCAATGTAGCCCAAACCAGACTAAGGAAGAAAAGAGAGAAAACTTTAGTCAAAAAGCTATGATTGTGCTTTTGGGTTGAATGTGCTAATTTGCATGCTAATCAAAGACATTGCCAAAATGTTGTACATTTGAAATCATGCCACACTATCTGGTCAGTATCAGAGCAACATTTCATGTTTCCTCCTAGCCTAAAAATCAACTATCAATTAATTGTTGCACCAAAACTAGCTAGACACGACTTACATCAACATGTAATGTGACAGATCAAGTGCACCAAGCACATGGGAAATTCAGGTACCAGGAATAAACTAGGCCTGTAAGATTGTATGCAATAGCATGTACAAGTTTGTTCAACCCTGCTCCTGGAGAACCAGACCATTTCTCAATATGCATTGTGAGCTTGCATCCTTGTGTTCTCGTTCTAATGTCACAATCAGCTGATTTAGTTCAATTCAAATACTCAAGAAAGCAAGTAACAAGCATGCATGAAATTACCTGGTTACCAATATTGAGGATGCACCACATGAAGACCTGAGAGAATTAAAAATCCCAGACATCTGGCACCTAATGACATCTGTAATGTGTTGTGGGTGAACTATTCCTTTAATCCCCATTGTAGCATTGATTACTCATGTTATGAATGTGACTAGTTTCTTAATGTCAATCACCTTCTCTTCATTTGCCTGATCTGAATCCTTATCAAGTTGCTTACCTGTACTGTTTCTTTGACTTAATATCCTCACAGCCTCTGCATGCATCACCTTACCCTGAATTCTCATCTTTTTCTCTTTTCAGTACTTCACAGCCACCATAAGCCACACTTTGATTTCCACCACAATAACAACATCTGGGTTGCTCCTTGTGACCACACTGCTCATACTCATGATCTTACCCACATCTAGCACTTCTTCTTCTGCCCTTACGAAAAAGAAGTTTATTTAAGTGTGGTATTAGTATACTTCTTTTAAACTAAAAATAGGAAATGTGTACTTCTCAGAAATGGGCTTTATGTACTCCTCATAGATATACTTAAAATGACATTTAAGTGTACTTGACTTATACTTACAAAAAGTCTAAATATATTTGAGCTATACTCCTAGTATCCGTGTTTTCATTATTATACAGTAGAGGGCGCTAGTACACATTTTCCGTACAGAATTTCCAAAAAAAACACAAGTGAAGAAGAAAAAAGAAACACCAAATATTAACACATGTAATCTAACAGGATAAAATTACATGAAACAGCATCAAAACTGTACATTATCATCTTCAAATTCAACCATGACAAACAGAAATGGTTGTTAACTTAATTAATTATTATTAATTTGCAGGGCTTGTTTTTGTTTTACGGAGAGCTTGTCTCAACAGAGCAATAAGAGACCATTAACTACTACTCATCCTTTTAATTACACAAATGTCTCATTAAAAATGTATACACATTTATAAAACTAATCTGACATCAGGTAAAAACTACAGATGTTGGTTCAGTGTTTGTCAGCAAACCGGTTAAATTTTGAAACAGTTGTGACGTTATGAAGCCTCGTTTACTGAAATCATGTGACTGTGGCAGTTATGTGCTCTGAACCACTGTTTCTAGACAAATGAAAGCAAAGGTTTCAAAGATTTAAGAAGCAGTGCTTCAAAAGCACCCATCACTAATACTGGTTCAACAAAGCTCCAGCTAAAGTAGTTATATGTGATTAATGTGTTACAGCAGTGTTTACCAACCCTGTTCCTGGACGTTAACCAACCGTACAAATCGTAGAACGCTTCCTAATCAAACACACCTGAGTCAACTCAGCAGAGACACCAAGACCCGAATATGGGACAGATAAAGGGATATATCCTAAATGTGTGCTGCTGGTGTGCCTCCAGGAACAGGATTGGGAAACACTGTCATAGTGTACATGGCCTCACCTGTACAAACGTAAACTCTCTCCAGTTGAGAGTGTTGCCCACTGTTGGAAGGGAAGTGATGGCCAGTAAAGAGAGGACACCAAGACCCAAAACTCCACATGAAAGGTACAAGTCAGATCGCCAAACACCCAGCTCATCCCAGGGCTCCTCTGTACCTGCTTTAACCTGACAAACACACAGCAGACACTATACTTTAGTGAGACACATAAAGTGACACATTTAACATTTAAAGATCTTTATTCTCAGGCTGGCATACCTGTGTGTAGGCAGTATTGACAAGCCTGTGCACTGTTATTCTGCGCAGTGGCAGGCAAAGGCTGTAGACACCATGCAATGCTGCACAAAGGAAGCTCAGCAGGCCCAGTTGTTTCCTCCGCTGCATCCAGTTGTCCAACCAGGATGGGAAACGCCGGTACTTGGTGCCCCTCCAGAGCTGCAACCATGCAGCAAATAATCCTGGTAAGTAAACGAGTGCCAGGGTCACCAAGGCTACTGCTGGCAGGCTCTCTTCCACCAGGTCAAAAGCGAGACGGTAGAAAGCATTGTGTCCTTGTGCAAGATATGGCAGCAAAATTCCCCGCAGGAAACCGTAGCCATAGAAGAAGAGAAAAAGGAGGAAGGTGACGACAACCGGGCCACTCCAAGATGGGAATAGGCGCAATGGGGCGACCTCAATCTCTCGAGCAGCAGACAAGCCACCCATATCCACCGGGTGGAACCCCATCCGCCGAGCCAGCTGCACGACTTTCTTCTTCCCCTCTGTACTGTTACTGCAGATCATGACCTGTAATATGTAATAAGAGTTCAAATAACCCTGTATTTGTTTTCAGCAAATACACATAACACAACAGCAGCCCTGACCTGTCTGCTTCCATCATGAGCCCCAGTCTGCAACTCCCAGGTTGAAACCGTGTTAAAACCTTTGACCACTAGACTGTCTGGAAACAGCTCAGCCAGTCGTTCCGCATTGGACGGCCCATGGATATTCACTTTTGCGCCGTTACTTACATCCACAAGCACCTTCCCTGCCAGTGCAGACTGTAGCCCCAGCAAAGAGCAGTAATGCTCGGGGAACATGGCCATAAATACCAGGCACACTTGTGATAGAGCCCCCTCCTGGTTCCTCAACTCCACTCCGTCAGGGAACAGTCCTGATGGGATGCGATTCACACAGCGACTCCCAACCACCACTCGCACACCAGAAGCTACCAGCCGCACAGCCAGTGACCGAGAGAAGTCTCCAGAACCGAGTATGGCCACTGTAAGACCAGTTAGACGTACAGGTAGGGCATCAGAGGGGGCTTCAGAGTCTGAGAGCAATGGAGTTGTCATATCTTCCACCATAATAAACCTGAGAAGATGAGAGTGAGTTTAGGAAATTATATGCATTTATATTAGGTTAATGTTAGGTATTTATAAACTGCTGTCCTGTTACCATTAAAGTAATAAAGGCACAAATTCATATTCTTTTGAAGAATAGTATTAGCACATATAGTTCATTAATACAAGTGTATAACTAGTTTAGTGGTTTGTGCACCACATGAAAATCACACCAAATCAAAATCATTTAACATCCCACAAAATTCTGACACGCAGGAACTAACAATGCTTCCCCTTTCGAAAGCATAACAGGAAAACAAATAGATCATCTCATTCTATTTTCTCAATTTTAAACTCAATCATGTATGTTTATTTAATATTTACTTAATGTTTAAATGTGCCAAAATGACACAAGTTCTACATGGCTGATTATTGCCTATACAAATATTGGATTTCTTCTTTTAAATAAACACTGGATGACATTATTGCTGTTGTTACTGGTGGTGGTGTTAAAGTTTTTATTAGTTATTAGGGCTATTGTATTGGCCTGTTAAAAGTTTCTCTTTTTAGCATTTCAAATGAGTTGTAAGTTTCGCTTCTGCTGAAGGGGTGGAGTACAGACAGACCTTCTCTATTGTGCCTGCTCAGTCACAGCAATTGCTAAAATAACTTTTACATTCCATTTTTATATATTTTTCAAACATAAGTATTAATCCACATTCCACATCAGAAAATCCATTATACTACATGCTGATTTATCATGTACTCACCACTTTCGTATAACTTCACTTTCTCTGGTGACTCTTGGACTGGACTGTGCGGTTCCAGGTCTGGATAACAGAGGCGCTTCTGTTACTCTGTGCAATAGAGATATGAGACCGTGCAGAAAAAGACATGCCTTATCATAAACGGAACGTTGCTAAATTCTAGCGTCAAGTTAACAGCTGATTGGTCCGAGTGGTCAATCTGATATGACGTCTCGAGACCTTCCTTCGCGCTCCATAATCCTTGACGGCAAGAGAGAGACGTGCACTGCACTATGCCACGGGCCTTTCTTTTGAAGTGCGGCGCATCGAGTGTCTTTGGAGCTTCTATTTTGTAGAAGCGCACAGGGGACTCAGCTGACCCGGATCATACATTTGCAAACATCTGCACGGCCGCGATAAGGACGCGGCGATCATGAGCACCGCAGGTTTGTTACGCGACGAGGCGGTTTCTCGCTCCGCCGACTCTTCATGCGGCTCTAGCCGTACAAAGACTGTGTGTGTGTCCGTGCTGGCAGCACTGGTTCTCGGTATCGGGATACTGTGCGCGCTGGCGGCCGGTCCGCTCCATGCACAGTGCTTTATTGAGTGGTAGGCCTATGTACAGTATAGTAGCCTAGTCACATTTGACACAAATTTGATAAATGTCTGCATGCGTCACGCTTATTCTTGATTTCTAGACACATTTATTCTATAACATATTTAAAGTCGCTTTGGATAAAAGCGTCTGCTGATTAAATGTTAAATGTAAATTCTTGTATTGTATCTTTTATTGCATTGCATGTATATACATATGCTCATTAAATATATTATTTTCGACTTTAACCTCTTGTTTGTTTATTTGTTTATAAGGAAAATAGATATTCCTTGCTTTGACGTCTCCTCCCTCTTGGTCAATCAGATTAAAGAGTGGTCATCAGAAACATGTCCTGGGAAGAGTCAAAGATGCCTTTATTCTGTGAGTGTGTATATGAAAACACTTAAGAAAAGACTTGGCATTTATATTGTTTCATATGATGAATATATCAAATATTATGAATCCAGTGAAATTACTACTTACAAAAAAAGTATAGTGGTCAGATGGTGAGACCATAGTTATGAATTATTACCATGCTGAACACCCAAACGTGTGATTTCATAAAAAAAAAAAAAAAAAAAAAATATATATATATATATATATATATATATATATATATATATATATATATATATATATATATATATATATATATATATATATATATATATATATATATTAAATAATAATTAACAGCATGAAAGGTAGCTAGCTAGTTTAAAATACACTAAATGGTGGACAAGCACAAACAATAAGGGCTTAAGAGGAAAGAGGGTTGAGTAGTTAGTTGCAAAAAAATAAAAAATAAATTACAACTTGTGTTAACCTAGTGTGAATGACAAGGGGATAATATTAACAGTTGTATGTCTTTGGATGAGAACAGCAATGTATCTAGGATAACATTTACAGGACTGGCCATTTTTCTTGTCCATGATGCTGGTATACCTGTATGCTTATCGTGATAATTAAAATGTATTCCGGTTCATATCTTTAGCTGGTGTCTGTAAATGCAGAGGACATCACTGCTACACACACCACTCCAGTGATGAGGTTTGTGGATGACATCACCTTTAACCTCAGCAGTCCACACCCAGATTCCTGTGATGTTCAGGTGAGTGGCACATTAGCTTTCTCACAAAAGTGGGCACACTGTATTTTAATGCTGTGATTGCAGTATTTGTGAATGTCTTGACAATAATTAAATCTTACCAGAGCAGTCTTGGAAACATTCAGTCGTTCTCTTGTTTCTGAATCCCTCCTCAGGGCCGGTCAGTCTCTCAAAGCTGGTATGCCATTTTAGACTCCGGAACAAACTACCTGAACATGTACAACCTCATGAGAGGTGAGTAAAATAAACTGAGTGTGAACACAGCTTATGTTGTGCTGAATAAAGACTGTTAAGTTTTAAAGGGATAGTTCAATCAAAAATGAAAATAACCCTATGATTTCCTCAGCAGATGCATCCTAGGTGTATATGACTTTACTCTTTGCGACAAATCCATTCAGAGTTCTGTATAACAAAAAATTCCTGGCTCTTCCAAACTTTATAATGGCAGTGAATGGGTGTTATTTTTCAATAATCCAAAAGAAGTCCAATTAAGTGCATCCATCCATCATAAAAAAGTGTCCCACATGTCTCTGGGGGGTGAATAAAGGCCTCCTAAAGCTAATCAATGCATTTTTGTAAAGAAAATATCCATATATACAACTTTATAAATCGCAATTTCTGTTCTGTTCTGGCGGACGTAGGCATAAGTGAGAAGTGACGAACGCAGAAGTGCAGTGGAGAGAGCAAAACAAAACAGTTTTTGTAAAGAAAAATGTCGGATTTTGATATTTCCTTTGCTAAACAAATGCGATTCTCTTGTCTACACATGTACGACAGTTAGAAGAAGCTAGAGATTACTGTTTATAAAGTTTCACATAAGGATATTATACTTACAAAAATGCACTGTTTTGCATCAGGAGGTTTTTGTTAACCCCCCAGAGTCTGGGTGACACTATTTATGATGGATGGATGCACTATATTGGACTTCTTTTGGACTATTGAAAAATAACACCCATTCACTGCCATTATAAAGCTTGGAAGAGCCAGGACATTTTTTTTTAAATAACCCCAATTGTATTTGTCTGAAGAAAGTCATATACACCTAGGATGCTTTGAGGTTAAGTAAGTAAGTCCTGGGGTAATTTTTATTTTTTGGTGAACTATTCCTTTAATAACATAATTGACCAACCCTGCCCTTCCAACTGTTTCTGTCAACCATAGTATCAGAAAAGAATTGGGCATAGCTCTTTTCTAATGGAAGTCTTAGAAAAGTGCTGTATTTTCTCTTTTTCAAATAAATTTGAAGAAGTCAACTAGGCCTAAGTGTTAACCCTCTTTCTTCAAAAGAACGTAGAATATAAGAACAACTACATTTGCTCCAGAGTTCATAATTAATTCATGTATTAATTCAACTAATTGGTGTTGTTAGTAACTCAGAATTACAATTTATTGTACCATCGCAAATCTTTTGGTGAAACTTTGAAAACAAGTGTGTTCATGTGCAATAGTGCAATGAACCACATTCAAATGAAGCTTCTCTCATGTCAACTACTGTGACTTTCTGTCTTCCATGGAACATAAAAAGAGAAGATTGTGAGAGTACTGTCCCTCTGCATGTATAGTGAATTGAGGACAGGAGTTTTCAAGCAAAAAAAAAAAAAATGTATGACTCATGCTACCTAATCTTCTGAACTAATTTGATATCTTTTTGACAAAACAATCCAATATTCATGACATTATTCACTGATAATCTTCCCCTCCAGTGGGATGTTAACTGTTGTGACTGAATCACTGAGTCAATGAACCAGATCAGTTCGGATTCTTGAACAAATCACTCAAGAGTGGTTTAGTTTACTGAAAAGTGAATGAAAAGATCTGACTCATTCATTCATAAAATGGACATTCATGCACGTCACATGAACATGAATGCATCTGAACTCTTCATGTTCTGTTCACTACATAAAATTAGAATTTAGGTCCGGCATTCATGTGAACCACTTTGATTGTACCATTACAATTTTATTTCTTAATAAAAAAAAAAATTCGAGCCTGACAGCCCCATTCACTTTCATTTGAATAATACCTACAAGTGATCAGAACATCCACATCATTTCTCCTTTTGTCTTACACATAAGAATTTCTGTTATATATATAAACATGACAGTGAGTAAATAATGACAGAAGTAAAATTTTTGGATGAACTAACATACAGTAAAATATGTCTCTCACACACTCTCTTTCTTTTTGTGTGTGTGTTGCAGGTAGTGGTCTCTCATCTTCTCCTAGTTTTACTGAATCTACCAGTGACAGACTGTGTACCCAGTTCACCTCCACACGACAGAAACTTCCCCCATAAGCAGCCTGCACACATCTGGATCTAACCATATTAATAGAACAAATACATACATAAGCGATTTTAGTGGTTGTACACCAAATGTGTTTTTGATCACCACATGTAAAGGGTGAAACATTTTTATCAGTGAAAGACAAAGTAAAGACTGAACGTTGACATCAGCATCAATTAGCAATCTCTCCTTGGTTCAGAATAGAAAACTGATTTTAACCTTTTTCGTTATCATTGGACTAAACTGTGACAATATATCTGAATTCCTTTACTACTGTAGTCACAGTCCTAAACCATAACTCTCATTAATCCCCATCCAGTTATTAAATGATGTACATTTCTCTCATACAGGGTTCTGTTTGTTTGTTTTTATTTGGCAGAGTTTATGAATAAAGAAGCATCTATCAAAAGGTCTCAATGAAATTTTGGTTGAAGGCAACTTTTAAGTTAAGACATCAATTACATTGAACTGCTATTATTTATTGAAAGCTTTTGCAACAAGACTTTATTATCAATATTCATGATATGAGCACTTCTGGTTAGATGCCAACTGCATTACGTTGCCTTGTACCTTACATGTGCAATGATAATAAAGTTTTATTTTATACATTTTTGCATAATTGATTCTGTGATCGATCACGTCTGTTTAAGAATGCCGTGAACGAGCACTTATCCTATACTATACAGATGGATTATGTAATAAGTGTATGTACACTATAAGCAAAACTATGAACATCATTTACCCTAGTGCAATGGACAGTAAAAAAGTGCCTAGAAAAATATTTGAGTGTGCAAACTGATTATTCAGTATTCTGGATAAACAGACAGTAGTGCAAGTAATAAAAAGTGAACTGTTTTGTTTGTTTGTTTGTAAACCAGATGTAGTGTCGAGGAGGGGTTAGAAGTGTGTGTGTGTGTGTGGGTGTTGGCCGGGTTGGGGGGGTGGGTTCAGAGGTGCTCATGAAGCACCTCCAGGAGAGCAGGAGGTTAATCTAACAGCCTATGATCAGGGTGAGAGGAGTCCTTAAGAAGGCAGCGAGCTCAAATTTGCGTTGGGCAGTTTTCACCACCCTCTGCAGTGCCTTGCAGTCAGCAACTGAGCAGTTCCCATACCAGACTGTGATGCAACTGGTTCTCTCGATCACACACCGGTAGAAGTTCACCAGCACGGCTGAAGACAACTGGTTCTTCTTTAGTGTCCTAAGGAAGAAGAGGCACTGGTGAGCCTTCTTGACCAGACTGGAGGTGTTTGTGGTCCAGGACACAGGGGTGTGTCTAGAGCATTTTCAGTGGGGGGTTGGGGCAATGCTGGGGCACTGCCTCCAAATGGGGTGGCCGCAGGTGAAAAAAAAAAAAATTCTACAGTATATTACGTAAATCCTATTGATTTTTTTCTTTTTTTTTAACAGTAGATTTAATCTTCAAAAATGACCTTGTTGTATGATTTATGTATTTTGAATTCTCCCTTCAGATTAGACTATGGAACTGTAGTGTTACTTGTTTAGAATTAAAAATGTTATTTGCTTTTAATTTATGTCATTATGTCCTTTTTGAGCAAGCATCTTATACATATATTAGACCAATTCGTCAAGTCTGCCTAGGAAACTCAAAATTGGATTAAAAATTAAACTATGCTATAAATACTTGGATTATTATATTATTATATTATTTGTAAGTTGCTTTGCTAAAGGAATAAATGAAGGTAAATGTTGTATATCTTTTAAAAAGTTTTTAGGCAGCTGATTGTACCCTTGGCTGAGAGGACAGCATCTGTGCATTTAGTTACCAGTGAATGTTTGCATTAATTTTTTGCATTCTGCTCCATTATTCTCAAAGGCAAATGATTGTCTGCTTGTTTAGATGGTTTCAAAGATTTGTTTTACTAATTCTGATTTGCATTTCCAAAAAAAACAACAACAAAAAAAAACAAAAAAATAATCCATTTGGTCTAATCACGTTATGACACATTTCTTTTTTTCTTTTACAACTGGACAGTAAGTTGGTTGAGTTTGCCTTTTACTTGGTCATAGATAGTAATAAATGAATATTTCTGTGTATTAGTCGTTTGACGTTAATTTCATGCATGCTTGAATAACCAGTTACCATTCTGAAGGGTTATAACAGAGCAAATAAAAATTAAACTGTATTTTTTTTTTTTTTTGATGTGACATACAGCCAAGTATGGTGACCCATACTCAAAATTCATGCTCTGCATTTAACCCATCTGAAGTGCACACACACACACACCGTGAACACACACCCGGAGCAGTGGGCAGCCATTTATGCTGCGGCGCCCAGGGAGCAGTTGGGGTCCAGGGCCTTGCTCAAGGGCACCTCAGTTGTGGTGTTGAAGGTGGAGAGAGCGCTGTACCTTCACACCACCCACCTACAATCCCTGCCATTTGGATTTTGGATTACGAGTCCAAATCTCTAACTATAAGGCTACGACTATTTGCATATTGTTTAGATGAGAAGCAAATCTGGAATCATTTAAAACAAGCTGGAAAACACACACTCATAACTTAAGTTAACTTAAAGAACTCATTATTTTGAAGTAAAGATTTATCTTAAAATAACACATTAGCAAACCATATAAACTTTTCACACATACTGTGTGTTCATGATAGCAGCCAGAAAATTATATTTGTTACAGACAATGCATTTTCACAGTAGTTCATTAAGGCAAACTGTGTTCTTGCATGTGTTCATAAAAGAAACTCATTTAAGTACTAACCTAATTAAACATGAACACATCTGTCCATTTTTTCATCTTGCAAAATTATGGTTAAAATAACACTTTATTTCACATATTATCAAGTCCCATGCAAAACATGATGCAAGTTGGAATCGTGTTTCCAGGTTTGCTACTTTTAAACAACAATAATCACAACCACAGCTCACATGGATAAAGACAATGAAATTGTGAAAATCTTTGTTTAACTTGGCTTAAGTACATTGAAGCTAAATCCATTTTTCATGCCATATTTCCCTGTCACAAGTATCTTTCTTAGAAATATTATAAGGTTTATTTGATTGATTAAATGCACCTATTATGTATTGATTCAAGTCCGAATTACAATTTATTGTACCATCGCAAATCTTTTGGTGAAATTTTGAAAACAAGTGTGTTCATGTGCAATAGTGCAATAAACCACATTCAAATGAAGCTTCTCTCATGTTGTTCTAAACTACTGTGACTTTCTGTCTTCCATGGAACATAAAAAGAGATTTTGAGTAGACTACTGTCCCTCTGCATGTATAGTGAATTGGGGACAGGAGTTTTCAAGCAAAAAAAAAAAAAATGTATGACTCATGCTACCTAATCTTCTGAAGTAATCTGATATCTTTTTGACGAAACAATCCAATATTCATGACATTATTCCCTGATAATCTTCCCCTCCAGTGGGATGTTAACTGTTGTGACTGAATCACTGAGTCAATAAATTAAACTCAAGAACCAGATCAGTTCGGATTCTTGAACAAATCACTCAAGAGTGGTTTAGTTTACTGGACAAATGAAAATATCTGACTCATTCATTCATAAAATGGACATTCATGCATGTCACATGAACATGAATGCATCTGAACTCTTCATGTTCTGTTCACTACATAAAATTAGAATTTTGGTCTGGCCTTCAGATGAACCTGATGGTACCTTTACAAATTTTTTTTTTTTCTAGCCTGACAGCCCCATTCAATTTTATTTGCATGATACCTACAAGAGATCAGAACATCATAATTTACCCTTTTGTGTTACACATAAGAATTTCAGTCATATATGAGCATGACAGTGAGAAAATAATGACAGAAGTTACATTTTTGGATGAACTAACATAAAATATGTCTCTCACACACTCTCTTTCTTTTTTTGTTGTTTGTGTTGCAGGTAGTGGTCTCTCATCTTCTCCTAGTTTTACTGAATCTACCAGTGACAGACTGTGTGCCCAGTTCACCTCCACACTACAGAAATTTAACAATAACGTGAGCCAAAAACAGTAACAGCAGTTTTAGCACATATACATATACCGTATGCTAAAACTGCTGTTAGTGTGACACCAGTATTCTAAAACTACATGCAGAATGCATTTTTTGCCTAGAAAAGAGACTTCAGTAAATGACTTCAACCAACATATTGAATTTCTACAGAAAGACAGGCTATTTTTTTATTATCCTTTTAAAAAAAAAATATGATTTAAACAAAATATTTGGATAGACAAATAATTCCCAGTGTATGTGTAATGTGTTGTGGCTTGTTTCACTTCTGCTCGATGTACTGTTATTTTACATTTGACAGAGTAACGCTACTTGTCTACCTTTGATTAATTCCTTCTGCTTTTATTATTCTTGTTTGCAAGTTGTTTTGCCTAAAGGCTTTGCTAAAGGAATAAATGAAGGTAAATGTAAATGTTGTAGTTCTTTTCAAGTTTTTAGGCAGCTGATTGTACCCTTGGCTAAGAGGGCAGCATCTGTGCATTTAGTTACCAGTGAATGTTTGCATTAATTGTTTGCATTCTGCTCCATTATTTTTTTCAAAGGCAAATGATTGTCTGCTTGTTTAGATGGTATTAAAACTTTGTTTTACTAGTTCTGATTTGCATTTCCAAAAAACAACAACAACAAAAACAGTCCATTTGGTCTGTTGACATGAGATAAAGTCACATTATGACATGATTATGGTTATGATTATGATTTTGCCATTTAGTTGGTAAAAGATAGTAATTAATTAATATTTCTGTATTACTCTGTGTAGTTTTGTGTGCAAAATATACATGACAACTATCTAACAATTCACTTTTTGACAACACCTTGCACTTCTGTTTCTGTAAGGCAATGGATGTTTCATTTCATCCATGCTTGGATAATTGGTAACCATTTCGAAGGGTTATTAACAGAGCAAATAAAAAGCAAACTGTATTTGCATATTGTTTAGGTGAGAACCAAATCTGCAACCATTTAAAACAAACTGGGAAACACACACATTTATAAATTAAGTTAAACGTATAGTTCACCCAAAAATGAACCATCAGCAAGCTATCCTAGGTGTATATGACTTAATTCTTTCAGACGAATCCAATCGGAATTGTATAAAAAAATGTCTTCGCTCTTCCAAGCTTTATAATGGCAGTGAATATTGTCAATAGTCCAAAAGAAGTACAATAAAGTGCATCCATCTTTAATAAAAGTGTCCCACATAGCTCTGGGGGGTGAATAAAGGCCTCCTGAAGCAAATCAATGTGTTTTGCAGGATCAGCAAAAGCTTTTGATCCAGGAACATGTCTTACTTGGGAAAATCATGGCGACCAAATCCTTTAAGACAGATTATTATTATTTATTTTTTTCAAGGGGCCCACTTCATTGATAGTGATATAGCTTTTTTTGGAAAAATCTGTGGAATAATTCGATTTGGACGGCTCACAAGTCGGTTTTGAACTTTTTTTTTGCTGGGGATGTTTTACATCATTTCAGTGACTCTAGTGGACACTTTCTGCGTATGGTCATCTGTTTAAATAATACTGTGATTATATTAATTAATGGTTATACTAGTTCTCTTGAGAATGACTCTTGAGAAAATTCTGCTGTGGCTTCCAAATGCTTTATTTTTCATTGGTGGGGGCTTTAATATTGTGCATAATAATATTAGTCTTCCTCTACTAATTCTAAATAAACAATATTTAGAGATAAATTTGATGTTTGCAGGAAGACATTTCATGGTATTAAATCGTATTTGGAGTAACAAAATTTGTTCTAGACAATCCTGTAAAGACTATTGGCTTATTTCACAGTCTGTCAGGGATTTTAATGTTTATGTTAGCATTCTACCTATGACTGATCAAAAGGCAACTCTTATCCAGTCCCTTCTATCTTCAGTTTTCTCTTCTCCAAGACCTATTCTCTTATTGGAAGCTCAACTCTTATAACCAATTGAGATAAAAAAAAAAAAAAAGTTGTTATTTTTTGATTAAATATTACTGAATCAAAGCTAATAATTATAGAAAATTATTCAATGTAGAACTTGATAGAATGTTTTTCCTCTTTTTTTCTTCTCAAATGGAGGGTTTTGTTTCATAAATATTGGTATATATTTTATATACAGTAAATTACCACTAGCTTAGTGTTTTGTTTTTTGGCTATTTTCCAGGTTTTTTGTATATTGTTTATATATCTGTTATTGTTGTTGCTATAATATGAAATTGAAATTATGTGTATTTATATTTATGTTCATAAAAAAGCTAGAGGTTACTGTTTATTAAATGTAAAATTTAGATTTTTTTTCCTACAAAAACACATTGATTCGCTTCAGGAGGCCTTTATTCACCCCTTGGAGCCGTGTGGGACAATTTTTTATGGATAGATGCGCTTTATTGGACTATTGACAACAAACATCTACTCACTGCCATTATAAAACTTGGAATAGTTTATGTATATAATATAATTCCGAATAAAGTCCTATAAACCTAGGAGTAAATCTTGGAGTAATTTTCATTTTTTCCACATTTTTTTCATCTCTAACACTTTATTTCATTTACTCTCTTTATCCAGACCCAGGCAAAACATGATGGAAGGTTGAAATCATGTTCCCATATTTGCTACTTTTAAATAACAACCAACACTTCTGTAATCACAGCTCAAATGGAAAAAGTAAAATTGGCTCAGCACAATGAAACTGTGACAAAATCTTGAAACAATTTTAAGTACATTGAAACAAAATCCATATTGCATGCCATATTTCCCTGTCTCTAGTTTCTTTCTTAGAAATATTATGAGGTTTATTTGACTGGTTAAATGCACCTGTTTTGTTTGTTCTGTCTTTACAGGTGTTCAGTGATTGGTCACAGCATCACAGTCATTTGTCATTGGCTGTATGTCAGTTTAAATAAGAGAGAGCCAGTGTCATCATGCACAGTTCTGTTCTCAATTGAGAGAACATCGTCACTTGATGAAGATGAAGACAACACTCGCTGTGCTCTTAATCATGGAGCTCTACGGACTCTCCTCCGGTCTCATGAAAGAACATTTCTTTGTGAATGAGAATGAGTCATGGTCTTCTGCACAAGAATATTGCAAAACTAATTTTCATGACCTCTCCACCTTTACTGATGAGAATGAGTATAAGCAGTTTTTGGGAGATGTAGCTGATCAAACGTCTGCTGCCTGGGTTGGACTGTACACAGAATCAGGAGTCTGGAAGTGGTCAGGAGGAGAAAATGCAACACAAATTAGCTGGGATCCTAGTAATGAAAAACTAGAAAATGATACCTGTGCTTTCCTACAGAGTGGCATTAATAAAAAAGTAAAATGCACTGCTAAATATCCCTTCTTCGTATGAATATAATAGAGTTTGTTCTGGTGAGTCAGAAAGAGACCTGGGATGGAGCTCTGGAATACTGCCAAAAACAATACAATGATCTGTCAAGTCTTAGCACAATGAAAAGACTGGCTTCTGCTTTACTGGAAATCACACAGGCTGAAACAGAATATGTGTGGACTGGTCTGCGTTTTCTAGCAGGGGACTGGTTCTGGGTCAATGGAGATGATCTTAACTACACAGCCTGGGATCAGAATGAACAGCCCCAGTGTCCTGCAAGAGACCTTCGTTGTGGAGCCCTAGACAAGCAAACAAATCTTTGGACAAACAGAAACTGTGAGGAGAAGTTTCACTTTCTTTGTCAGAAGAAAGTAGAATGACACAAACCAATTCATGGAAAAGCAAAAAGGTAATTTTTGTGAAAATTATGAAACCCCTTGTCTAAAGAAGAGTTCAAACTTCATGTTAACAGCGAATTTGGTATTTTAAAGGTGCAATGTGTAATATTTATTATGATCTATTGACATAAATAGAGTATAACGGTGGATAAAGACCTTACTCAATGAACCATTATGTTTTTATTACCTTAGATTGAGGAATTATTATCTACATACACCGCGGGCCCCCTTACATGGAAGTCGATCATGTTTCTACAGTAGCCCTAAACGGACAAACTGCTCTACAGAGCACATTTCGTCTCTTTGTTGTTCTTGCAATAAAACTCTGACATAATGATAAACAAGTACATTAAGATTCACATTCTGAAATATATTTATTGAATAATTAAGTAAATATAATTCCTTAATTTACCTTTGTAAAGAAATCTCTTTTTGTTCTTTTGATTTAATGGTGGGTTGTGAACCAACTTTAAAGGGTTCTACTGTGATGGAGTGTGAAAAGAATGACCAAACCCTCCTATATCCTATTATACAACCCACTATTCTTAATAAATCTCATTACTTCATGTATTTGTTTTCCTGAGTTTGGACCGTCATTTAATAAACTGGTTAAAGTAAATTCCTGGCATTCTACTGCTTGTAATTCTTCCTTAAGAATCCTTCTTTTCTACTGTACATATCTTCATAACATTCTCTACAGTTTCCTCTATTAAACAGACATACCATAAACCTGTGTTATGTTTCTCTATAATGTGTAAAGTATGATTTAGATTTTTTTTGTCCTGTTTGTAAATGTGTGAAAATAACTTGTTCTTTTCTGCTTAAGTTGTGAAATATTTTGCTTTTCTTTATGGATTTTTGAACCTTGCAATAGTGCCAGGTCGGCACTGTAATCATACCGTCGACTCGGTATGATATGAGTCCCAAACTGCCATTTCCTATTGCGTGCTTCTAAAATAAAATGTTTTCCTTCTGATCTAATGAGTGCAATGGTTATATTTGGTTCCTTCATTTTAATTGATTCTTTGGCAATTTTGTCTGCTTCCTCATTACCTTAAATGCTCCATGTGTGCTGTCACCCACATAAATTGAATTATAACTCTCATTTGTCATAAACTGTATAATTTCTTTAACAATGTTGATGATGCTCACTCATAAACAATACATCCAAAGTCTAGGGTTGATCACATAAGACCAACATAAATACACTTAAATAACTGTTTGTTAGCACTGCAATATTGTCCTGCTACTGCTCTCATTAAATTAAACATTTTTCCACATATCTTTAATATAAAATCTATATGGTGCTTCCATGATATTTTGTCATCAAACCATAATCCTATGCTTTAATTTTGACACTTTCTCTAAAGAAGGCCCATATCATTTAAACAGTTTATTCTCTTTAATTTTCTTCCCTGTAAATATCTGGCAACATGTTTTAGATATTGAGAATTTGAATCCCCATTCTAATGACCATTTTTCAACTACTTCTATAGCTTCTTGAATTTTATTCATATTAAAATATATATTCGTTCCTCTGTTCCACATTATACCATCATCTGCATATAACCCAGTGCTAATTCTCAAAGCCACATTTCCAAATATATCATTAATCATTATATTAAATAATATAGGACTAAACACATTTCCCTGAGGCATTCCCTTTTCCACAGTTTGAGATACTTCACCATCCAGTTAAACTTGATTTGTTCTGTGAAATAAAAAAAACTTAAAACCCAATTCTTCCTTCTACACTCTTCATTTTAATAATTAATCCCTCCTTTCCCAACATCATATTCATTTTCCATATCAAAGTAAACTGCCACGAATACCTCTTTAACAACTATAGTACCCTTTCAAGGGAACTTCAAACTGCATCCTCTAGGGGGCGCTATGGGCAACACCTCGTTGTGACATGTCTGAAGCTTACATTGAAAAAACACCAACTTGTTGGCCGGCGACAGCCTCTGACGTCACTTCCGGTGCAACTATAAATAAGCACTGGGAATACACGTCATTCTCTTCTTTGTTTTCACTGACTGTTCTGTTTGAAGCGAGCATCTGAAAGAACCGGTAAGAGTGATCTTTCTCTGTTTATCATGGCAACAACTAGCAAGTGTTTAGACAATGTGTGTCAGCGTTATTTGACACCCGATGACACACGCAATCTTTTGACACGCGTCATTTGTTTGGGTGAAGAGCAAGCATGCAAGGGAGGCCATCTGCGTGCATTGTGAGCGTTAAAATAAATAAATAAATAAATAAAAACTCAGCTCTCGTTCGTCTCTCTTCTGAGGAAAAAAAGGGGAAAAAAAACAGCCACCTGCTTCCC
Source organism: Carassius gibelio (assembly GCF_023724105.1). Classification (NCBI taxonomy): domain Eukaryota; kingdom Metazoa; phylum Chordata; class Actinopteri; order Cypriniformes; family Cyprinidae; genus Carassius; species Carassius gibelio. The sequence goes on along the minus strand of NC_068379.1, from coordinate 6,972,510 downwards.
ACGGTTCAGGTCCTGTAGCTGCTGAGGCACAGAGGAGAATGAGCTTGTGAGAATACAGGTGGGTATGTCTGAATGGTTTAAAGAGGGATATTCCCTTTCACGCTCGTAATGGTGGCGGACGCGACAGAGCCTCGGGAGGATGATGTTATATCTTTAACACTTTCTGATACTGAGGTTAGTGCTCTGCTGGGTATTTACCCAGGAAATGTAGGAGATATTTGAGGATGGTGAAGAAGCTGAGGCTCAGCCTTCTCAATTCTCCTGCCCTGCGTATGTAGAGTTGTTGAAGGTTATTTATCGCGCCACGGCAAAGTAAAAAAAAAAGGGACTTTCCATTAGAGTGCGCTAACAAGGTGACACTGTGAGGCCAAAAATAGGCTTTCTTCTCGATGCTCAGGTTTTGCCTTCAGAACTTTTCGGTATTTCCGTTGAGACGGTGATTGAGAAGTTTAGGTAGACTAAGGCACGCTCTGTTGCTTTCAGATCCTTCATTCCATGAAAGTCCAGGTCTGAGCCTGAACAACACAGGGGTCCTTGCCACAGTCACACAGTCGCAACTCGCGCTCCTCCCCCACCTGCGGGCAGGGGTTAAAGGAATCGTGGGTCATGAGGAGGTAAGCAAAACCTAAAAGATGTGATCCAGACGAGGCAGCAACCACCCTACTGATGGTCCAGACTAAAAGGAGGCGCCCCTTGAGCGGGGCTCCAGCGCAGGAGGGTGGGTGAGTAAATGTAACCCTCTCTGTATATACTTATGTGTATTAAATTGCTGGTGGTTATGTGTCTACTAATAAACTCTGTGAGTTTCCGTGGCAGTGCTCAATTACAGTGTTAACTTAACACTCGCAAGCATTAGCCATCCGGCTTCATGTTCCGGTATTAGGCGGCTGAGATCACAGGTTTCTGAGGGGGCCTCCTAGATCATCAGGCCTGGCACAGCACTGCAGGGAATTTCATGGATGTCCGGCCATGAGGGGGTCTCCTGGCCACTTAGTGGTGCTGTCGCATCTAGTGGGAAGTAGAGGTGGCAGTTACAGAAGTCTTCTTGTATATGCTGCCTCAGGTGATCCTCCCCTCTTCCGAGGTTTCTAAAATTTGAGCTTGCCTCTCCAGTGAGATTCAGCGCCTCTGTGATGCTTAGGAACCTTTAAGTACACACGCTAAGCTTTGTGTACTTTCTCAAAACCACATGGCGGTCTGTGTGCACGTGAACACTTTGCGCACTTTCTAAAATCCACGTGGTAAGTGTGCACACACAAGACTCACGCACACTTTTCTGTGTGGTAAGGGTTACGCGCTTCGCTTCGTTCCCTTTTTTGAGATGATTGGACCTTGGTTCCCTTGGCTTCATTTAGCCAGTGTGTATTTGTTTATACACCTTAAGCATCCCTTCCCTCAACACGATGGGCTGTTTGGGTGATTCTCGTGGTAGTTTAGCAGCGCTCCCCTTTTTCCAAGAAGGGTCGCCTATGAGCACGCTACTCTGAGCTTGGAGTTCTCCTCTCATATGAGACTGAATTCTCTGTTTTTTTCACTAGAGGGCTCCAGTATTGTTTCCATAGATTGAGTTGATGACTCTCAAAAATACTGTTTTGAGAGACACTATTCCACTATTCCTATGAGCTGCTCTATTGGAGTGCCACGAGAGCCCCTCCTTAGAACAGTATTTGAAAATCCATGCCATGGTAAGTGTGCAAGTGAAGTCTTTGCACACTTTCTGAAATCCACACTGTGGTAAGTTTGGACGCTAGTATTCTGCGTTCTTTCTAAAATCCTATATGGTGAGGGCTTTGTGCCCTTTCTTGAGTTGGTCAAAGCCCCGTTCATCTTGCGCACCACTCCACTCATTTCATGCGAAAGCTAGCGGTAGCCCCTGTGTGACAGGCAAGACTTGGTTTAAACTGCTAGGTTCTTAGCCGTATCCCTTTAAAGGAATCTTTCCTGATTCCAAGCCTTCAGCTCTACCCTGGGCCGAGGCCCTAACAATTAAGTTGGGTATGTAGCTTAGGCCTTTGGCCATGAGGGGTACTGTCACAAACAGCAGTCTAAACATCCCAAAGGCAACTCCCATGGAAATGGTAGAGTTGGTACTTAGTGCATGCCATGATTCTGGCCTGCACTCACCTCAGCATGGTAGCGTGGGTATACTGTTCCCCATAGCGACCCCTAGAGGACGCAGTTCGAAATTCCCTTGAAAGGGAACGTCTCAGGTTACGAATGTAACCATGGTTCCCTCAGTAGGGAAAGAGACACTGCGTCCTCTAGTTCCCTGCCATGCTTCGGACGGAAGCTTCAGACGAAGAAGAGAATGACGTGTATTCCCGGTGCTTGTTTATACTCACGCTGGTAGTGGCCTCAGAGGCTGTCGCCGGCCAACAAGTTGGTGTTTTTTCAATATATATATATTAGTGCTGGGAAAAAGTTAATCGCATCCAAAATAAAGGTTTGTGTTTGCATAATATATATGTGTGTACTGTGTATAATTATTTTGTATATATAAATACACACATATGCATGTATATATTTAATATTTTTATTTATTTATATATAAATTATTTATATTTATATATAATATAAATTATGTATAAATGTATATACATGCAAAAAAAAAATTAATACATGCATATGCAAAAAAATAATTATACACAGTTCACACACATATATTATGCAGACACAAACTTTTATTTTGGATGCAATAAATTTTTTTCCCAGCACTAATATATATATAATAAATAATCGAAAAATAAATGGTAGTAGAAAGGAACTGGGTTACTGGAACTGGAAATAAAATTTGTTGCTGTTACTGTAAAATTACACTGTGCAAGGGGGGAAAGAGGACCAAAAATAGCTGAATTACAGTAAGGTTCACATCAGTCTTACACATAAATAACACATTTGAGACTTGGTTATAGTTATAAGTTTGAGTATATATGGAGTTATTTTTACTCTATCTTGATGTTAAGTATTAATATAACTCTAGAAAATGTGATAACACAATCACTAGCCTGGAGATTAGTTTAACTCTATAACTGTTATCATGGTCAGTTTTACTGTAATGGATTGGCATTGGCTAGCATATTCAGAACAGATCCACTTATGTCTTTAACTCTATCACATTTACAATTAAATAAACCCTGAAAGGTTATTACTGAGTACAACAAATTCTGACTAATGTTTGGATTTACTGTTTACATCAATTGGTTTAAGACATTCTGTGTTGTGTGCCTCTAGAGCTACTTTCTTCTCTTTGTGATACTTGAAATAAGGTATTTGATTAATAAAAGCTCGGTTTATTTTCACATTTTGTTCTACAACATAAAATACATCAGGGTGATGCCACCGTACCTACAAAAATACTTCATCACTGCAGCGCTCTGTTACAGTAACAGAGATTGTGTCAACAACATAGTCAGCTACTGCCATCTAGAGTTGTCTTTTATTTATTGCATTGATCTACACTTCTTTTATTTTTATTTTTTCATTTTAGGACTCCTAAATTTCATTAAAATGTCATACACATGTAAAAACAAATAACTACATATTTTCCGGTTTAATTGTGCATAAAAACCTATTTTAGACCATAATAATGTTGTCCCAGTTGAACACAGTTGTCTGAACAAATAATTTTTAATTGAACAATACTGCTAGATTTTAAAGGGATTTTGAGATTCCATCCTGCATTGCAGCATAAATAAATTATGCTGTTCCTGTTCAAGTAGCTATTGTTTTTTGGCTGTTTTATTTATTTATTTATTTATTTATTTATTTATTTATTTATTTATTTATGTCATTATTGTTATTTATTTGCTGTGTTATATACAGTAGCTCATCTTTTTACTTTTGTTGATTGTCACCATTATTGAGGTTTATGTGTTGAGGTCTATGCAAAACTGTATCCCAGATATCTTTGTATTTTCAGAAGGAGGAGTGTCCTCCTCAGAAAGAGGTGCTATGGGTGTAGAGGATGAATGCTTAATTTTTTATGTCACTTTTTATGTTTGGAATTCAGCACAAAATTGGTGTCATAATTGTTTTACATTTTTTTTTCCTGATATGTTATTTAAAGGGGTCATATGACATTGCTAAAAGGTACATTATTTATAACATGTAGTTTTGGTGTAATGAAATGTGTTTATGCAGTTTAAGGTTAAAAAAACATATTTTCCGCATACTGTACATTATTGTTTCTCCTCTAAGTGTGATAAGGATGAGATCGGATCCAAAAATGCAAAGGAAAAGAGTTTATTGAGAGAGCGGAGACACGAGTGTCTTCAAAACGGGAACTCAGGAAGTTGTAGGTTATGCTAAATTAACAGTCTCTTCACTTTAACACAGGCTGATAGCAAAAGGGCAAAGAAAGGTTACAGGGCGGTCTCAGCAGAGGGTCCCCTTTTCAACGGGTAGTGGCTCTCTTGTGACTCAGGTGAGTAGCGGGTATACAACAGGTGGTCAGGGAAACCGGTTAGCGGAAACTTGACTGCTTATCCCCACGTACCGAGCTCTGCTCAGCTCTGCTCTGGGAGATCGACGACAGGAGAAGGGCTGGACACAGTAGGAGAGAGGTTAATAGGCAATGATGTGGTGTAGCTGACCTGAACCAGACAGAGACAGGACTGTGACACGACAAGAGGAATACAACAGGGTTTGTAGACAGCCACCAGCATCACACTCAGACGCAATAATCCGGCAACTGGCAAGAAAGCAGAGGACATTAAGTAACAAGCGGGTTGGGGGGGGCAGGTGAAACGGATCAATGAGACAATAACTAATGAGGCACAGCTGAAAAGGGAAAGGGAAGAAATGAGGAAGTGATCAGCGGAGAGAGGAAAAAGGAAAGAAAGACCAGAGAGAAGAACCAGACTCATAACACTAAGCCCCACCATTCTGAAACTCTTTGGTTTTTTTAAAGTTCATGTTCTGAAAAGTGAGGTGTGCTTTGATTGGCCAAGTATCCAGGGCGATGTGATTGGCCGAATGCCTCAAGCGTGTGACGGAAATGTTATGCCTCTTACCATACTGTGATGATGTGTGTCCCAGTGCGATAAGACAAAAACAATAAAACCCATTACAAACGTGGCTTTTGTTGCATCCATTGAGGACATACAGTAATTACTGATTATAATAACTAATACTGTATTTTTATGCATTGTGTTGCGTATCACGTCACATAAAAATAAAACCATGTCTGTATTTGTGATCGGATTAACAACAAGCACTACTCTACACTGCTCCAAACTCACAGTTTGAATCATCATTGACATTTAAATATGAAAACGTATTTACAGGTTGTGAGTCAGAAGCACCAGACTGTCCTTGCAATGTTGGAACTGCCTCACTTTATAGAAACAGCCTTTGTGCCACAGACAGCCTTGTTCTCTCCCAGGTTCAGGAACCAGTCCTCCATAAAATGTGCTGCAGACATCTGAATATTTAGGTTGAACTGTCCTAGAACAGTGTTGTAAATACAACTTAATGTTAAATGTTAATGTTAAAATTTATTGTGACTATTTCAAGTCACCTAGATGGCAAATCACCACATGACCTCCATCTGTTTCAAACTGGTTTCAGTTACTGTTTCAAGGCAAAACTATTTAGAAACTGTTTGAATTTCACCGAGATGCATTTCCGAAGGAGGACAGTAGGTTGCAGGTTATTTGGTAATTTCAGTAGGTAACACCCTCCATAATTATCAGGGCCCTTTAGAAATAAAATGTTATATATATATATATATATATATATATTGTATCATTTATTGATTTATTTAGCATAAGATACTGGATGATCAAACCTGAGTGTCTTTGACTTTTTTTGGTTTGGCTGACGGGTACAACCCACATTTTCAAAGTATTTTAAGTGATCTTTTAGACATAAACAACTAATTATATATGTGAACACAAATACTTGCTACACAAGCTCATTTTCACATGTTGTGAATTGTTCCTGCATTCTCAGTGTTTCCCAAAGGGATGCTATAGGTGTTAAAGCTGTGGTAGGTAACTTTTGCCGCTCTAGCGGTTAATAAACAGAACTGCTTGCGTCTTGCGGAAGAACATCGTAGCGGAACTACTTCTCTCTGTTTATGTCTATGAAGAATCACACTGGGTTACTCCGCCGCGGTATCCCCAAAGCAATCTAAAATAGTCAGAATATAAACACTTATTATAGGTGCACCCTAGTGATTCAGGACAAGCCAAAAACACGGTTTGGAAAATGGATTCATGGTGTACTCGCTTATTATATACATTTTTCTACATTTTGAACACAAACATAGTTACGGACCGCAGCTCTGATTGGTTATTTTTTACCGGGAGCGATGGAGTTTCTGCAAATGGCAATAGGACACTGGGAGGAGCCAGAGGAGCTTGATTTTTTCACAGATTATCTGTCTCATATTCTACTGTCAGGACATAATGACAGGTTTAATAAGTATGTAAAAAATATTTTTTTACAAAAGTTCCCTACAGCACCTTTAATTGACTTATGGTATTCAAAATGTCAAAAAAAAATTTCTTTAAGACACCTGTGATTATTATTATTATTATTATTCCTTAATGGGTTTTCCACATTGAGTTTGTTCCACTTTGTTTTGTTCTGGGTGAAAGTGGAGAAAATCTAAATTCACACAATAAACAGATCCAAAGGGCAGAAGTTCATTAAATACATTTTGTAACTTAAAGACAGATTTTTCTTTTTCTTTTTCTTTGGACACTGTATGTAATGCAGTTGGTAACTTATTTGCTTTTGTTATGTCAGGTGAGACCTATGTATGCAAGTGCACCAGTCCAAATACACAACATTTACATTGACTCAAACGTTCACTTCAAAACCAAATCCAGATCTTTTGTTAGTATATGATTAAATGTGTTTGCATGGGAAATAGCTGATGTATTCTTACAGATGAGCACACATGCATTTGCCTGGTAAACTTTTCCATCCTCAGGCCCAAAGGGTGGCAACTGACAAAGACCACCATGGGAGGTCACAATATTCTGATATATGGTTAACAATTGTATTTTATTCACTGATTCATAATCTGTTACTCATATATAAACATTTTTATAGCTTTGGAGGTCTCAAATTTTTTTTGTTTGATAATGAAATATGGAAAATGAAAGACTGGAACCATGTGGTCAGAAAGACTGCTTAGATATCACTCCATCAAATACGATTAACTCCATTAATGTCACAGGGGAAAATCACAGCATAACAGGAATAAACAGAAAGAATGGGACAAAGGAAAGTCCTCTTTTTAAAAATGGAAAGCATGTTTTAATTCCAAAAAAACAAACAAAAAACATTTAGGTAGAATTATTGTTCCACAATATATAATTCATTAAAATGTTTAAGTCCTGTGGCTGCTGGGGTGACCTCTGATATTCTCAGGCTGGATCTGGATGCCCGCTCTACAGCCTCTTCTGAGCTGGCTGACAGGATGTTTTTTGCCCGATCTAGCTCTGGAGAGTTAGATGTGGTGGGAGTTGAGGCAGATGCGTCCAGTGAGCCCACCTTCTCCCTCACACCTGCATATGAGGAGTTTGTTGAGGTTATGACTTGGCACAGCTAGACTGTAGTCTAGACTAGTGGTCGACCAATGCCAATGCGATATTGAAAAATCAATCTGAACGATTGGCCGATTTGAGGCTGATGTAAGGCTGATACAATACATGCAATTACAGTAAATGAGAGACATGCAGAAAATGTATATACATATAGTTAGTTTGATTACAGAGCAAGAGGTTGTTTAGATTATAGTATGGGATAGTTGGTCAATAATACAGATTTATGTCTCTGATGTGTTTTGTTTTGCTTGTCTGTTTCATTGTAAAAATAATACAAGCTTGAAGGCGTTTAATTACATGCTTGATTATCAGCATAAAGTTTTGAAGCATTAAGACCAGAACATATGACATTATTATATGTAACACAACATAGCATCGTTAGAAAGTGAATGATGTTTGGTTATTTTACTGTCTGTCAGGTGCTGGCTTCACATCTGAGTGGCTTGTCTTAAAGAGGAAGCATAAATGCATGATATGGAGTCATAATCTGTTTTGAAAAACATCGGCCACATGGAAAGACTTATCGGCCAATGCCGATATATATAAAATTCAAAATATTGGCCGCGTGATATATTGGTCGAGCACAAGTCTAGACTGTCAGGCATAAATAAATTGCTTCATGGAGACTCAATTAGCAGTTTCTGATCATAAATGCTCCGCCTTCTTGAGCCTTGCATTTCACCAGCACACATAGTAACCTCAAATTATTTTAACGTGAGGGAACCGTGCAAGTACAGGCATGAGAAGATTCCCAGGGTCAAAGAGTTTCTTGCAAGCTAAGGCTTATGAGAGTCCTTCACCTCAACCTAGCACCTTTAGCTCTTCTGAACCACAGATCTTTTGTCACCAAGCAGACGGCCTGTGCTACCTTCTGTTCAATGGCTGCAATGGTGTCAGTGAGCAGCATCTGTGGCTGATCATCTCTGGGATCTCAGTCTTTGGTCTCTTTGGTGGTGCTTTCAACATGGTGGTCCAGAAGTACAGAGAGGAAAATGTTCAGTTGGTGGCATTCAAGAGAGTCAGGTTCCTTTGGTCCCCAACAATTCTGCTGACACTCAGCCAGGATGGAGACGCTCAGCCTTGTTCCTGGAGAGAGGGTCAGAAGGTGAATATGGCTGCCCACAGTCCTGCTCTTAAGAGAAACAGACTTTATTTTTGAGTGTTTGCTTCTCTAGAAGAAACCCACTACATGTTGGGGAGTCACTTTTAGTATCTCACTATCTTATCTGGAGGAGATGTGTTTGTTTCTTGATGAAGGGAGGTTAGGATGCTGAATTTTCCCACTCTTTAATCGCCATCTACAGTATATATATATATATATATATATATATATATATATATATATATATATATATATATATATATAGGGGATGCTTCACTAATAACCCATTGGAATGGTCATGTATAATTCTATGTTAACAGGATTCAGTAAGGAAGGGTTGTGTTGAGAGAAAAGTGGATGTTGTCGCTATTCATGTCTCACATTCTCATCTATTCACTCCCTTCAGACACTGTAAGCTGGAGGTGTTTACAGATGCTTCCTGAGGGTTACAAGGAATAGGCAAATTGACAAGAGCAGGAAAATGGACTTGTTGCTATTAGCATCATGCTTGCCCTTTTGAAACCTCTTCCAGCAGTGTGTATGAGATGGAGGTGATAATGTAGATGTAGATTCATACACATAGCATGCTACATCAGTGGTTTTCAATCCTGGTCCTGGGGACCAAGCACTCCGCACATGTTGTATGTCTCTCATATCTGACACACTCAGCTGAGTTCATGGAGCCCTTGATCTCTTATATATGTTTTATTATTACTGAGTCAAAGAAAAACCAAGCAAGTTATTTTCTATATATGAGATTAGGTGGTAATTCAGGTGATTCTTAGGTAATTCTTAGTCTCTGCAGATCTTCTTACTGTGGAGAATGTTTCCTTTCTGCACCAGCGATCCCAAAGGCAAATGCTTGCCAGCTTGTTTGGATTGTATTCAAGATTTGCTTTACTTGATTTTGATTTGCATTTTCTACTTTGGAAAAACAATCAGTTGGGTCTGTAAAACAGAGTACTTGAGAGAAAGTCAGAAGGTGACAGGTTTTAAAGTATATCAGAATCCTAAATATATTGTGACCATGATTTATGCTATACATTGATTTTCTCAAAGGTAGTAATGAATAAATTTGCCTGGTTACACATTTCAATTCTTGTCTGAATCTCAGACACCATAAACTTTTGATACACATTGGAGGCATTTGATTTCATCTATGCTAAGTTAACCAGAAACTGCCTTGGAGGATTAAAATAGAACCAATTAAAACAACTTGTATTTGTATGTTGCTCAGATGAGAGCCAATCCAGGGACCACTACATTAACCAAATTTGGGAGTGCATGCAAAAATAATTAATGCCATATTTATCTGCCCACAGTTTTTTTCTTAGACATATTAAGAGGTTTCTCTGATTGGTTAAATGCACCTGTTTTGTTTGTTCTGGTACAGACAGGTGTGCAACCAAGGTGTTCAGTGATTGGTCACAGCATCACAGTCATTTGTCATTGGCTGTATGTCAGTTTAAAAAAGAGAGAGTCAATGTCATCATGCACAGTTCTGTCCTTAACTTCAACTGATCTTTGAAAAATCACAGAACCTCTTCAGTAGAAGAAGATGAAGACGACACTCGCTGTGCTCCTAATCATGGAGCTCTACTTACTCTCCTCTGGTCTCAAAAAACATTTCTTTGTGGATAAGCAGAGGAAATGGTGTAGTGCACAACAGTACTGCAAAACTTATTTCCATTCCCTTTCCACCTTCGTCAATTACACTGAGGAACAGCAATTTTTAGCTAATTCTTCTGCTCAAACGTCTAATGCCTGGGTTGGACTCTACAAAAAGCCTGAAATTGGAGTCTGGAAGTGGTCAGGAGGTATAGATGCTGTACAACTTAGCTGGGATAATGACCAACCAAATAACCTTATCACTGAAAACTGTGGCTTTCTATACAAAGACACTAAGAAATTGCATGATGAAAAATGCAGAGAACAGCTAAACTTTTTCTGTATGACAAACTTCACTCTGGTGCTGCAGAATGAGACCTGGGATGGAGCTCTGGAATACTGCAGAACTCATTATAAAGATCTGGCAAGTCTGAGTACAATGGAAAGACTGGCTTCTGCTTTACTGGAAAGCACACAGGCTGAAACAGAATATGTGTGGACTGGTCTGCGTTTTCTAGCAGGGGACTGGTTCTGGGTCAATGGAGATGATCTTAACTACACAGCCTGGGATCAGAATGAACAGCACCAGTGTCCTGCCAGAGACCTTCGTTGTGGAGCCCTGGACAAGCAAACACATCTTTGGACAAACAGAAACTGTGACGAGAAGTTCAGCTTCTTTTGTCAGTAGACGGTATGTCACTTGAACAGCTTTTTCAGGATCCAAAATTGTAACTAGATATATACTGTGCCAATATAATATTTGGGCCAGCTGACATATTTGTACTGTAAACCTCATATATTATCGGAACCTTTAACAACAACAGTTAAACATTTTCATTATTAAAATAACATAAGCTTAATTGTAATTTTTTTTTTGGCCAAGCCGGGTGACACTGCTGTCTCCTGCTCTGTGCTCACTGGAAAGAAGCTTTCCTCTGGATAGGAGACTACATAGACATTACTTAGGTTTTTGTCAAGTCATGTTAAACTTAAATAAATTATATTGTTGTAACCGCCAGATGCATGAATTATTATTACTATAATTATTTTTCAAATGATTGTTATTGTTATTATTGTTACTTTTGAATAAAATAGAATTATATCTTTATCCTCTTATGTTTTACTGTGATGTTTTTGAGAGTACATCTGTCCACTGTATACTATGTATTCTGGGTTATAATGTAATGTAAAGTAAGTCAATGGCTATCATTTTTAATTAGTGTCTGATGTGAAAATGCTCTTTAAAAGACATTTGGATATTTGAAGAGATAGCATTCTGATCATCCTAAATACGAAATCTTGGTTGTGCTGGAAGAATCTCTAACCCCAAAAGTATCAGTGTTCTAGTAAAGTGAGAAACTCACAAATGCTCCATTTCTCCTTTGTGTATCAAAAGCATCAAATGGACATGGGCAAACTCTAGAATTTAATAAATCACTCTTTCTGCAGTTTAGACACTGTTTTGCAGATCTCATGCACCCTTTTTTGTAAAACTCTAAACACATTCTTACTCATATAAATGCAATTTGCAACGTGATAAACATGAGATGCAGAACCCTAAACACAAGAAAGCAAAAGTTAAGCACAACTGCAACATGGTTGTCAATGTTTACAATACATCTGAATCAATGATTTGAAAGCTTTGTTTGATTTTGAGTAGAGGTGAAATTGTTTTGAAGTGATTGTTTGATTTTGCAAGAAGAGTCAGGGGTTCTGTGAATTTAGTTTGAAAGTTTGGATTTGTGTTTATGGTTTTGAGAAAATTAGTGATAGTTTCAAGAAATGTGTTTTAGCAATTCTGCAAAAACTGTAACACACTTCTCTACACTAGACACAGAAATACCATTATGTCACTTCTTTGCAATTTTAAGACACTTCTTTCCAAAATACAGCCACACACAGTTTTCAACAATGTCCATCATGTCTCATTATCAACACTGGAGCGAATCCTTAAAAAACATCACATACAGATGAAACAAATCTACCGAGGGCCCTTTAAAAGAAATTCTGAAAGAGTAAAAGACCTATGACATGAATATGTGGAGGTAAGTAAATCTGTTTTTGAGTTTTCCTTATTGATGCTGTTCCAATCCCACTTGAATTTATCTTCATAGATGAGGCTGTTTTTTTAAGAAACATCAATGGCCACATTGTGTGCTGCAATCACGCAGAAGGAGATCCTCCACCGCCATGCCAATTTAGGTCCTTTACAACATGGCCCACATTCTCACCTTTTATAGACATACAAAAATTAAATGCACATTTTTTACTACACAAAATTGTCACAGCAGATGAACAAATGGATGCAGAGCAGATGAGATACATTGTTATCTGGGACTATGTATTTTTCCACTGATCTGCTCTGGACCAAAACTGGTTTCATGATCATGCAGAATTTTCACTCCTATACCTCCCCCCATACTCTGCCTTCCTCAACCCCATTGAAATGTTTTTTTTTTTTTTTTTTTCTGGCATGGTGGTGGAAGGTTTAAGATCTCCAGCCCTATATCAGGATACCCCTCATTCAAGCCATGGATCAAGTGCTATAGCCAGATCCAGCCAGGCGAAGAGATGATGCTTAGGTTATTATATATATATATATATATATATATATATATATATATATATATATATATATATATATATATATATATATATATATATATATATATATATATATATATATATATATATATATGAAACAAATATTCCATGAACTTCCACCAACTTGCCACCAGAGGTCACCCTTCCATTATATTGACTCTCACTCCAAACAGACTGTTACACATCACCCTGAACTACATTTCCCATGCTCCATTGCACTAATCACAAGCTACCAATTACACCCACTATAATGTACCTACTTATACTAAGCCATTAAAAAAAAACTCTTCTGGTGAAGAAAAAATACACACATTTGAGTGTGTAGTAGAAGAGTAGAAGAGTTAGTAGCACTCTGTCGCACCTGTTACACGCACCCTGTCACTGTAAACTGGCCTGTCAGTCATCTTGTAACAGTTAACATTCTCCACATTTCATTTAGTTTAACTTCCTACTGTACTGTATAGAAAAGAAGTAGCTAGGTGATCTGCCAGTTACGGGTCTTTCATGCTGTGAACACTGCTCATATTTTTTGCATGATGCATTTAAATGTTAACGACCAAATGGATGTTTCATGCAAGTTCACAGTGCTGTTGCAGATGAAATATAACACAGAAAACAACAACAACAACAAAAAAACGGTCTGTCCATACAGTGTCAACCCATGAATCTATTCCTGAATTATCTGTCTGTCCACTCATTTTAAGTAATATGTCTGATTTTGAACCATACATGTCTGTCCTGTTTCAGTCACTGAAATTTCTATCAGACCAGTTTCTAATAATCCATCTAATTTTGCACAATCTGTCTGTCTTGTACCAACTAATGAGTCTGATTTTGAGTCATCTATCTGTTCTGTTTCAAATGATGAGCTTGAGTTTGACCAGTCTGTCTATCCCATTCCTACCTATGCATTTAATTATGAAGTGTCTGCCTGTTCAGCTGTCACCAGGGAAAGTATGGATGAACCTTTTGTGTTCTCTGCCTCTGTCCTTGGGGCAGTGAATACTCTGTATGTGTTGTCTGTCTCTGCTTTTACCAGGTCTCAGTCTCTGCCATGGTTTCCTAATCTGTCTGCTCCGCCCTGGTGGGCTTCTGTCCCAACTGTTCCAACCTGGTGGGCTTCTGTCCCGACTGTTCCGTTGTTAAGGGCTTCTGCTCTGTCTGTTCCAGCCTGGTGGTCTTCTACTCCTCCGTGATGGTATTGTGTTCCGTTTGCTCTGGCCTGGTGGTCTTCTACTTCTCCGTGATGATATTTTGTTCTGTTTGCTCTAGCCTGGTGGTCTTCTAATCCTCTGTGGTGGTCTTCTGCTCCATCTGTTCTGGCTTGGTGGTCTTCTACTCCTCCGTGATGGTATTTTGTTCTGTTTGCTCTGGCCTGGTGGTCTTCTAATCCTCTGTGGTGGTCTTCTGCTCCATCTGCTCCTCTGTGGTGGTCTTCTGCTCCATCTGCTCTGGCCTGGTGGTCTTCTACTCCTCTGTGGTAGTCTTCTGCTCCATCTGCTATGGCCTGGTGGTCTTCTGCTCCTCTGTGGTGGTCTTCTGCTCCATCTGCTCTGGACTGGTGGTCTTTTGCTCCTATGTGGTGGTCTTCTGCTCCATCTGCTCTGGACTGGTGGTCTTCTACTCCTCTGTGGTGGTCTTCTGCTCCATCTGCTCTAGTCTGGTGGTCTTCTACTCATCTGTGGTGGTCTTCTGCTGCTCTGTGGTGGTCTTCTGCTCCATCTGCTCTGGCCTGGTGGTCTTTTGCTCCTCTGTGGTGGTCTTCTGCTCCATCTGCTCTGGACTGGTGGTCTTCTACTCCTCTGTGGTGGTCTTCTGCTCCATCTGCTCTGGACTGGTGGTCTTCTGCTCCTCTGTGGTGGTCTTCTGCTCCATCTGCTCTGGACTGGTGGTCTTCTGCTCCTCTGTGGTGGTCTTCTGCTCCATCTGCTCTAGTCTGGTGGTCTTCTACTCCTCTGTGGTGGTCTTCTGCTGCTCTGTGGTGGTCTTCTGCTCCATCTGCTCTGGCCTGGTGGTCTTCTGCTCCTCTGTGGTGGTCTTCTGCTCCATGTGCTCTGGCCTGGTGGTCTTCTGCACCTCTGTGGTGATCTTCTGCTCCATCTGCTCTGGCCTGGTGGTCTTCTGCTCCTCTGTGGTGGTCTTCTGCTCCATCTGCTCTTTCCTTGTGGTCTTCTGCTCCTCTGTGGTGTCACGAATCCTGTCCTTGAACTTACATCCACTTGCACACACCACACAGACTGTTACACATCACCCTGGACTACATTTCCCATGCTCCATTGCACTAATCACAAGCTCACCTGAAACCAATCACACACAGTTGCTAGCAATTTCACCTACGGTACTATAAGAATCAGTCTCAAACAACCATTCACGGCAGAGTATTGTTTAGCATGAGGGATGTTATGATTACCGGTTCGATGATAAATCATGATAAAATGTAATAGCTTACCTAAAGCAGCGGTTCTCAATTTCAGTCCTCATGCCACAGCAGCATATTTCACTTCAGAAACATAAGAATATTCGGTGACTTGCGCTAACTGTAGTATTCCAATAAACCATGTTAAAACTATTCTTCTAGTATTATGCATGTATTTTTGGTTGAATATAATTTCTGAATAAAACAGATTTTTCAAGCATAGTGAAATAATTAGGCTGCAGAACTGTTTCTGATCAGTGGAGTGAGGAGTGGTGTGGGGAGCGGGAAATGGTGAACCAGGAGCGGAGTGATGTTTGAATGCTTGGAGCGCGGAGGGGAAATTGTTGTCCTTCCACTCTGCTCACATACTCTGGTGCGAGACGTGAATTTAAATGTCCGTATGTGGAGTCGTTGTGCAGCGCAAATCCATGAATGAATGTTCCAAAGTGAGGTAAACTTCAACAGAGCAGGGAGCAAGGAACACTGTATAGGGACCATGTCAATGTGCACAGTCCGTGCACGGAGCTCACTTCTAACAAGCTGATTATCTGAATCAGGTGTGTTAACAAAGAGAGACATGTGAAATATGCAGAGATGGGGGGCGCGAGAACTGGAATTGAGAACTGCTGACCTAAAGGAAGTGTTCTTAATAGCAATACTATTGCGATCACTGAGGTTTATCAAACAATTATAATGTTGACATATAGCTACCATTTCTTTATTTACATTTACATTTACTCATTTAGCAGACGCTTTTATCCAAAGTGACTTACAGAGGAAGACAGTGGAAGCAATCAAAAACAACAAAAAGAGCAATGATATATAAGTGCTATAACAAGTCTCAGTTAGGTTAACACAGTACACGTAGCATGGGATTTTAACTAATATAATAAATAAAAAGAAAACAGATAGAATAAAAAAATAAAAGAATAGAGCAAGCTAGTTAGAGGTCTTTACACATACACACCCATATACATATACAATTGCATAATAAATGAAAAGAAAATAGAATACAAAAAGATTAGAAAGTTAGTTAGATTTTTTAAAGAATAGAATTAGAATAGTGAGTGTTAAAGTTAGAGGGTCAAATAAAGATGGAAGAGATGTGTTTTAAGCCGATTCTTGAAGATGGCTAAGGACTCAGCTGCTCGGATTGAGTTGGGGAGTTCATTCCACCAGAAGGGAACATTTAATTTAAAAGTCCGTAAAAGTGACTTTGTGCTTCTTTGGGATGGCACAATCAAGCGAAGTTCACTTGCAGAACGCAAGCTTCTAGAGGGCACATAAGTCTTAAGTAACGAATTTAGGTAAATGGGAGCAGAGCCAGTGGTAGTTTTGTAGGCAAACATCAATGCCTTGAATCTTATGCGAGCAGCTATTGGAAGCCAGTGCAAATTGATAAACAGAGGTATGACGTGTATTCTTTTTGGCTCATTGAAAATTAATCTTCCTGCCGCGTTCCGAATAAATTGTAAAGGTTTGATAGAATTGGCTGGAAGACCTGCCAAGAGGGCATTGCAATAGTCCAGCCTGGACAGAACAAGAGCTTGAACAAGGAGTTGTGCAGCATGTTCCGAAAGAAAGGGATTGATCTTCTTGATGTTGAATAAAGCAAATCTGCAGGATCGGACAGTTTTAGCAATGTGGTGTGAGAAAGTCAGCTGATCATCAATCATAACTCCAGGGCTTCTAGCTGTTTTTGAAGGAGTTATGGTTGATGTGCCTAACTTGATGGTGAAATTGTGATGGAACTACGGGTTTGCTGGAATCACAAGCAGTTCTGTCTTGGCAAGGTTGAGTTGAAGGTGATGGTCCATCATCCAGGAAGAAATGTCAGTTAGACAAGCTGAGATGCGAATAGCTACCGTCGGATCATCAGGATGGAATGAGAGGTAGAGTTGAGTGTCATCAGCATAGCAGTGGTATGAAAAGCCATGTTTTTGAATGACAGAACCTAATGATGCCATGTAGATAGAGAAGAGAAGTGGTCCAAGAACTGAGCTCTGAGGCACCCCAGTAGTTAGATGTTGAGACTTGGACACCTCACCTCTCCAAGATACTTTGAAGAACCTATCTGATAGGTAAGACTCAAACCATTGAAGTGTTGTTCCTGAGATGCCTTTCGCCAGTAGCGCTGATAGGAGGATCTGGTGGTTAACCTTGTCAAAAGCAGCGGACAGATCAAGCAGGATAAGTACTGAAGATTTGGATTCTGCTCTTGCCAGTCTTAGAGCTTCAACAACTGAGAGCAAGGCCGTCTCAGTTGAATGTCCACTTCTGAAGCCAGATTTGTTGCTGTCAAGGAGATTGTTGTGTGTGAGAAATGTAGAAACTTGTTTGAACACAGCTCGTTCAAGTGTTTTTGCAATAAAAGGAAGAAGGGAAACTGGTCTGTAGTTCTCTAAAAGAGATGGGTTGAGGTTGGGTTTCTTAAGTAGTGGAGTTATACGTGCCTGTCTAAATGATGAGGGAAAAACACCAGTGTGAAGGGAAGTGTTGATGATGTGAGTGAGTGCAGGTACAACTTCAGGAGAAATGGCTTGAAGGAGATGAGATGGAATTGGATCAAGCGGGCAAGTTGTAGGGTGATTAGAAAGGATGAGTTTTGACACTTCTGCCTCAGAGAGTGAAGAGAAGGATGTAAATGAGTGTAAGTTTGCTGGTGATATGAGCTTGACTGATTGTGGTGTGGAAAATTGTGCACTAATGTGTTTAATTTTATTAATGAAAAACGTTGCAAAGTCGTCAGCTATTAGAGATGAAGCAGGAGGAGGAGGAGGAGGACAAAGAAGTGAGGAAAATGTTTTAAAAAGCATGCGAGAGTTATATGAATTGTTAATTTTGTTATGGTAGTATGTCCTTTTAGCAGAGGAGACATTAGCAGAGAAAGAAGATAGGAGTGACTGATACACAATAAGATCAGTAGTATCTTTGGACTTGCGCCACACCCTTTCAGAAGCTCTAAGCTTCGAACGTTGTTCGCGTACAACATCAGATAACCAAGGGGCAGAAGGGGTGTTACGGGCTGGCCTTGAAGATAAGGGGCAAACAGTGTCTAAACTAGATGTAAGAGTGGAGCAGAAAGTATCAGTAGCACTGTTAGCATCCAAAGATGCAAACAGTTTAGGGGAAGGAAGTGAAGATGAAACTATTGCAGATAGCCGGGAGGGTGAAAGTGTGCGTAGGTTACATCGAAAGATGACATGTGGAGGGGTAAGTGATATGTCAGGGATCATGGTGAGGTTAAGAGTGAGGAGGAAGTGATCCGATGTGTGCAGTGGAGTAACCAGAACATGATCAGTAGAGCAGTTTTGTGTATAAATAAGGTGCAATTGGTTGCCTGATTTGTGAGTAGCAGTAGTTGACACTCGGTTGAGATCAAAAGAGACTTGCAGAGTGTGGAAATCGGCAAACAATGGTTTATCTAGATGAATGTTGAAATCTCCAAGCATAACTAGGGGAGTACCATCCTCAGAAAAGGTTGAGAGCAACACATCTAATTCATCCAAAAAGTTACCCAGTGGTCCTGGGGGTCGATAGACAACTAAAAAATGTATTTTAAAAGGGTAGGTAACAGTAACTGAATGAGATTCAAAGGAGCTGTTGATACCCAAAGATGGTAAAGGATTAAATTTCCAATCATTAGAGATGAGCAGACCAGTATCTTCACCTCTTCCAGTCAAACGGGGAGAGTGGGGAAATGAGAAATTATTGGAGAGTGCTGCAGGTGTAGCAGTGTCCTCTGGTTTGATCCAGGTCTCTGTTAGGGCCATGAGATTAAGCTTTGAATGACTAATAATAGAAGAAATCAGTTTTGTTTACAGCAGACTGGCAATTCCAGAGACCAATAGGAAAAGAAAGTAGTGTATTAGCAGACATAGGCAAAGTATGCAGGTTGTTAAGATCTACATTGTGTGTTGCATGGTTTATGAGTGGTAATGATAGTAGGGATCTGGAAACACATAGTAAGATTTGGTTATTAAAAAAAACAACTGAAACAGAAATGAAACAAGGAAAAGGAAAAAGATTAATCAAAAAAATACTTATATCCCCTGCCGGTTTCCCTGCCCGTTGGAGTCGCATGGTAGAGTCAATGGTCTTTACACTCTTCGGTCTTCACACGAGGAGGGCTTAACTGGAGGGCTGCCGTGACCGCTGCCGCGGTATACTAATCTTTTTTAAAACCGACAAAACGGAAATTGAATTCAGCTGAACGTACTTTACTGTTTATCACAACAAAGGTCTAAGCAAGCGCCCAACACTGACAACGTATGCGATAGAGTACGAGACCAAACGCAGCACGTCTCAACACAGTAAACAAACAAGTGTTTCCTAGCAACGACAACTGCGCTAAACACTAATGAGACAAGATATAAATACACTTACGATCTGCTTTTAACTCCCGCTGATTTAACTGCTTCTCACAAAGGGTATTTCTTTACACTCTCTTGGCTGGTGCTTGAACACACTTTACTGTTTATCACAACAAAGGTCTAAGCAAGCGCACAACACTGACAACGTATGCGATAGAGTACGAGACCAAACGCAGCACGCCTCAACACAGTAAACAAACAAGTGTTTCCTAGCAATGACCACTGCGTTAAACACTAATGAGACAAGAAATAAATACACTTACGATCTGCTTTTAACTCCCGCTGATTTAACTGCTTCTCACAAACGGTATTTCTTTACACTCTCTTGTTTTATTATTATTTTTCTTCTTTCTTATTTAAAGGCTGAAATGTGAGGTTTACCTTTTTGTTAAACTTTTTCAAAGCTTTATTTGAACATTTACATTAGATATCTCAATCCTGAAATCTTGAACACTATTAAACTGTTGTCAGTCAAGTTGTCATTTAAAATCCGGACATCATTGGTAATGTTATTGTTTTAGTGATTATGCGAACAAAAAGTCATTTTATTTGTTGTTTGTTGATTTTTAAATATAAAACTTGGTTAAGTGATTTATGTGTATGTACTTTTTTAACATCTCTAGCACATTATAACAATAAATATGATAACCAGTCACTATAATCGTGATGATACATTTTCATACCGTTACATCCCTATTTAACACATATCACTGTTCGTTGATAGCTACTAATTAGTTTCTAGATTTCCTGTGTCCTAGTCTAGCCTAGTCCTGTCATAGTTTTGCCCTGCCTGTTTTCCGGTCCTTTGATTCTCGCCTGTGTATATTGGATTACCCATTTGCCTATCCCTGTCTTGGATACGGTTTGCTCCAACCTGGACTATTGCTTGTCTTTACAGATTACCCCTTTTGTCAAGACCTCTGGATTACATTCACTGATCGATGACTCATGCCTGCCCTAGGAATACTCTTTGTCTTGCCTCATTCTTGTCTGTGAGATGATTTAATTTCCTCCACCCTCCACCTGGCTCTTACCCACCTAGAGAATAAAGACTTCAGCTCAGCATTCAACACAATAATACCACAACAGCTCATCAACAAACTAAACCTGCTGGGCCTTAACAGTTCCTTCTGTAATTGGATCCTGGACTTCCTAACTGGAAGACCTCAGTCAGTCCATGTCGGCCACAACACCTCGAGCACTGCTCTTCAGGCTGCTGACTCACGACTGGATGGCCAAGTTCAGCTCCAACCACATCATCAAGTTTGCGGATGACACAACTGTGGTAGGTCTCAATGACACAATGGTAGGTCTCATCAGCAACAGCGATGAAACGCAATAAAGAGAGGAAGTGGCACAGCTGGCTGAATGGTGTGGCACTAACAACTTGTCCCTCAATGTGGAGAAGACAAAGGAGGTTGTGATGGACTTCAGTAGAACTTTGTTGACCACCCAGCACTTGTAAGCAGCACTAAATTCTTGGAGGTGCACATCACAGAGGATCTCACCTGGACCACCAACACCATGTCACTCTCCAAGAAGGCACAACAGTGCCTTCACTTTCTCTGCCGACTGAAAAGAGCAAGTCTCTCTCCACCCATCCTCACAACAATCTACAGAGGAATCATAGAGAGCGTGCTGGGCAGCTGCATTACTGTCAGGTACGGGAACTGTAGTGCAGCCTTGGCTCCCAACGGCGGGGGAAGACCAGAGGACTCATAGGTGGCGTTGAAAGCCTCGACTATCCAACGACTAATAGTATGCTTAGATGCAGGAAAGACCCTTTTGGAGGAACCATAGCATACTAGCAATTGGTCCAATTTTCTCCACAGGGCAGCTCTGTGGATGTATGTGTCCTGTGCTCGAACTGAACACATACAATTTAGCTTCTCTTGGTTGGGCTGGCAGGATGGCAGAAGGCCTGCATCACTACATGTTGTGGCGTAATTACCCCTTTTGTCAAGACCTCTGGATTGCATTCACTGATCGATGACTCATGCCTGCCCTAGGAATTCTCTTTGTCTTGCCTCATTCTTGTCTGTGAGATGATGTAATTTCCTCCACCCTCCACCTGGCTCTTACCCACCTAGAGAATAAAGACTTCAGCTCAGCATTCAACACAATAATACCACAACAGCTCATCAACAAACTAAACCTGCTGGGCCTTAACAGTTCCTTCTGTAATTGGATCCTGGACTTTTTAAGGGTCAGATTTCTGAGCTCTTTGTAAAGCTCGAATGGAGCTTTACAAAGAGCCTCTAACACCACAACCAGGCGGCAGTGGCTCAGTGGTTCATGTAGGTTGTCTACAAACCGGAAGGTTGGTGTTTCAATCCCCGGCTCCACCTGACCATGTGTCGAGGTGTCCTTGAGCAAGACACCTAACCCCAGCTGTTCCCGATGAGCTGGATGGCGCCTTGAATGACAGAAACCACAGTCGGTGTGTGAATGGGTGAATGTGAGGCAAATTGTAAACCGCTTTGGATGGCCATGTGGTCTGTTGAAAGCGCTACATAAATGCAGTCCATTTACCATTTACAACCAAGTCCCACGGGGGAATACGGGACCTGAAATTTCTTTTTTTTTAAATTAACATTAGTTCAATGTATTCGCAATAAACTGTAGCCAGCTGTACTTTGTTCACAAAAGTGTGAAAAAACTGGCACATATAATCACCCTCTTAGGTCAACATCAGGTCAATGAATGGGAGAGATCCTTTCAAGTCATCAAAAGGTTACACTATCATTGTCTCTCCATGGGGTGTTATTTTATTGTTTGTAGCACATTTGTTAACAGATATAAAGGTCTGTTCTCACAGACAGTACTTTGGGTTAAGATTCTATGAAGGATGACCTGATAACATCAATGCTGAAGAACTGCTACACTGCTACCTTCAATAAATTCTTATCCCCACAAGAACTTTGGTCAAGCTTACTTATTTTATGTATTAGAGAAATCTAGTACATTGGCGAGCCACCCAAACCACTGCTCAGCCAAATGCGGCAAAATCAAATGCAGACTGACAAGAAGAGAACTCACCAACTGCAACAAGAAGTGAACAGAAGAGTTCTTGTGTTGAAGATCAACAGACCGCTTCTGTGGACATAAGTTATTTGAATCAACTTGATCCTGTCTCAGAGATTCTTATTTGGTGAGTGAAACTATCAGCTCTCTAAAAGAACTTAATGAAAACTTTTTAAGCAGATCATTTGATGTATGTAGTGTGACCATAATAACCAGTGTAGCACTGTTTAAGAATTTTTGGTTTAGGCCTTTCTCTTGAGTCTGTAGGAGCCTTTTAAATGATTTAGTTAATTGTTCTGAGACTGTAGGAGCTATAGAAAAAGTGTTTATAGCTTGGTCCTGTTCTCGAGTCTGTAAGAATCATTTAAGAAAGGTTTAGTCCATTCTTATGAGACTGTAGGGACCATAGATGTGTAATTATAGGCTTAGTCCTGTTCTCTGGAGTCTGAAAGAATTGTTTAAGAAACAATGTAGTCTGTTCATCAAGAGACTGTAGAAGCAAAGGCTTGGTCCTTTCTCTTTATGTCTGTAGGAACTGTGTGAAAGAAACAATTTAGTCCAGTAATCAAGAGATTGTAGAAGCAAGGGCTTGGTATTTTCTCTTTGTATCTGTAGGAATTGTTTAAGAAACAATTTTGTCCAGTAATCAAGAGATTGTAGAAGCATAAACTTGGTCCTTACTCTTTATGTCTGTAGGAATTGTTTAGGAAACAATTTAGTCAATTCATAAAGAGATTGTAGAAAAAAAGGCTTTGTCCATTCTTTTTATTTGTAGGAATTGTGTAAAAAAACAAAAACAAAAAATTTAGTCCATTTGTCCAGAGACTATAGGAGCCATAGAAAGAATTGGGACTGATTTTGCTGCAAGAATTGGGAAGTCTTGACTTGGTGCTAATTCAGTATCCACTAATTTAGATTGAAAGAAATGTTCTGAGTTAGAAGATGATGGCATAAAGCCATGAAACTATTGAGAGTGAAGAGTCACGTGCCGATTTGGGTTGATTTGGGCGGGGTCTGAGCCGGTCGGCCATGATGGTAGGACACGCTATCGGTTGCCAGGGGCAATGCATTCAGAACTTCACAGAGGCACGACTAAACATTCCAGAGCTCTTTCATTTTTGTGAATTTATTATGTTGGCGGAAAAGAGACGGATCTACGAATACGAGAAAGAAATGAAGAAAGTAAAGCAATGCAAAAAGATAAGGCAAAAGAAAGGGGACCTTACAGGAACAAGCTCACACCAAGCCCAAAACAGCGGTATTTGGAGAAGCTCTCAGGCATCCAAAATATCGACCCATACAAGATCCCTGCAGCGGAATGGCACATAGAAATGGACCATTTACCTCAGTGCACACATATGGACATTGTGAATTACATTGTTTACGATGTAAGTAACCTTGCATTCACGCTGTTAATAAACAGGACATTTACATCTTGAAATCACACATTTAACTACCCTAGCCAAGCCAGAGCTGGTTTATCCACTTTGCAGCCCCCAACACAAAAACCTTGTACAGTATGTGTCATTGGGCTAAAATCAAATTATAACTAAACATATACAGCTTAAGCCTACATCAAAACATGTTGGACTCGTTACAATCTAGTGTTTACGAAACAGTGGCAGTTATTTATGTTACTTTGTCATTTTGGTAAATTGTCTAAGGGACAAATCTGAAAATGTAATAAAGCCTTCTGAGCTAAAACTCAATTCAAAAAATTAAATAAGGAAAATTACCCTGAATGTAAATATTTGTTTTAAATGTAAGATTGAAAACTAAGCTGAGCTTTTAAACTAATGATTTGTCTGTGTAACTGAAAATGGTCAGTCTAACAGATTGCTGTGAATTTAAATCTAAATAAGTACCTTTAACAGTTCTAACACCTTTTGTTCTGTTTTCACACCTCTGAGGGCACTTTTCCTGTATTTGCCATGGCTGAGTCTGCACAAAACAATGGCAATAGTCATGCATTGAGGCCAACAACAGAAAGACATGGGACAGAACCTCCAAATGTTACCATTGATCAGATGTTGGAGAATCTAAATGCATATCGGGACAAAAGGCTGGGACTGAGGAAGTGCCATGATGACATCTGCCAGAAGTACAGCATCAAGTACTCAGAGAGTGGACTATGGGCTTTGCCGGACATTAAAAGGGCTTATGGAAAGATGCAGTGCTTAAGTACAAACACCAACAGAGATGGCTTGTCTGTAATTTTGCTCAAACAAATTAGACAGCATCTACAGAGATGTGAAACTGACAAATTACAACATGAGAGCAAAGCAGAGAAAGCAAATGTTCGAGCACTGGCTGAACAATTACAGACTTTAAAGAAAGACAAAGAAAGACTGTTACATGAGAATGACAAGTTGATAACTTTGCTCTCCATACGACTGGAATCAAAAGCTTCAAGCAGCTCTAATAACAATGATGCAGATATCAACACACATACTGAAATTACAAAGGACAAACTGGAGGTTAGACTTGCTCCTGTAATTATTAAGAACAGAAGGACTGATGTTGAAACTGAAAATGAAGAGGAGTATGAGGAAGATGGTGAACGATGAACTTGCACAGTAAAAAGGTAATAAATAAATATGTTCCATACAGAACATACCAGCCAGTAACTCCAGAGCAAGTTGACAAATGGTCAAAAGAATTGCCAGATGTGTACAAGCAACCACGGGAAGTATGGCAATTCCTTCAACGCTTGCAGAAAATCTACAATTTACATCCACTGGACAGTGTGATGATTGTTAATGTGAACTTAAGAGACAATGACCAACCACGACTTACAAAAAGTGTTGAAAGAAGGATTGGTGAAACATTGAAGCTGGATGGGAAGCGGTTCAAACCTTCTTATCTGAACTGAAACCTGCAGAGGTTAATTGGGCTAAAATTACCTCTTGTGTGCAAAAGACAGGAGAAAGTGTTGCAGAGTTTGAAAAACGCTTCAGACAAACTTGGATGGAACATGCTGGTTTGAACAACAACTTTGAAGAACTCTGTGAAGACACTAGCATGCCTCTTTAAACCACATTTGTGAATGGACTGAAACCTGAGGTTTCTAAAACTCTTAAAATCAGGTATGATGACTGGGACAGCACTGGAACAACATTTATGCAGATTGTAGATGTCACGGTTCATGAATGCATCGTCTCCTGCAGTGTTCATGTTACGTCATGTTGATTGTTTCATGTGGGTGTTGCCGCTGATCATCTGAAAATTCAGATGATGAATGGAAGACCGCCTTTAATACCCCCAGAGGGCACTTTGAATATTTGGTCATGCCCAACTCCCCAGCGGTCTTCCAGGCACTCGTCAACGACATGCTGCGAGATATGATTGAGCAGTTCATATATGTCTACCTGGACGACACATTGATTTTTTTCTTCTTCTCTCCAGGAATATGTGCAGCAATTCCGACGAGTGCTTCAGAGGTTGCTAGAGAACGGGCTTTTTGTCAAGGTGGACAAATGCGAGTTTCATGCACAGTCAATTCCATTTTTGGGGTATATCGTGTCGACTGAGGGAATACGCATGGATCCCGAGAAGGTTAAGGCTGTAGTAGAGTGGCCAAGTCCAGATTCCCGTAAGGCCCTACAGAGGTTTCTGGGGTTCGCCAACTTCTACCAGCGTTTTATTCGCAACTTCAGCCAACTAGCCGCACCTCTGACCGCCTTGACCTCCGCCAACTGAACTGCATTCAGGTGGTTAGACACAGCTGAGGCTGTGTTTGCAAAACTGAAGAGCTGCTTCGTTTCAGCCCCTATTTTGATCACCCCGGACCCAGCACGTCAGTTTGTGGTGGAGGTCGATGTGTCGGAGGTGGGGGTAGGAGCGGTGTTATCGCAACATTCTCCCTCAGATGACAAGGTCCACCCTTACGCGTATTTTTCTTATCGTTTATCCCCTGCCGAACAAAATTACGATATTGGTAACTGAGAATTGTTGGCAGTTAAGATGGCATTGGAGGAATGGCGACACTCATTAGAAGGATCGGGGGTTACTTTTATTGTATGGACAGACCACAAGAATTTAGAATACATTAGCACTGCCAAAAGGTTGAACTCCAGGCAGGCTCGGTGGGCAATTTTTTTTCGGACATTTTGACTTTACTATCTCGTACCGCCCAGGTTCCAAAAATATTAAACCCGACTCTTTGTCACGTATGTTTGACCATTCCGAACACCCGTCCACTCCCGAGTGTATTTTTCTTGAGACATTAGTGGTCTCCACACTCACATGGGAGATCGAATCGAAGGTCAGAACGGCCTTAGAAGGGGTAACGCCTCCGACCGGGTGCCCATCGAATCGCTTATTTGTGCCGGAGGGATTAAGGTCCAACGTTATCCAGTGGGGACATTGCTCTAATGTAGCTTGCCATCCAGGGGTTAACCGCACTAGATTTTTAGTCAAGCAACGATTCTGGTGGCCATCTATGGCTCGCGACATTCACAGTTTTGTTTTGGCTTGCTCGGTTTGTGCCACTGGTAAGACCGCTGCCGGTCCCTTCGAGACCCTGGTCCCACATCGCTCTAGATTTTATTACCGCCCTCCCGCCCTCCCAGGGCAACATGGTAGTTTTGACCGTGGTGGACCGGTTCTCGAAGGCGGCCCATTTTATTCCCTTGCCCAAATTACCCTCAGCCAAGGAGACAGCGTTGACCGTCGTAGATCACGTCTTTCATTTACATGGTCTCCCGATAGACGTGGTTTCCGACAGGGCACCCCAATTTGTGTCCAAATTTTGGCAAGAATTCTGTAGATTACTGGGTGTGACTGTAAGTCTGTCCTCAGGGTTTCATCCCCAGAGCAATGGTCAAACCGAGAGAGCCAACCAAGATTTGGAAAGGGTGTTGGGATGTTTGGTCTCCAAGAATCCTTCCTCCTGGAGCCAACAATTGTCTACCTATTTTCCCCAGTCTGGAATCCGAAGTCGCGGTCCCCTCCATTCACACCTTTGTCCAGATGTGTCACCGCACTTGGACTAGAGCCCGCGAGACTCTACTCCAAGTTGGGGCGCGCACTAAGGCCAAAGCCGAACGCCACCAGTCTAGGCCTCCCGTATACGTCGTAGGTCAAAAAGTGTGGCTTTCTACTAAGAATATTCCTCTCCGCTCCGTATCTAATAAGTTGGCTCCCAAATTTATTGGCCCGTTTACTGTCACCAAGATCATTAGCCCGGTGGCAGTCCGCCTTAAACTCCCTCCTGCGTACAGGAGAAGTCATCCCGCCTTTCATGTGTCAAAAATAAAGCCCGTATTTCATTCTCCCATTAATCCGCCTTTCCACTCTGTACAGAATTCAAACACTGTATGTGTTCAGCATAGGAACTGTAACCCTGATTTTAAAAAAAATAGTACAGCATGATAACCAACCTAATTCCTTCAATGCAGTGCAGTAAATGGATGGCTTAGAGTTACAAATGTTTATGCAATACTATGCAGTCATACATATTTTAGAGTACATTACTATAATGCTAAAATAGTCATTAGATAGTTGCATACCTGTTCTCATTTCTGAAGGTTCGAATTATGGACGCCACTGTAAATCGACTTAAGTTGGGCTGGTCTCTCTCATGGTCAAACCGTGGTTGATTACATGATCAACAAGTGTTGCCCTAATCTCATCAGAGATGGCTCTCCTTTCTTCTCTTATTTGCCCTCTTCCTCTTCATCTTCCCCTTCCCCTTCCCCTTCCCCTTCCTCCTCCTCCTGGTATTTGTCCTTGTTGTCCCCTGCCTCTTCCTCCTACTCCTCTTGCTCTCTGTTCATTGTTAGCATCCATTGTTCAAAACAGGTAATCTGACCTTTGACCTATTTATAGGCCTATCTATACTACTGTAAAGTAAAGCAGTGATTGGTTAGTGATCAGTTAAGCAATTAGTGTTTGCACATGTGAGTAGTGTGTCTGTGTGACCTGGTGAATAAGTGTAGCATTTTGAGTTGTTGTGTTTGGAAAAAGAAAACAAGTCACTCCCTGATATATCTTTGTGTTTTAGGAAGAGAATTGTGTGTAGTGTTTTGAAAAAAAGTATTTTATGCATCTGAAAACTGAGTCAAAGGCTGGGAAATAGCTTATGGTTTGGAAGATTTGGCATGTAGTTTTGCACTTTGAGTGAGAGGTTTCAAAAATCTTGTGACATGAAAAAGATTTTGTGTGTAAGCAGTTGGTAAAAACTGTAAGTGTCTTCTTTAGTAGTGGCATGCACAGACCTAGCCTAAAGGCGGGAGTACACGGTGCGATTTTTGCTGTAGTACGAGTTCGCATGTGATTTTTTTCAATTGTGTGTAAATCGTGTATGCTCGTATGGTCGCAGCTCGTATCATGTGCGAGGAATTAAGAGCCGAGCAGAGTGCCTTACGAGAGCTTCACGACCTCCCGATCATTTTTAAACATGTCTAAAATGTTTGTGAGCTATCGGTTTGAATTTGTGACGTGTGTGCGTTTGAACGAGCCAATTCTATGATCTATCTAAAGTTGACCAATCACGAACTAGGAAAACCACAGAAGAAGAAAGACGAAGACTGCAGCACCATGGCGAATGTGGACTATTGACCAGGAGGATAAACTCGCTGAAGTCTGACAGGGACAGCGAGCGCTGTATGAGGTTTCTAGCAGCATATACCATGCTTTTTAACTCTCTTTCTTCCTATCTCTCTCTCTCTCTCTCTCTCTCTCTCTCTCTCTCTCTCTCACACACACACACACACACACACACACGCATATGTAGTTTACGGGGACTCTCCATAGACGTAAAAAAATGTTATACTGTACAAAATGTATATTCTATCTCCATACACTACCTCTATCCATCACGGAAAAATGAATGTTAAAAATTTCAATTAAACAGCATTTAGTATTTTTTTAAGCCATTTGGTTTACGAAGGCACAGGAAGTGTCCTCATAAACCATGTTTACATTGTAATACCCATTTCATTATAGATATTTGTGTCCCAATAAAACATATACAAGCACACACACACACACACACACACACACACACTAGGATGACCAGATGTCCCGGTTTCCTTTTGCTGAAAAATAATCTGTATGTGTAGGAAACGGCTCGTATCAATATTTTATATGCAGTTATGACAGAGGGAGAGCAGTTACTTTAGGCGCATTCTACTTGAAGCAGTGTTACACAGAATGATCGCTGTATGACATTTTATCACTCTCACTGTACTTTAATGTCATACAGTGATCCTTCTGTGCAGCACTGCTTCAAGTCGAAAACGTCAACTTCGTGCAATTGCTCCGGAAATTGGCAGGTCATAAAATCATGTCGTATATCACCTTGTCCATACGATTTTCAGATAAACTCACTCGTGATGTGTGCATGGACATACGATCTTCCGACCATCCAAATTTGCACCGTGTACGCCCGCCTTAATAGTATCAATGTGTCATAAACTGCTCAATTTTAACTCCTTTGAAACCCAAAGCTGCTTTTAAAGGGGGGGAGTTGGATTCCCATGCTAAACATGGACAAAGTTTCAAAAATTAAGTTGTACGTTTGAAGAAGTATTTTTGTTCCCAAAATACTCCTTCCGGTTTGTCACAAGTTTCGGAAAGTTTTTTTCGAGTATGGCTCTGTGTGACGTTAGATGGAGCGGAATTTCCTTATATGGGTCCTAAGGGCACGTCTGCCGGAAGAGCGCGCGCTCCCGTATAGCAGGGCACTGAGAGGCTGAGCACAGACATTCATTCACTGATCAGAGCGAGAGCATCGCGAAAAGTCACAAAAGAAGTGTGTTTTTGGTTGCCAGGGCAAGGCAACCCTGCACAGATTACCAAAAAAAAAAAAAACAGCATTAAGGGACCAGTGGATGGAGTTTATTTTTACAGAGCATCAACCAGTGTTAATTTATAGTTAATTTATTATTACAGTGTTAATTATTTTCGTCACAAATATATTTTTGCGGACGAAAACGAAACGAAAACTAAAAAAGAAGGCACTGATGGAGACTAAAACTATGACTAAATTGATTGACATTATCGTCAACGAATAAAGGATGAGACGAAAATAGACTGTGACGAAAATCCAATCAGCAGACGGGAGAGATGCGAGGAATGAACAAAAGAACCGGCAAAACGGAACAGGCGAGACTGCATGAGAGAAGAGAACCAATCCGAGCCTGACTTATTGAGACGTGAAACGAAGGTTTTCAGTTTTTAAATGAGCTCCCGGGAAGAGCTCATTTAAAAAAGAGCGACAAAAAGTCCACAGCTCACTTCACGTTTGACAACGAACAAAACAAAACAAAGTGTAAAGCACGCGGAGCTCTCATTCGTGGCAAGAACACAACCAATTTGAAAAGACATTTACAGACGAGCCACCTGGACATTTTCTCAAATGTAATTTCACAACGATGTTCTTTTGTTTATTGAGCTAAGCAAAACTGGAAGACTGCAGTGCGTAGATGTTGTAGCATTAAATATTACGAACTGAAAAGTACTGTAAAATAGCTCCTTCTTCAAGTTAGATGAGAGCACAATACTAATACGTAATATTATGATACATACATTTGATTAATACTAATGTTTAGTATATTTTATAATGTTCTACTTGTTGACAATATCACAAATATTTATATATTAGTCATGTGAAACTTGAATGTTCACATCCTATCATTATACATACTAATATTGTAATATTTAAAACATACAATATTGCTAGACAAATGAATACCTTATAAAATCTTGTTACTTTTTTTATCCACCCAACTTATTAAATATTTACTTTAAATGTATGCACTTATTGTTCAGCTCAGCTGTAAGCTTTAAGGTCCTGGACCTAACTTTATTTTTCTTTTTTTGATGGTCAGTTGGCAGCTAGTTATTGTTCACATTATCATGACAGTGTTTGTTGCTGCATAAAAGCTTTTGAATCGAAATAAAGACACAGTTGTGTTGAAATAAAGTTGAATTTGTGTTTTATATATTTTGGTTAAGTTTGTTTCCTATACCAGCTGTAAAAAATTGTCTAGTAAATCTGTTATTGATTTTAGTCTTATTTTAGTCGACTAAAATACCAAGCAATTTTAGTCGACTAAAATACCAAGCAATTTTAGTCGACTAAAATAAGACTAAAATTAAAACAAATCAGATGACTAAAACTTGACTAAAACTAAAAAGAATTATAGTCAAAAGACTAAGACTAAAACTAAATTAAAATTTTGTGTCAAAATTAACACTGGCATCAACGGAGTTGTGCAAGTGTTTTTGTTTGTTCCCTGCATTTCGAAGATGCTTGTTTTACAAACAAGGCCCAGTTTGACGACGGATTTGCGTATCGTTTATTTCTTAAGGATAATGCACTCCCAACGAAAAAGGGTCACGATCGTGTGTTGGAACCGCAGGCGGTGAGTAAAACTGCTTAAAATATCTCTGCCTCCTTGTTAGTGCGTCCGCCTCCCGTGCCGGAGACCCGGGTTCGAGCCCCGCTCGGAGCAAGTCGTTGCTGCTGCTGCTCTCGTTCAGTTTCAGCCTCGGGATCTGATTCTGGATCATAAATAAACAGCTGAATCTGACTGTTAGCCATGGTTTGTTTTGGATGATGTTTTTTTTTCCTCACGGTAATGTCACAACTTCCAAACGCTCTCAACGCAAAAGCCTACTGGCGCTCGTGATTCTTTAGCTCCGCCCACACGTCACGCCTCCAGCCGGTCGTGTTTTTCCGGGAAAAATCGGTACAGACTATCTTTCTCTTATGAATATAATAAAACTAAAGACTTTTTGGAGTTATGAAGGATGCAGTACTACTCTATAGGTACTCAGGATTAACAGGATATTGAGTGAAAACGAGCATTTCACCCCCCTTTAAGGATTAGCAATTATAAACAGCTATTTTTTTTATATTTTCCACAATGGTAATGTAATACAAAATAAAAGGTATTTGGAGATGTGGAAATATGCATACACCAGAGGTGCCCAGTCTTGTTCCTGGAGATATACCTACATAATTAGCTAGTTAAGCTGTGTTTGATCAGGACTGGAGCTGAACTTTGCAGGAAGCTACTGTAGATCTCCAGGCCTGAGCACCCCTGGCATTTACCTTCTCCATAATTTTAAAAGGCTGCATGGAAGGATTTCATATTATATGTCACAGACTAATTTTTATTACGACGCATGACACAATTAATTATATTGGATCCTACATCAATCTGACCTGTACCTGTGGGCCCCTGAAATTGTTCACACATTTCACCTCATTAGCTACAGCCCAATCCAAAGGCAAATGCTTGTCGGTTTGTTTAGATGCAAGTCAAGATATGCTTTACTAGATCTGATTTGAATTTCTGCAACTAAGTATTTCCACAGGGTGCTAGAGAGATAAAACCATCTGAAAAAGAACAGGAGAAATACCAGCTTTGCAAAATCTGTTCTTATGGTTTTACAGCTGGAGACTACTGTGTGGAATTAGCTTTCTTTATGTCAAGGAAATATTGTATTTATATGTCATTCAGATCAAAAATAAATCTGGGACCGAAACCAACTGGAGAGCACATGCAAAAATGTTTAATGCCATATTTACCTGCCCACATTTTCCTAAATATGAGGTTTATTTGACTGGTTAAATGCACCTGTTTTGCTTGTTCTGTCTGTAAAGGTGTGCAGTGATTAGTCACACCATGAAACTAGTTTGTCATTGGCTGTATGTCAGTTTAAATAAGAGAGAGTCAGTGTCATCATGCACAGTTCTGTCCTCAACTTCAACTGATCATTGAAAAATCACAGAACCTCTGCACTGGCTTAAGATGAAGACAACACTCGCTGTGCTCCTAATCATGGAGCTCTACGGACTCTCCTCCGGTCTCAAACAACATTTCTTTATAAAAGAGAAAATGACATGGGATTCTGCAAGTAAGTACTGCAAAACTTACTTTCATGACCTTTCCACCTTCACCAATGAGAATGAGCAAAAGCAGTTTTTGGAAGATGTAACTGATCAAACGTCTGCTGCCTGGATTGGACTGTACACAGAATCAGGAGTCTGGAAGTGGTCAGGAGGAGAAAATGCAACACAAATTAGCTGGGATATTAGTAATAAAAAGCCAAAAGATGATGGATGTGCTTTTGTAAACAAAGGGAACAAGAAACTGCATATCATAGATTGCAATACTGAACATTCCTTCTTCTGCATGAACATATCAGAATTTGTTCTGGTGCTTCAGAATGAGACCTGGGAAGGAGCCCTAGAATACTGCCGAAAACAATACAATGATCTGTCAAGTCTGAGCACAATGGAAAGACTGGCTTCTGCTTCACTGGAAATCACACAGGCTGAAACAGAATATGTGTGGACTGGCCTGCGTTTTCTAGCAGGGGACTGGTTCTGGGTCAATGGAGATGATCTTGACTACACAGACTGGTGTCAGAATGAACAGCTCCAGTGTCCTGCAAGAGACCTTCGTTGTGGAGCCCTGGACATCAACACAAGAGATTGGACACACATAAACTGTGAGGAGAAGCTCAACTTCTTTTGTTCAGTACAGGCAATAGATGGCATGCCACCTGAACGCCTCAAAAGCATAACTTCCAAAAAATCGGGCAATTAACATGGGCAGTTTTAACATTTGGGATCTTTATGTAGTGCTTGTAACCCTTTCCTTTCAAGGTAGATAAGAGAGCACCCTGAGTTTGTATAAATAAACTTGGTATTGTAAACTGAGTGGTGAATTTAGTGTGATTATTTACTCACTGTAACTTATTTTTTGTGTAATAATGTTCGTAACATTTTTCCTTTGGTCCTCTAAGACTAAATTGCTTTCAAATACAAATAATAAAATTGAAGTTTAGTGCTTCTAAACTTTACTAAAATAATGTTTTTTCCAATAAGTAGTCAATATATATATATATATATATATATATATATATATATATATATATATATATATATCCCCTTTTTTATTCAAATTAATACACCTAACACACTCAAGTATCCTGAAATAAACAAGTTAAGGTTCAAGGTTTCAAAATAAAATAATTAGTTAAATAAACAATAGGAATTTAACGGATTCGGGCCTGGCTTGGGCTTGCACTGTCATGTGATGTGTTTCGATTAGCACGAGAAAGATGCGAAAATGGATGCTGAGTTGGTGTAATTGGAGGCTTGCCTCTGGTGATTACATTTTGGTTGCACCAGCAACTAAAGCAAAGTCTGAGGTGTGGAAAAGTTTTGACCATGTTTATAATGAGAATAATGAGTGAATAAGGAAGCTACATCAGTGAGCGCAGGAACGCGCTGAAGCCATCTACAGTGGATTCAATCATTTTCCTCCACAAAAACATGTAGGCTTAGCCTAATCTCTGTGAGTAAAGGTTTTTAAAATGATAACTAAATATTCATTGAGTCTTAGATGCATAATGTGGACAGAGTATTTACACTAATGTTGGCATTATTTTTTTATTAAATGTCAGCTGCTAGTGACGAAGCAAATCCAGTGGAGCCTTTATCTTGATTTTGTTATTGCCAGATTCCCATCATAATTAAAAAAATTATCTTCATTTAATTGGTTTAAAAAAAAGACTTCTTTTTATTGGTGCGTTGGTCTGTATAGAGGCTAAATGAGCCCATTTCTTTTTAGAGTGCTGAGATATTAAGATGTCACAGAGGATTTATTTTATTTCTTTGTTCCAACTTCCAAGTGGTCTAGTCTACAGTAGTTATGAATATTGTTACGTTCTAGCTCCCCAAAGGGAGGGGAGCCTGACAACCCACTGCTCGGGCCCACCGATGCCAACAAAAGGAGGTATGGAGTTGCGGTGTGAGAAAAGAACACAAACACTAAATACCGTATAAAAACAAAGCTTTTACTTAGCCACTGTAATATTGTAAAATAATCAATATTATAGTAAATAATAAACCATAATATTCTGGGAAAAGGGGAGGACTGGATGGACCAAAGCAAAGAAATAAACAAAAAGGACCCCACCCCTAAACTATACTAAAATCACACATAAATACAATCCCTATCTGGCACACGATCAATGCGCCCTAACCAAACTTACAGCTGGTGGTCCGCCCAGGTCTACCTGGTGTTTCTAGA
Organism: Carassius gibelio; assembly: GCF_023724105.1. Taxonomy (NCBI): domain Eukaryota; kingdom Metazoa; phylum Chordata; class Actinopteri; order Cypriniformes; family Cyprinidae; genus Carassius; species Carassius gibelio. The sequence goes on along the minus strand of NC_068379.1, from coordinate 6,936,766 downwards.
CAGAGAAATATACCTACGGGTGATTCATGTATACCCCGCGTTAGCTCTAAATCTACTCCCCAACTCCCTATAAACAAAAGAAAAAGAAAAACAAGTTCATACAAATTATAAGAATCCACAAACACAAGTGCTCTGTCCTGCTACTACAAGTTCCAAAAAAGGAACACAAGTTAGGTTTACTAACACACAGAAATAGTTTAAAAACTATTCTCATATTTCAATCAAAATTGTCAGAAAACCAAACACACATGTTCTCTGGCCTGCTACTACAAGTTCCAAAAATGGAACACAAGTTAGGTTTACTAACACAGAGAAATAGTTTTAAAACTATTCTCAAATATTCCAATCAAAAATCATGAAAGAAAGCCAAAACACACACACAGGGTACAAACCAAACCAAAAACAGGAACAAAGAGACCAAACTGATTCAAGACTGAGCTTTTTAAAGAGCCCAGCCAACTGCAGCCACTGATGAGTGGGCGGATTTCCAAGTCCCAATCAGCCGTTGAACCACCAATCAGATGCCGGAACAATCACAGAAGCCATCTTACCTGGTAGAAAAAACAAAAACAAATACACAAACCACAAAATACCAGAACAAAATGACTACAAAACGAACCCAGAACTCTGGGGACGTAACAATAAATTATGTAAAAACATGTATAAATGACTCATTCTTGACAAAAGGCAAAAGAGCTGTGCGTGTGCGCACATTTGAATATTTGAATGTCGGGCTGTAAACGTTTTTTTTTTTTTTTTTGTAGAAAATAAGATTGTTAAAAGGATTTCTCAAGGATTGTGTGACTGGAGTAATGATGCCAAACAATTTGTTTGAAAGTAAGCTTTGATTGTTCATAATAAACTGTTTAACTGCTCCCCCAAGTGGATATTTAATTATGTTGTGGGATAATTAAATATATTCTTAATAAACTACAAACATAAAATTATATACTTTTATTTTGTTCTCACATTCTTTCTTGTAATTCCTCACTTACAGTGGCACAGCTGAATGAGAGGCTCATTATGCAGCTCATTATGCGGCCCTTTGTCTTCTCAGGTGTAAATCACAAAGATATTCATGGTAGTTGACGCCTATTCGCATATGACTTTTACCACCAAAAAGTGTCTTAGAAAATTTAAATCAATATATTGTTTTCTGTGAGTGAGTAAACAAGATGATTTTCACATAATTTAGAAAGAAAAATTCTAGGCTACAAGCTCCAGTTCTTATGGCCTTTTCAAGTGTTTTAACATTTTTAGTTTTTCACTAACCACGCAAAATATTTTTTTTCTCAAAAACACAATCATGTACATACATGCTGTTCACATAGTATTATAGCCCAGTTTGTGCTGATTACAGTGAGATTAGACTTTACCCATTTAGATATTTATAAGAAACTGAAAAAAAACACAAATGTCAGGGCATGACAAAACTTCTCCAGGCCCCAAAAATACCCTTAGACTCCAGAGGGTAAAAAAATGCTGTCAAATACTTGTCAGGCTCGGGCCGAAACCTGTCGGGCTCGGGTCCTGTCAGGCCTAACTTTTATGGGGAACACCTCGTCGTGACCTGTGTCTGAAGCATACTTTGACCAATGAGTTGGCTGGCGACTATAAATAGGCACCAGGAGAACATGTCATTCTCTTCTTAATCTTCACTGACTGTTCTTTTTGAAGCATGCATCTGAAAGAACTGATAATAGCGATCTTTCTCTGTCTATCATGGAAACTACTGGCGTTTAGACAATGTGTGCATCCGTGTCTGCGTTATTTGACACCCGATGACACACACAATCTTTTGGGCAACTTCCATGGAAATGGTAGAGTTGGTACTTAGTGTTCACCATGATTCTGGCCTGCACTCCCCTCAGCATGGCAGCATGGGTATACTGTTCCCCATAGCGACCCCTAAAGGACGCAGTTCAAAGTTCCCTTGAAAGGGAATGTCTCAGGTTAAGAATGTAACCATGGTTCCCCGAGTAGGGAACGAGACACTGCGTCCTCTAGCTCCCTGCCATGCTTTAGATGCAAGTTTCAGCTGAAGAAGCAAATTACGTGTTCTCCCGGTGCCTATTTATAGTCACGCCGGTAGTGACATCAGAGGCTGTCGCAGGGCAACTCTTTGGTGTTTTGTCAATGTATGCTTCAGACACGGGTCACGACGAGGTGTTCCCCATAGCGACCCCTAGAGGACGCAGTGTCTCATTCCCTACTCAGGGAACCATGGTTACATTCGTAACCTGAGACATTTTTTTCTTTGCAGGCCTGTTTGATCCTGGGGTACATTGTGGTCAGAAAATAAAAGGCCGCTTCACACCACATGGAGCAAAAATAGGGAAAAATACATACAAAGAACAGCATTAAACTCACAATAACAGTGATATCCTCAGGGCCAAAGGAATTCCAAGCACCCATTAACTCAAAAGTCTATCTGGAATCATCCTCCTATGAAACTGCAATGAATCCAAACCGCCAAACGAACACAAAATCCATCCGAGCAAGATTGATACTGTTCAGTCTTTGTAAATATTCCATTTGCACATAGGTAGAAATCCCAGGTGGATTGTACCACCACAAAATAGGATTAAAAATCACACAGTGTATTGTAAAAAGCAATGTTTTATACTTAAAATAATTGTAAAAAAGTGTTTTAAGTTAAGAAACATTTTGAGACTCCCCCTCCCTTGCCTCACAATGCTTTGGTCCAAATGCCTGCTTTACTCTTTTACATCACCTACACACACACACACACACACACACACAAGACAATAGTTGTAGAATAGGTGTAGATAAGATGGGAGGAAAGAAAACAAGGATACAGAATAAGAAATGAGAAGCACCTCTGTTGTATCCTTCATTTTCACAAAAAGTGTAGGGTGCATTTGAAGGCCGCATTTGAAGTGTCCTTTGAAATTGGGACAGCATTCTTCATGCCTCTGAGACACAAATGGCTTTCAAATGCACCCTTTGAAGGAGGCAGCCTTTGAATTGGGACATACTGTACCTCATCATTGGTTTCAAGATCACAAGTCACATACTAATTACTCTACTACTGGTTTTAATAGGGCCTGAATATATCTAAGAAGACTGCTTAAAAATAGTCTATCTGTAACGAGGCTGATGAGAGGAGAAGCGTGCGGATCCATGTTCAATCTTTTATTAATGAACATAGCAGTGATGGACGAAGTACACAAATCAAGTACTTGAGTAAACATACAGATAATAAAATATTACTCCAGTAAAAGTAAAAGTACTCCTTTTTTCAATTTTACTCAAGTGAAAATACAAAAGGACTCAATTTTTTATGTACTTAAGTAAAAAAGTACTTTGCAATTTTATATAGGCTTCTTAATTTAATTTTATAGCAATAATAATATTATTTTATTAATTAGCACATCTTTTTTTTACAATCCTACTGCTCAAAATACCTCGGATCTTTTCCAAAATTACCACTATATGGAATCAAGATATATTTTTGTTGTTGATACGGTCTACATTGATAAGAGTAATGTTCACTTTGAAGCTTACACTGTGATGTACCTGAGAGAAAGCAGAGTTGACCAATTCATTAGGACAATGTACCACTTAAACCACTTTACCAGTATGTGAGATTATCCATACATATATTAATATGTCAGTCTCAAAAAAGTTGCAAAAACGTACTCGGTTACTAACGTAACCTCGGTTCCCTGAGATACGGAACGAGTACTGCGAATGGGGAAAACCTCTTTTTTTCCTCGATACGGAAGCCTTTTTTCAATAATGCAGTGCAACAGCACTGCCATTGGTTTAATCTGTAAACTTTTTAAACCAATGACCAAAATGGGCGGGGCGAATGCTATAAAATGGCTATATAAGCAGGCAAGTGGCAGAGGAAATCAGGTCACTGGTGGCATGGCATATAACGCAGTACTCGTTCCGTATCTCAGGGAACCGAGGTTACGTTCGTAACCGAGTACGTTCCCTTTCGATACTTCACTCATATGGGGAAGGAATTCAACCGCGCCGTGCCACGGTAGGGAACGACAAGACTTGACAAGATCTTGAACACCCTGGGGTCCAGAGGATAAGTGAGAGGGCCGGAGCCATCGAACCCTTGAAGCTACACTGCTAAGAGGGAGCTAGCTTCCTGGAGGTGGTATGATGACGGAGTCTGCTAGAGGCCGTCATATCAAACCGAAAGAACCCGAGCATGCAAGGTCAGGATATCCAAGTTATAGAATCTGACAAAAGTGGACGGCGAGGACCAGCCGGCCGCCTCACAGATGTCCTTGATAGAGACACCACTAGACTAGGCCCATGAAGAGGCCATCCCTCTATTAGAGTGGGCTCTTACTCCTATGGGGCACTCAAGGCCCATAGAGGAGTAACATAGAGCGATAGCTTCAACTATCCAACACAAGAGGCGTTGCTTTGAGACCGAAGACCCCTTGGTGTGGCCACCAAAGCAGACAAAAAGCTGGCCAGATTGCCTGAATGGCTGTGACTTCTCAATGTATATCCTCAAAGCCCTTACTGGGCAGAGTAAATCCAGCTCTCGCTCACCTGACAATGGAGGCAGAGCTGAGAGGGAAATTACCTGTGCTCTGAATGGCGTCGAGAGCAATTTAGGTACATAGCCATGCCTGGGCTTTAAAATGACCTTAGAGTCACTGGGCCCAAACTCAAGGCATGCAGGGCTCACCGAGAGGGCCTGCAAATATCCAACATGCTTGACCGATGCTAGAACAAGTAGCAGAGTGGATTTGAGCGTTAGGGGCAGAAGGTCAGCTGACCGCAGCGGTTCAAAAGGAGGTCCTTTGAGTGCTCCAAGGACCGTGTGAAGGTCCCAAGTGGGAACGGTGAGAGGACGTGGGAGCTTCAACCGCCTAGCACCTCTCAAGAAACGCACAATGAGGCTGTTTCGACCCACTGATTGACCAGCAATAGGAGCATGAAATGCTGCGATGGCTGCTACATAAACCTTGAGCGTGGAAGGGGTGAGACCCTTTTCTAGACGCTCTTGGAGAAATGACAGTATCGGAGATAAGTCACACTCGACAGGGTCTTTGTTTTGTGCTAAGCACCAGTCAATGAAGGCTGACCATTTCTGGGCATAGAGGCGTCTTGTAGACGGGGCTCTTGCCTGAGCAATGGTGTGTAGCACGTCCCCGGGGAGGCTCAGAGGCTCACATCGAGGGACCATACATGCAGAGCCCAGAGTTCTAGCTGTGGATGCCAGATTGTCCTGTTCGCCTGAGAGAGGAGGTCCTGCCTCAGGGGGATCGGCCATGGGGCTTTCATTGAAAGCCTGAAAAGCTCCGAGGACCAAACTTGGCTCCTCCAGAGTGGGGCCACTAGGAGGACTCCCTGCCCGTCTTCCCTGACTCGTCTGTTGACCTGAGGGATCAGAGCGATCGGGGGAAAAGCATATAGAAGGAGGCTGGGCCAGTTGTGGGCCAGCGCATCTGTTTCCTTTGAAAAATAAGTTGGGCAATGAGAGTTGCTTTCTGAGGCGAAGAGGTCGACCTCTTCCTTCCCGAAAATCTCCCAGATTTTGAGAACCGTCTGGGGATGGAGCATCCACTCGTCCGAGGGGACAATGCTCCGCGAAAGCATGTCTGCTCAAAGATTCGTCTTGCCAGGTATGTGTGTCACCTTGAGCGATCGCAACCTGGGTAATGCCCATTCCAAGAGGCGCTTTGCCAGTGCGCAGAGGTGGCTGGACGAAAAGCCGCCTTGGTGATTTATGTAGGACACCACTGTCATGCTGTCCGACTGGACTAGGATGTGGCGCCCTTCCAGGATCGCCTGAAAGGATTGAAGGGCTCGCTCCACTGCCAGCATCTCGAGGAAGTTGATATGGAGATGGCTTTCCTCGTGCGACCACGAGCCGAAGGCTGGTCTGCCCTCACACAGAGCACCCCAACCCAGGTTGGACGCATCTGTTGAGAGCACCATCCTTCTGGAAACCGCCTGTAGGGGTCCTCCACGACTGAACCAAACAGGGTTCATCCAAGGCTCCAGCGCTGCTAGACAGGCCTGGTTAACCCTGATGCAAAAGCTGCCGTGCCGCCAAGCATGAGGTGGGACCCGGAATTTCAGCCAGTATTGCAGGGGCTGCATTCGTAGGAGGCCAAGCTGTAAAACTGGGGAGGCGGAAGCCATCAGTCCTAGGCACTCTAAGTGGCTCAGGAGTACGGATCTGTTGTGGTCTAGCTCAGTTCGTGACTGGGCTAGAATAAGCCAGTCATCGAGATTGCGGATTCCCATCTGTCTCAGAGGGGAAAGCGCCTCATTCATGCACTTTGTGAAAGTGCGGGGAGCTAGAGACAGCCCAAAGGGAAGGACTGTATATTGGTAAGCCACCCTCGAATGCGAATCTCTAGAATCGTCTGTGATGGGGGGCTATCTGGATGTGAAAGTAAGCATCTTTCAGGTCCAGCGAGAAGAACCAGTCCTCGGGGCAAATCTGCGTGAGGATCTGCTTCAATGTCAACATCCTGAACTTCCGTTTCATAAGGGAGAGTGTGTCTGAGGTCTAAGATGGGTCTGAGACCGCCATCTTTCTTGGGGACAAGGAAATAACGGCTTTAGAAACCCGAACTGCTTTCTGAGGGAGGAACTATCTCTATGGCTCCCTTCCTTAACAGCGTCATCAATTCGGTGCGGAGGACCTGAGCGTCGTGCGGCTCTACCAAGGTGGGAATCACCCCGCGGAAACGCGGGGATCTTCTGGCGAACTGAAGCGACTAGCCGTGTTTTATTATCCCCAACACCCACTTGGACACTCCGGGGATGGCCTGCCAGGCCTCGGCCCACATGACAAGAGGCTGGATAGTGTCGGATGGCAGGCACAGCGGTGGGCCCAAGTGGGCCCCAACAGTGGGCCCAGTTCGCACAGCAGGCAGGTGAGAGAGCTTCTGGGGTGGTCCGGCCATGGTGGGACTTTGCCCCTTCTTCTTTCTTCCCCAACGATCAGGAGGATTTAGAGGGCGTCGGGTCCAGCACAATCCTTTGCTGGGGGCCCTGACGTCTAGGCGGTTTAGCGCGCCTAGTGGGGCAAGCTGGGTGCTGCTCCTTAGGGGGCGCCGCCTGGGGGGAAGAAGGGACAGGTTTGCTCTGGTGCTGAGTCGGCGCAGTCCTGGGGCGACTCGGGGCAGAGGTGGCGTGCTTATGCAGGAAGTGTCGCATGGCTTGGGACGACTTCTGTGCTGCAGTGAAGCGCTCTATAAACCCTTCTATGGCTGGCCCGAAGAGGAGAGACTGGGTTATCGAGAAAGGCCATTTTGTCACTCTCCTTAATCTCTGTTAGGTTGAGCCAGAGGTGGTGCTCCAGTACAACCAGGTTGGCCATGGATCGTCCAATGGCCTGGGCCGTGGATTTCGTGGCGCGCAGGGCCAAATCTGTGGCGCTGCGGAGGTCGCGAAAAGCAGGTTCACTAGTGCTAGACTCATCCTGGGAACGGAGAAGCTTTGCCTGGAACACCTATATGGCCATGGTGTGTAGTACTGAAGCGGCTTGGCCCGCAGAAGTGTAGGCTCTGCCAGCCATGGCAGAGGTCGTCCTGCAGGGCTTGGAAGGAAGGGCTCTCTTGTTTTTCCACCCCACAGCCACGGGGGGTGTAACTACTCGCTGGTCATTAAACAGTCCATGTTTCCAAAATACTGATGTCCATTTGTTTTATTTATAGATATGGAACACCGTGAAAACTACATACAAACAAAAACACAAAAAATATAGTTTTACACACACATAACAATAAGGAGGACATCAATGCAAATAAAGAAATATACATAAATGAACACTTTTACCGTGTTGGCCTGGTTACCAGCAGTAGAATGGTGAAGAGCTCTAACAGGTGTATCTAAGTTCAAATCTCATCATTCAATTTGCAGCACTTCCAGGTTAAATCTAATCAGGAAGGTCACATGACCTTCAATTTAATAAAACTTAGCAGTACCACAAAATAAGCACATCAGAATTCATGCAATTGACACACATACACAATATTATATTTAAATTGTAAAGTCTTAAAAATGCAAAACCCTGATATTACAAATACCTCATACACAACCCATAAATGACCTATCAGTGTCAGCTACACTCCCACCAAATTACCCTTGATCTATTAAAAAAAAAAAAAAATGCAACAATTTGAATAATCAATGGAAATTTCCAGGCATCAACACAATACATGAAAACAACTAACATGATTCTATCCCCACAATTCATTATTACACATTCTTCAGTTAAAATGAACAAATTGTTCACCATATCACATTGTTTTAATATTAAATGCAGTACAAATCAACATGTGACAAAAATGCCAAGACCTACATGATATCAATACACCTGAATTTGAATAAAGTGATAAGGCAATTTAACTTTTAGTTAAATCACTGCTGCTGTTAACCCTAATCTTGCTATGGAGACAACTTGTGTGGGGACCACTCTCGCTTCCCCATGACTAAGGCACAATGTACCTTGGTACACTCACCAGCCTGAAATAGGAGCACTGACCATAACCTTTACTACTTGCATCAAAAAGGTGTTGCAACTCAGTTCTCAAGATCTTCCCGAAGTTTGAAGATGTTAAACCTATTGGTATCTGTACCTTTTCTAGATTAGACAAATCCTTCAACCAGCTCTCCCACCTTGATCTCAATTCAAGGTGTAGTGGTTCATCCCAACTGATGCCCTTATGACACATCTCTTGCAGCACCTTCTTACCGGATATGATGAATGGAGCCAAGAACCCCAATGTATCATAAATGGAAGCCACAATGGAAAGAATACCACGTTGTGTGGCAGGTTTCTCATCAAGCACAGAATTAAAGGTAAAGACGTCATTCTCCACGTCCCACCTTACTCCCAGAACATTCTTAACTGGAAGATAATCATTATGGAAATCCACATTTTCCACCTCAACAGCACGGTCACTCTCACTGATGGACGCAAGCACTTTTCTATTGTTGGAAACAAATTTGTGAAGGTGTAGTTTTCCTTTAGCACACCGAGCCTGAGCTTCTTCCACCAGCCTAATTGCCAGCTCAACGGATTCCAGACTTATGAGACTATCATCTATATAGAAATTATTTATGATGAAACTAGCAGCTAAAGGATACTCCCTCTCAATGCTGGCGAGATACTTCAGGCCATAATTGGCGCAACCTGGGGAGGATGATGCTCCAAAGAGATGTACTTTCATTCGATATTCTCTGGGCTCTGTGTTTAGATCACCATATAACCACCACAGAAAACGCAGGTAATCCTGATCTTCCCTAATGACATGAAGTCTATTAAACATTTTCTCAATGTCACACATGACAGCAATTTGATGTTTGCGGAAGCAACAAAGCACTCCAGTCAACCCATTGGTAAGATCGGGCCCAGTCAATAGATAGTCATTCAAAGCGGTACCTTTAAACGTGTCCGTACAATCGAAGACTACCCTGATCTTATTTGGTTTCTTTGGGTGATAAACACCTTGGTGTAGAATATAACACAAATTTCCCATATCTAGTTTCTCATCAGCTATTTCTGCATCCCCATCTCTTAAGACACCTTCCATAAACATCCTGTAATCACATTTGAATTGAGGATCCTTGTCCAATTTCCTTTTAAGATGCTTCAGTCGTACTAATGCAAGCTTCTTATTATTTGGAAGTTGGGGACTAGTTTTAAAGGGAAGGGGCATCTCAAGATGGCCACCTTCATTATGATAAATGCCTTCCTTTAGAACCTGCAAAAACTGAACATCGTCCTGAGATATGCCCTTTTCTCCTAACAGACTATCCAGCTCAAGGGCTCTAACAGCAGCAGGTGTCACAAGGGGAAGCTCCCTGACTGATATGCGGTGACATATACCAGTCACATCTTTGGAGTTCACACCATTTGGAGTACCTCCTATGATGCTCCAGCCCAGGTCGGTCTTAATGGCATAAGGCTCTTCATCACCTCCATTGATGACCTGTCGAGGTGCCAATGCTCTGGAGCAATCATAGCCGATCAAAAGACCTACTCCACAATCCATTAGTGCAGGCATTTCATCAGCAATGACTTCTAGATGTCTCCACCTTTTAGCAGTCTCACAGGTGGGAATATGGGTGCGCTCAAAAGGAATGAAATCCCTTGTATAAACGGGAGGCAGGTAGATAGAGCTGTCTAAAGAAAACCCTCTCACTCGAAGTCCACAGACTCTCTGACTTTCTACAATGGAGTCTTTTCCCATCATCGTGGAAAGCTTTAGTTTTACTGGTTCCATTGATGCCCGCAAACTTTCACACACTTCCTGATCAATAAATGTGTGACTACTTTGAGTGTCTAATAAGGCATAAACAAGGATTTCAGACTCCGAGCCAGAAGACAGCCATACTGGAACAATCATTGATGTTGTACCACCTTCTCCTCCATTCACACAGCATGATAGAGAGGATGTACTCTCTTCAGCCTGCAAAACCATCTGTGAATGTAACTCATTTACTGGCTGACGATCTTCATGCAAAAGAGTTGGGTGGCGCTTCTTACATACAGCACATATGGACCGATTTCTACAATCTTTGGAGCCATGTCCCCTTCTTAAGCATGCAAAGCACAACTTATTCCCCCTAACAAACAGTCACTTTTCCTCCACAGGCTCTTCCATTAATTTTTGACAGTCATGAACTGAATGACTCTCTCCACAGAACATACATTTAACTAAAGTTGTGCCATGCACCAGTGTGCTCTTCAAATTACTAGACTCTTTAGTCTTGCGGTCAATAATATTGCTGGTATTACCCATAGCACATGCTGCATCTAAATCGTTCACTGTGGTTGCCAACGTATTTACTCTTAAACGCTTGATCTCCTTGAAGGGCTTTTCTTCAGAGATCTTCAATGCATACAACGATGACACCGGATTGCACGCTATGCGTGCTTCCTTTGAGACAAATGAAGCAAACTCACTAAAGCTTGGATAATCTTTATATTGATCTAGCTGTTTTGTGACATAACGGTTCCACCTACTCGTCACCCAGTTGGGAAGCTTGACTAGTATCTTCTGATTCTCTTCGCAATCATTCAACACCTGAAGACCCTTGATGTGCGGCATAGCATCACTACATGATTGCAAGAAGTCACTGAACTCTCTTAGCTTAACGTACTCTGATGCACCAATCTTAGGCCACCTATTTAGTTTCTCTCTAAAGGCACGTTGTGCCACAAAGGAGTGACCATATCTAGCATTTAACTTCTCCCAGGCTTGCTGATAGGCTTGTTCATCTTTCCTATAAAAACTACCTTTCAAAACCGTCTCTCTATAAGAGCCTTAAAGGTTGTGCTCCACTCTATAAACTTAAGTGGGTCACCAAAAAATACAAAAGGTTCTGGAACGGGAAGTCGAGATAGGGCAATTGACTCTTGCAATGCCTGTACTACGGATACCTCACCTTTTGTGACTTGCGGACTCAAACTTGATGTATTAGGAACCAGGGGACTGGGGTTGCTCACATCACTACATGCTGAACCACACTGCTGACTTCTTACTCTTAACTCCTCCTCAGTATACACTCGAAGCCTTGCTTCCATAACCTCAATGTCTCTACGATTTTCAAGCTTCTTCAATCGCTGCCTTTGTGCATCAATGTCAGCCTCCATTTCCATTTCTGCTTTCTTTGCAGCTAACAACGCGGCAGTCTCTGCTCTTCTAGCGGAAATGCTTGCAGACTCTGAAGAGGGTTTAGAGTGATTACTAAAAACTGTGGCTCTAGAAACTGTGGATCCGTATATGGACCTAGCATACTCACAGTCCAACAACACACGCAATCTTGCCTTCTCAGCTTCAGCATCAAACTCCATGCCATCCTCCACTAAACGTACATTCATTATTTTAATCAAGTCTGCAGTCACAGCTGAACATGCATCTATTTTTCTTCTAATTTCTTGACTTGGTACTGCTTGGAGTCGCATGCTATCATATAGGCCTTTCAATTCAGATTCTTTCTTCTCAACCCCATCCATCATGTCACACAAATCACTTTCAGAACACTCCTGTTTTAACTTTAAACGAACCTCTCTGACATGGATCTTCCAACTATTATATGCAGATATGAACTTGCTTTCCCTTTGGGCCAGTTCTTGTGCTTTTAACTCCTGCATCTTTGGTGTTAAATGTTTATCACGGGAAGATTTCCTAATTTCATTGGTCTTTAATAAAGTAGAATTAAGCTCTTTAAGTCTTGCCTCAGATTTTTCAGTACATGTGGTACATGATTCATGTCGATTTCTCACAACACACTCATTAACTTGATTCCCTGGTATATCACAAATAAAGACTGTTTGCTCTTGTAATGGAGATTCATTTTGCTCTGCTAAATCACCCTGAACTGACATTTTCGCTCTTAAAAATGTAACACTTTAAACAACAATACAAAACATAATAAAATAACAGTCAATAAAAGTGAAACTCTTAAATAGAGTAATGCCACTTAAATGTTTACTTTAATCACTATTTCAATTAAGCAAATTAAGAACCAATTGTCACTAGGACATTTCTTTCTTACATTGTTCTCTAATTATAGGCAGCTTTGTCTTGTAACAATTTTATTTTAACTTCTAAAACCATCCATTTACCAAAGATAACATTTAATATTATATAGTCTGACCTGCTGATGCACGGATGAATCAGGCTGCGTGAGAAAGTCCTCCATCGGGATGTATCACAACTGTTCGTAAAACCCGCAACAAACCACCGCGGGAAGACGCATAGTTGCACGCTGAAACTTGCAACAATCAGTCCTACGAAATGAGGCACCGGCTGCACGATGAACCCAGTTTGCAACACTCAAGGATCCAGGAATACCGCACTAGAATCGCGCCGAAGACAGCCGCCTCTATCACCGCAGGAAGCAGCCAACCACTCAGAAAGACCCAGACGCGAGAAGCCGCACGCTGAAGCCGAAGTAAACTTTGGTGGAATGGAATTAGGCCACGTTTTCACTGTAACTACTCGCTGGTCATTAAACAGTCCATGTTTCCAAAATACTGATGTCCATTTGTTTTATTTATAGATATGGAACACCATGAAAACTACATACAAACAGAAACACAAAAAATATAGTTTTACACACACATAACAATAAGGAGGACATCAATGCAAATAAAGAAATATACATAAATGAACACTTTTACCGTGTTGGCCTGGTTACCAGCAGTAGAATGGTGAAGAGCTCTAACAGGTGTATCTAAGTTCAAATCTCATCATTCAATTTGCAGCACTTCCAGGTTAAATCTAATCAGGAAGGTCACATGACCTTCAATTTAATAAAACTTAGCAGTACCACAAAATAAGCACATCAGAATTCATGCAATTGACACACATACACAATATTATATTTAAATTGTAAAGTCTTAAAAATGCAAAACCCTGATATTACAAATACCTCATACACAACCCATAAATGACCTATCAGTGTCAGCTACAGGGGGACAGAGGTGAGCAGCCACGGCCTCGTCCAGGGGCGGAAATTGCTTATAGCCCTTCTCCTGAGAGCTGAGAGCTGCAGAGGAAGTGCGTAGGCAAGCCGAGTAGGGGGCGCGCCACGACTTTGTCAGCTCATCATGAACCTCAGGGAAGAACGGGGCAGTGCGCTGACAGGGGGCTTGGCGGCGCCCTGGCAGGAACCACTCGTCCAGCCTGCTGCGTGTCGGCTCTTCAGGGGGGGCCCACTCCAGATGGAGTTCCTCAACGGCCTTGGAGAGGATGCGGAGAAGCTCGGCATCCATCCCAGTTCTGGCGTCGATGGGCTCCAGTGACGGCAAGTGGGCGGGGTCAGAATCACCGGCCCAGTCCTCCGTTTCAGAAGCCGCGAGTGACATGGAGTCGCCAAGCGGCTCATCCTCCGATCCGCCAAAAGAGACAAGGTTGTACGCTTCAGCCGAGGGACGCTGCTCTGGGCGTGAGAAGAGGACAGGGGACGGCTCTCTCATTGGAGAGGGTGAGGCACGCGGGCGCTGAGCCAGCGTGAGCTCACCCAAATCCGGGTGCTGGGCCCCTCTTCCTGGCTGGCTCGCGGGAGGAAAAAGACGGAGGTGCGCGAGGGGCGGGATTGCTTTCATTAAAGAAAGCAATCCGCTAGCGCAGGGAGGCGAGACTCATGCTCTCACAAAAGCAGCATGAAGTCTCAGTGAGTGCAGCCTCAGTGTGGGTTTTTCCCAGGCAGAAAATACACTCACCATGGCCGTCGTCATCATGCAGAGGGGCTCTACATGTGCCACAGCTGTGGCGCGGCATGGCCGCCGCCGTTAAAACAGCATTATAAACGCTCTTTTAGAGCGGTGAAAACCGCTGGAAAAAAGCTATTTTGTGATCGCCGGATGGCGGCAGGATATCGCTGAGAAGTTGCGGGAAGCGGGCGGCCCGAGATCGGCGCTAAGATCAGCGGACCAGCTCCGACCGCCTGCAGCGCCGGCGGTCTCAGCTGGTCCGCTGCGGTGCCTCTTCGACGGCGAGAGCTTGTTCCAGGCGAAGGCATTCAGCAAAGATCCAGTGAAGTGAAGTCGTCGCTGAAGGAGTAAGATCTGATTTCCTCTGGCGATTGCCTGCTTATATAGCCATACGCCCCGCCCATTTTGTCAAGCTTTGGCACCCTGCTTCGCCACAGGCTCGCGCAGCTACGCAGCGCTGTCATTGGTTTAAAAAAGTTTACAGATTAAACCAATGGCAGTGCAGTTGCACTGCGTTATTGAAAAAAGGCTTCAGTATCGAGGAAAAAAGGAGCTTTTCCCCATACACAGTATGAGTGAAGTATCGAAAGGGAACTTAGTTGTTGACAAAACATCATCATGTTTAAATTCGTCCAACACTTTGGTTTAAATATTTTTATTATTAGAAATATTAGCAGATAGTCACTTGTAATTACACTTTTTTAAATACAAACATATAAAACTTACATTTTAACAAATAAACATCCACCCCACATCCCACCCCAAAAAAAAAAAAAACAGACCCTTAAGTGCTATCCAGTGGTAAAAGTAGGTACTGAAGGCATAATAAACATATTAATCACAAGTATTTAAAAAGGCAATAAAAGGGGACCACATTTTTTCAAATAACACAATCTTGTCTATTAGGGTGTACCTGATTCTTTCCAAATGTAGTGTACTCGTCAACTCTGTCAGCCACAATTTAAGAGTTGGAACCTCTTTTTTCTTCCAAAACAAAATAATAAGTTTTTTGGCAGAGATCAACCCATATGAAACAAACTGTTGTTGTACCCGTGTAAGTCTCAAAAATTCTTTGGAAATTCCAAATATAATTAATATAGGATCTGGTTCAATAGAAATGTGCATTGTATCTGAAAAAACTTGGAATATTTTGTTCCAGAAATTCTGTAATTTTGGACACAAGACAAAGCTATGAGACAGTGTGGCATCTAAAAATTGACATTTGTCACACAGTGGAGACACTTCTGGAAATATTTTATGCAGTTTACACTTGGAGTAATGAAGCCTATGAAGCACTTTAAACTGAATGAGACAATGTCTTGCATTAATGGAACATCTATGGACCAGTGCAAGACTTTGTTCCCAGATTTCATTAGGAATTTCTACTGCAAGTTCTTCTTCCCAGGCAGATTTAATGTTCTCCATAGATGGACTCTTCAGCTGTTCTAAGCCCTTATATAGCAGGGAGATGTTACTTCCATCTCTTAGACATCTTTCCAGAAATGTGTCCAGGTACATGGGTGTAGCGGTTACATAATTAGCAATATTACACTTCACAAAGTCTCTTATTTGAAGGTACCTAAAGAAGTGATTAGAAGGAATACTATATTTCTCACACAGCTGCTGAAAGGAAGCAAATTTTCCATTTATATATAAGTCCCCTATGTTTCTTAACCCTACATTTTTCCAAAACTCAAATGCTCTATCTAACATTGAAGGGCAAAAAGAGGGGTTGGCTAAGATAGCGAGTAAAAATGACATTTGGGTGAACTTAAAATGTGTCTTTAACTGTTTCCAAATACGAACAGAGTTATGAATGACCGGGTTATGATTATAAAGTGAACTAGCTATACCTTTGGGTGATAAAAGTATTGCATTAATAGAATATGGGAGACATTCCTCCTGTTCCAACAACAACCAGTTCTCCTCCACTGGAGTAAAATCTATCCATGACGTCAAGGCCCTCAGGTTTGCAGCCCAATAATAATAAAGAAAATTAGGTAGGGCAAGCCCTCCCTGTATTTTGGGTTTACACAAGTGGTGCTTAGAAATCCTATGGGCTTTATAGTTCCAGACAAAGGGAACCAGGATAGTGTCCAGTTTTTTGAAAAATGATTTGAGCAGAAATACAGGAATGTTCTGCACTATATACAAAAATTGTGGGAGAAATATCATCTTAATTGCGTTTACCCTACCCACAAGAGAAATAGGAAGTGTTCTCCAGAAATTGATCATGGATTTAAGTTTAGATAACAGGGGTTGAAAATTGGCCTCAAATAAGCTGGAAAACTTTTTTGTCACCTGAATTCCTAGATATGTAAACTGTTCTAAAGAAATTTTAAAGGGTAAATGCTGAAGCCAAGAAGAATCTTTGATAGTAACTGGCATCAACACACTCTTGTCCCAATTAATTTTATATCCTGCAAATGTACCATAATTTATCAGATTAAGGATATTTGGAATGCTGCTATTGGGCTCAGAAATAAATAAAATTACATCATCTGCGTATAACGCCACTTTATTATCAGTACTTCTGGTTTTATAGCCTTTAATTCCAGTATGTGTTCTAATAGCCTCAGCTAAAGGCTCAATCGCTAATGCAAACAAAAGTGGTGACAGTGAACATCCCTGTCTTGTACCTCTGTGTAATTCAAAACGAGAAGACATTGTTTGATTTGTGAGAATTCTTGCACACGGACTAGAGTACAACAATTTAATCCATGAAATGAAATTATATCCGAGATAAAATTTCTTCAATACGGCAAATAGGTAAGGCCATTCAATTTGATCGAATGCCTTCTCTGCATCCAATGACAAAATGGCTAGATCTTGCTGCAAGCCTCTTGAAGAATAAATAATGTTAAAAAGACGCCTAAGATTAGAGGAAGAGTTACGTTTTGGTATGAAGCCCTTTTGATCTGGATGAACCAAATTTCTAATTACTGTGTTTAGTCTGCATGCTAAAGTTTTTGCTAGAATTTTTTGATCTGTGTTTAAGAGTGAAATAGGTCTATAAGAACCCAGTTCCTCTGGGTTCCTTCCTTTTTTTGGCACTACAGTAATAATTGCCTCGTTTAGTGAGGACGGCAGAGACTGGTCTATAAATGCCTGTTTATAAACCCTATATAAATAAGGCGAAAGTAATTCGCTGCAGGCTTTATAAAATTCATTACAAAATCCATCTGGACCGGGTGTTTTACATCCTTTAAGAGATTTTATCGTACCTGATATTTCTTCAATAGTCATTTCTGCACCTAATCCCTCCATTTGCTCTTGATTTAATGAGGGTAGATTTTGTTGGTCTAGAAACTGAGCAATAACTGTAGGATCTATAGTTCCTTTCGATGAATACAGTGCTTCATAAAATGATTGAAACCTACTATTTATATCCTTAGAGGCAGTAAGAAATTCTCCTGTGTCTGATTTAATTTTGTATATTGTTCGTTCAGATGCTAATTTACGAAGTTGTCGAGCTAACAGTTTTTGAGGTTTATCACCAAATTCAAAGTATTTTTGTTTTACATACTGAAAGGCTTTAGAAATTTTAGAACAGAGAATTTGATTCAATTTATATTTAAATGCACACATTTTTTTATATTTTTCAATACATGGATGTTTAGCATTTTCCATATCTAATTCGTGAATTTGAACTTCCAATGCCTCTAATTCAGCCCTATTTCTCTTTCTCTGAAATGCTTGATAAGATATAATACAACCCCTGATGTATGCTTTAAATGTGTCCCATAACACTCCCATAGAAATGTCGGGGTTGTCGTTAATTTCAAAAAAGGTTTTTATGTCTTGTTTTAAGTGATTAATAAACACTCTGTTTGTAAGTAAATGAGAGTTAAGCCTCCAATTTCTTTGTGGTTTCTCCATATTATCTATTTTAATAGAAAAGGTCACCGGACTGTGATCGGATATAATAATATTATGATATTTAGCAGTACAAACCTGAGGCATGAGTTTACCATCCAGAATGAAATAATCTATTCGTGTATATAGATTATGAGCTTGAGAATGAAAAGAGTATTCCCTAGCCGTTGGATAGAGAATTCTCCACACATCAAACATATTTGAATTAGTTATATATGAATTCAAAAATTTACTGGAGTTGGAACTAACTATTTTTGTGGAATAGGATTTATCTAAGTACGGGTCTAGTAAACAGTTAAAATCACCCCCGATTATGAGATTTGTATCTGAAATGTATGGAATTAGATCAAACACTTTTTTTTGAAGAACTCAGGGTTATCATAATTTGGTCCATAAACATTGACTAATGTCAATGGCACAGAAAACACTTCTCCAACAACAATTACATATCTCCCATCTTTATCTGAAATGGTCGAATTATGTTTAAATGGAACTCCTTTACGGATAAGAATAGCTGTTCCTCTAGATTTAGCAGATAAATTGGAATGATACATTTGTCCAATCCACTTGCATCTCAGTCTAACCTGGGCAGTACGATTTAAATGAGTCTCTTGTAGAAATATGATATCTGAAAACAGTGATTTTAGATGAGACAATATTTTACCCCTTTTAACTGGTTCATTCAGACCTTTTACATTCCAAGTAGAGAAATTTAGAGACACCCCTTTTGCATTTACCTTATTAAGCATGAACTGTTATTACAGAAAATAACAATCTGTTCTGACAAGTTACCTACACACCGGTAGATGTTACCATGGAAACCTTTAGCACTGACCCACCCACCCAACAAAACGTTTGATAACAGAACATGTTCAGCTGTTACAGGAACAAATGTACAGCACAACTTACCACGAAGTAGAAGGCAATGAAAAGGTATAAAAAAAAACAAATAGAAAAGAAAAGCCGACCTCCGCATTTTACTTTGCAGAGACTTCCCAAAAGTCCATGAGGGAGTCCGCTAAATAACAGAAACTTAAACAAAACAAGAGGCTTGACGTCTCTGAATTCTAATCCGGCATTTACTTATCTGTGCCAAACTGTTCGATTGCAAATTTCCATGCATTGTTCGCGCCGGTGAAAAGCTTCTCTCCCTCGCTGTATGTCACCCGGAGCTTTGCTGGATACAGAATGCCAAACTTAACACCGGGTTTATCCCGAAGGATTTGTCTTACTCTGGAAAAGGCTGCCCGACGTTTGACCACAGTCGAAGGATAATCTCTGAAGATCTGAATGGAGCGACCGTTAAAGGTTAGCTTTCTCTGTGACGACACTTTGCGCATGATGTTTTCCATGGTATGGCCATGGTGTATCCGAGCAATGATTTGCCTCGGCGGGTCAGTGTCCTCAGGCCGGGAACGAAGAGCTCGGTGCGCACGATCCAGAACAGGCAGCTCGTCCAATCCAAGCACCTCCATGAGCAGTTTAGCCACAAACTCTCTAGCACCTTGACCGTTTTCCATTCCTTCTCGGATTCCCGCGATTCTTATATTTTGCCTCTTGGAACGGCCTTCCAGATCGATGCATTTTTCCGTTATTTCTGACACCTGCTCGGACAGACTTTTAACTTGAGCTTGTAATTTCGTAACCGCTTTTGTTGAGGCCGTAGCATTTTGTTCAAGATGCTCGAGAGTTGAACGATGGTCGTTTATGGTTAGCTGAATTGCAACAAACTTCGCGTCAATTTTCTTTTCCAGCATCGCCATTTCTCCTTTCAAACTTTCTTTAATATCAGTTTTAACCTTGCCCAGCTCCACTCGGAGAGATTCAATTGCAAGCAGTACCGGGTCGTTACTTGCTGCCGTGCTGGCCTCTTCCAGCGAGCCCGCGGTCTCGGCCGAACTTTCTCCCTCAGCGACATCTTTCTTTCCTGGTTTCTTTGACGGCATTTATAAACACGTAAATTGCAATTTATGTTAAGCGTATGCAACTCTATAAAGGATTCGAGAGCACTTACAAGCTTTATGTTGCCTTGTTTTAATGAAATTTAAATGAAAATTAGCGGAGCTACAAAATCCACGTTCTTACTCCATCATCAACCCGGAAGTCCTCTAAATTCGTCCAACACTTTGGGGGCACTTTGAGCAGATTCAAGTTCTTGACAGATGTGAACTTTTGTCCATTATTCATTTTATGTTCATGAGTAAAACAACCAGTTTATTTTGTTCAGCGTCATGTTTAGGAGTATGGAAATGTAAAGCCAATGTTCCTACAGTAACAGACTAAAGTGAAACACTCTTGAACATTTTTTAAAACAATTACTTAAGAATAACGTTCCATTAGTAAATAAATGTTAGTTATTCCATGGTCTGTCTGAATACTGGATTCCTCTCGGATTTCTTGGAATTCTGGTTCCAAGTCAATTTAATCACCGTTCCATACCAGAGACAGTTTATAAGACACATACCACTTTCTCAATCCTCAATACAACTATATAAGGAAAACCCGTAACGACAAAGATGGCTGTTGTATGCACATGTCCCGCCCCTCCTGCTGGAAAGCCAATCATTTGCTTTTAACAGTCAAGTCGCAGAGCATTTAAGCCTATCGTCTGGTTCCACTGATGCATGCACACAGTTGAGGTTTTGTGACAATGGAGAAGATTTGGTTACAGCGAGATATGGTGTGTGCAAGATGGGTCAAAATTATAGATTTTTCTTTCATGCCAAAAATCGTTAGGATTTTAAAAAAGATAATGTTCCATGAATATATTTTGTAAATTTCCTACCATAAATGTATCAAAACTTTAATTTTTATTTATAAAATGCTTTGCTTTGGATTTGAAATATTTTTCACAATATTTAGATTTTTTTTTGCACCATCAGATTCCAGATTTTCAGGTGCTGGTCATATAATTTGAATATCATCATTTCAATTCAAAAAGTGAAACTTGTATATTATATTCATTCATTACACACATACTGATATATTTATTTATAACTGACAACTAAGTAAAATCCCAAATTCATTATCTCAGAAAATTAGACTATAACTTAAGAACAATACAAAGAAAGGATTTTTAGAAATCTTAGCCAACTAAAAAGTATGAAAATGAAAAGTATGAGCATGTACAGCACTCAATACTTAGTTGGGGTTCCTTTTGCCTGAATTACTGCAGCAATGCGGCGTGGCATGGAGTCGATCAGTCTGTGGCACTGCTCAGGTGTTATGAGAGCACAGGTTGCTCTGATAGTGGCCTTCAGCTCTTCTGCATTCTTGGGTCTGGCATATCGCATCTTCCTCTTCACAATACCACACAGATTTTCTATGGGGTTAAGATCAGGCAAGTTTGCTGGCCAATTAAGAACAGGGATACCATGGTCCTTAAACCAGGTACTGCTAGCTTTGGCACTGTGTGCAGGTGCCAAGTCCTGTTGGAAAATGAAATCTGCATCTCCATAAATACATACATACATACATCATATATAATGATATTTAACTAGAGTTCTAACACTGTGTCTCTACACTGGACAGCACAACAAAATACAACAGAGCCTATTATAATCAGTGATGCTCTTCAGTGATGCTCTCTACACTGGATGCGGCACAACACAACAAATCACAGACGGTGATGTGATGCCTCGTCCTATTTATGATGTACTGACACAAAGTTTGAATGATTTTTAACAATCACTTTGGTGCGTCCAGTGTAGACACATTGTGAGAGTGTGTAGCTTGGAGATAGAGATTTTTTTATGTTTCTGAAATAAGTCTCATGTACACGAAGAAAACTGCATTTATTTGATCATTAATAAAAACGGTAATATTGTGAAATATTAGTACAATTTCAAATAACTGCTTTATATGTGAATATATTGTACAGTTTTATTCTTGTTTTCACAAAGCATGATTTCCGAAGGATTATGTGACACTGGAGACTGGAGTAATGATGCTGAAAATTCAGCTTTGATCACTTATTAAAACATACTTAAATAGAAAATAGTTATAAAAAAATTTAATTTCACAATATTACTATTTTACTGTATTTTAATCAAATAAATGCAGCAGTGGTGAGCATAAAAGATGTCTTTGAAATACAGAGAGAGAGAGAGAGAGAGAGAGAGAGAGAGAGCTCATCTACACACAATATTACATTAAAAGCCCAAACTTAATAAATAAGAGCTCATGTCTATCATTACCTCTTGTAAGTTAGTTAGCCTTACGGTTGAGATGCTAACTGACTTTTTCTGAAGACACTAAACCATTTCTATAAAGTAAATATTAAACGCAAGCATATAATTCACATGAAATAGGGTGTCAGAAACACTTTAATGTACTATTTGTGTAATTTTATAGACTAAACTTACCTAAAAAAAAATAGCGAAACCACATTGAGTGTCAGCAATCAGCTGCTTGATGGTTGGGCTGCCGCCTCGTTTCCATGGTGACATCCTCCGCTCCAGTTCTTTACAACACGTAGAAGTCAGGCAGAATTTCACTGTTATTTCAACATCTATTTTTGGGCTACATTTGGACCAAATCCGACGAACCAAGCAAATACCGACTTTCATGTCAATTTTTGAAAGCCATGACGAGCCGAGTTGATTTAGACAAAAAATTAAATAAAATAAATAAATAATTAATTAAATAAAAAATAACCATTACAAATGACGTATGGTGACATCCAAGACAATACATGCCACCAATAGAAGAAAGCAAATAACCAATAGAGACCCACAGGGACCATTACTGTGACCATTAAAACCAACAGAATTCCCATTCTAACCATTAAAACCATTTCTATTGTTTGTGTGTTCATTTTTCTTTCAGCAGTAGCCTACCCACTAAGACCATTACAGTTGACCAAAGAAACCACTAAATTTATTAGAGTCGTAATGGTTTCTTGTGTCCAGTAGATACCACCAGAGGTTTCCAAAGGTGTTCTTTTGGTACTTAATGGTATCCAATAGACAGCACATGCCACCAATAGAAGAAAGCAAATTACCAATAGAGACCCACAGAGACCATTACAGTGTCCATTAAAACCATTAGAATTCCAATTAGAGCCATTAAAACCATTACAAATTCTGTAATGGTTTCTATTGTTTTGTTGTTTTTTTTCAGCAGGGAGAGACGCTGATTGATGTGTCTGCATCGTCTGCACTCGAGCATTTCAGTGTTTCCAAACAACTGACAATTTTGACCTAATTATGATTTTCAGTTACAATAATTAATCCTAAATTTCTACATTAATAACTTACTTTTAGCAACATCAGACGCACGCGCGCTCACAAGATCTTCCAGTTCTTACTTTGGAGACTCGCACTAAACGGTTCATTTGAATCAGTGAGTGGTCGACTCCAGAACAGCTGCAATCGGATAATTCTAATTCGTAAACGAATCATTTGGTGTGATTTGTGAACCGATTTAAAAGTTGTTTTTTTAAAGACTCAGTTCGTTCATGATGAATCAGACAACGCTTCTGCGTGTCGGAGCACGTGATATATTATAGGGAGTAACGATATGTTGTAGGAAATGTAGTGAAGTTAAAAGTATGATATTATGCTTTGGAATGTAGTGAAGTAAAAGTGAGGACCTGCCCCTTTGCCCTTTGGTGTCCAAAATGCCCTTTTGTCAAAGCAAAATATTTTTGTCATAACGTTTCCTTTTGTGGATGCCTGCTCATGCCCAATCTAAATATTAGTAAAATTTTGAATAATAATTTAGCCGTCAATAAGATGACCAACATGATGACCTTTGACCTGACGACGACGACCTCCTCATCCTACCTGGACGATTCGTCACGCTGCACGCGCATTTTTTAATTGTCAGAGGATATTTTCAACACCGCGGAAGCTGGTAAGTGGTGTTTCATTCTCAGCGAAGTGATTTTGATATTTATTTACATATTATTAATTTACAACAAGAACGACGTGATGTGAGAACATGCAGATGTGTTGTTTATATTGCTGTGTGTAGCCTGTAGTGTAGAGTAATGTTAGCTTGCTGTTTGAGGGAGAAACGTTTCACAGGCATCTAGGGCAGAGGCGTCATGCCCATTCAAAGATTTCTGAGCCAAGTTGATTTTAAATGCAGCTTCCAAACGACAAAAAAAAAAATAAAAAAAAAAAAAAAAAAAACAGCAGAATATATAATATTTGATATATATTTGATATAATCACACTGTTGTGATTAGATCGTTCAGTGCACAGCATCAGCTGCTAAATTCAAATCTGTGTTCACTGGCTGGCTCTGAGCCAGAGACGTTCGTACAACGCTTCATGATAACCAATCAACGGTTCTGTTGAGCGAATGCAATGGCCAATCGGAGACGTGCAGAAGAGTCATCATGAAACGCGGTGTTTTTGTTCACTTGCTCGCTGACTGAATTATTTAGCGAATTCTTTCTTCAGAGAGAGAGAGAAAAAACGAAAAAAAAAAATCCAGATGTGTATAATGTAATGTAAAGTGCTTCAGTGATTGTAATGGTAGTTTTTGAGAGTGCCTGAACTCTGGCTAGACTTAATGAAAATGTTATTTGATAATGTAAATGTTCTTTACTCTCTGTAAAATGAAAGTGTTAAAATAAGTAACTTACAGTATTGTTATTAAAATTTACATTAAATACAAATTCAGTCGTAATAAAAATATTTTATGGCATGATATGGCACTTAAGTAAAAAGTCGGGTTTTTATGTGTAGTTAATAGATTACACTACCTTTCCATTTATTGATCAAATAACAATCTATAACGGTGCAAAACGCATTTACTTACACGTTTGAGAATCGAGATATTTCCTGATATATTCAGCATGTTTAGAATTGCTTTGAATAAAAAGCAAAAATAAATAAATCATAAGCCTATATAAGTTATACAGTGCTTTCATAGCATGACTCAGTTGTTTATTGTTTTGTATCAATATTTAAGGTGTACTTATTGATTAGGTGCAAGAATAGTAGTGATGGTTAAAATAATAGATTGATAATGAAATAACAGATTGTGCCTTGTTCCTAGATGGACAGAGACTGGAAAGTAATAGATCAGATGAGGAGATGGAGATAGAGGAAGAAAAAGAAGCAAATGTAGACGCACAAGTGACAGAAAGAGCAGGTAAACAAGCCAGGAGACAGAGGCTGGTGAGAAAGAGGAAAATGTAGAGTGTTTTCTGTAGTTTTTACTATAATCTCTGTTCTTAATTATTCTGTAGAACAGAGAAGAAAAAGCCTTCAGGTTGGGACAATTTAAGACATTCCAGTTTCTAATCCCAGAGCTATTATTAGGTGGAAATAATTTTTCTTTTTTTACTTCTAAACTTAAAATTGTCTCTTCTAATCTTTTTCTTTTTCAAAACTGCATCACAGCATTTGCTGCCGTATCAATACATAATCATCCATATCGATACGCAAATCGGCAAGGAATGCATCACAATATATTGCTGTATTGCTATTTTGAACCGCGCTATTTAAAGCCTTGTTCCATGTGCCCCTTTTATACTTTGAGCACCTGCCCCTCCAAAGGTCTCTGCACGGCCCTGCTGTGATCTGAACAGCAACTGTGGTAAGCTCTCAGGTGAGCATGTAATTAGTGTGTGTTTGATTGGTTTCAGGTGAGCTTATGATTAGTTCAATGGAGCATGGGAAATGTAGTTAAATGTGATGTATAACAGTCAGTGTAGTAGTGTGAGAGTCCATGTGGAGAGCGGGTGACCTCTGGTGGTGAGTGAACGGATTTATGACACTAACTTCATCGTGTGTCAGCTTTTCTCAACACAATCCTAGTGCTTGAAAAACGCTGAAATAAATGGGGTTTAAAGTTGGTTATTCGGAACAATGGGTTACTCCTCGACACCCCAACTATTTTTCAATGGCTACATTTACACTATTTATAAGACCAGCAACCTGACAGACTTTGTTGTTGTTATTATTTGTACTAGTACGTTCGTTATATTTTTTTACTATTTTAATAGAAAAATTTAATGACCAGTAATATCTAAGGCACCAATAGCAGACCATAATTTTTAATCCATCCCCAAAGTTCTGTTTAATGTCAAATATGCATGAACGTTTTCGTTCATATATGGTTGTCACTAAAATTTGTGTCATTTTTTGAAGAAAAGATTATTTAATTTTTTGTCCATAGTGTTGTAATGACTTAGTCTTATTTCATCCAGCAGTTGGCAGAAGCCCAACAAACTAGTATTTGACCTGACTATGGTGAAATATTGTTCATGGACATTTCTATAAACATTTCAAATAAATATAAATGTAAAATCTATACATTTTCAAATAAACCTCCAAATAAAAACTTCATGACAATGCTCTTTAACAGACTGCACACCAGGGATCAGTCTATCTATGGATTAACTGAGTAAAAATGTGAAATACAACTTTTTCTATGATATACCTGTATAGACCTTTTTTTTTAAAATGTCTAATTGATCAAATTATATGTTGTTTTCAGAATTAAAGCAGAAGTAAGATATTTAGTCCATAATAACTGATGTTATATACTTCACACAAATCTATTTTATGAGTTCAGAAGCCTTGGAAGCATGAGTCATGTGGACTACTTTTTTCTGTTTCCATCACCATTCATAGAATACACAGCCAGGATATTTCCATGGGTGTAAGGTTTGGAACATTTTGATTCATTATTGTTCTAATTTACTGTTTGCCTCGTCTACCTTGCTGCAAAATCATCAGAGATTTTTTGCAAAGTCATGGATTCATGAGTGATTTGACACATTGCTTTTCTCTATATGTCACACACAAATACTGTGTTTGAAAGGCAAATGCACACGAGCGTTATTTACATCCCCACAGCTGACCTTCCTTTGGGTCTCTCTCTTTCTAGCTCTTTCTATCTGACTTTCCCTCTGTCCATCTCTCTCTCTCTCCTAAAAGGCAAAGATAGCTCATGTGTTTTGGTGCGGAGACATGCTCCACCTTGCCTCAGGACAGCTGTAGTTCAAACAGATGAGAAATAAATAAATAAATAAAAAGCACAAATGAAAGAAACCCCGGCAGAACATGTCAGTGTAGGCAAGGGGACATTTTTTTATGTATGACCAAAGCCAGCAATTGAAAATGCGAGCAAATTCATGTTTCTCTTGGACATATCTAGACAAAAGTGATTTCACTTGAGTCTCAATTGAAATTATAATAAAAATGTAAGCAATTTTTCAGGTTTAAAGGATCTGTAATAAGGATCAATAAAGTGTACACATCAAAAGCCTGTTATATATATATATATATATATATATATATATTACGACTTCATTCATTTTGTGTCTGTCACATCACATTTCAGTTTCTTCACAGAACATTTTTAACAAATGCAAATTGCAACATTTGAACTAGTAGTGTTCCTGTAGTTCAATTGGTAGAGCATTGGTTGGGGGTTCCATTCCCTGGGATTCCCTGGGCATTCATTCATTCATTCACATGATAGGTACACTGTAATGCTGTGTTCACACCAAACGCGAATAGAGCGTCAAATTCGCATCTACCGCGTCTAGTTTGCCGCTTGACCATTTTGAGATCATTCGCGCGAGTAATTCGCTTCATTCGCGCGTGGAATTATGGGCCGATTCATAGTCAACGCGAGAAACGCGAGCGACGCGCTCCCTTTCACAGTGAACGCAAGCGTCACGGGTGATGCGTGTATGCAATACACCGCTCACGCATCAGGGGGTAGTAGAGTCGGGTGATATTAGTAGAGTCGGGTCGCGTGATATTCAGATCACAGTGGCAACTGAAGAGGAGGGTATTCTGTTGCTGATGAACTATCGTATAAATGTGGATGAATACGTATAAGTTCGCATAATTTTTCCTCTTCGGCCGCCAATGTATTCAAACCTTCTTCTTCTGTAAACACAATATACTTGAATTAATGTACAATACTTGCAATGTCGCCCCCACCGACAACGCATAGTATTGCGTGAATCGGCGCGTCGCGTATCAAAAACTAGGACGACACATTTGGCTACGCACCGACGCATAATGACGGCCGAAGCGATGCGTAGTCTCGGGGACGCGTATGCGTGTATGGAAGGCCAAAAGGGTCAAATTCACGTGAATTTTAACGCGTCAACAACACGTTAAATACGTGTATTTCACGCGTAAACAACACGTATTTAACGCGTTAAATACGTGTTGTTTACGTGTTAAAAAACAGCGCGTACTTAACGTGTATTTAACGTGTATTTCACGTGTTAAATACACGTGAAGTACACGTGAAGTACGCGTTAAAAATCAGTTTGAACGGGTCAATGTCATTGGCTGCTGAGGACTTGGGTCAAACCACTTCTGTGAGCTTAGAGGGGTGTACCATTCACAGACAGGCAACCATCATTTAACATGCTATAGATCAGCTTATTCAGCCTTATTATTTTGTCTTTTTTTGTATAGACTATAGAAATAATATAATTTAATTGCAGTTTCATGAAATATTTATTTTTTAATAAATATTAATTAACATTTTGTGGTGATAGTATAATGTTTATAAAAGTTACAGTATTTTGTAATGAAACAGGACTTTTTGTTTAGCTCTTGACTCGCCAAAATATACTATTTAAATACTGTTGCTTTCTGAGTGCCATACACAAAAATACCAACTCATAACTCCACAAATATAGCAAGGAGAGTCAAAAGTTATAGTCTGAATCTACTGTGACGATCCAAGGGGCTGTAGTATTTTATTTTGCCCAGCAGGTGTCATGGGGTAAAACATTTTTGTGTCTTTAGGTTAAGTGCTGTGATGCAGGTGTGGAAAATTGATTGTGATTAACAATGCTGCCTATAAGATGCTGGCTT
Source organism: Carassius gibelio (assembly GCF_023724105.1). Classification (NCBI taxonomy): domain Eukaryota; kingdom Metazoa; phylum Chordata; class Actinopteri; order Cypriniformes; family Cyprinidae; genus Carassius; species Carassius gibelio. The sequence goes on along the minus strand of NC_068379.1, from coordinate 6,907,891 downwards.
TCTTACCCTTTGGAGGGAAGGAGATTGGGGCTTGGTCTTTGCTGGTCTTGCAGACTTTCTCACGCTCTCCAGTCCAAGGCTTGAAGTTGTGTTTTTGTATCTTTATATTTTTTTTTATGTTTTACCTCAATGTGGTTATCGCTGTTTTCTGATTAAAACACATATTTGTGCAAATTTGATTATGTTGTATGGACTCTCTATTCATGTTGCTACTCCTTGATCCAAGGGGTTGTAACACTACGTTCTGTCAAATGTTTAATAGAGCTCTCCAACTGATTCATGGGTTTAGGTATTATTTACATATGAAAGATCATAATGGATTGTTTTGATTTTGGTCTCATTTCAATCTGGAGAATCGGCTGTAAATAATGATATGCCATTTTCACAATCAGAGCATGTTTTATGTGTTATAGCAATATATTTGGATCTCATCCATGGATTACAGTATCTCTGGGCTCATTTTAATTGGGATAATTTTCTGAAAATACTGAACACTGAAATCTTGTTTTATGAAGTTACAAGTAAAATGGTGACATCAATAGGCCTATTATTATTATTATATGGGTCTGGGGTTGACTTCTTGTACAAAACTCGCTCTAGTTTATTCAAAGCCTCAAACAATTTCTCAATGGTGCGACTAAAAAAAAACTCTGAGGTCGCACCGGTGCAACGAGCCATTTAAGGGGAACCCCTCGAGCCGGGCTTCGATTGTTCAGATGTGGGCCGGGCCTCCAGTCTGTTTAGACGACTTCTTACTTTTATATATTAGACATTCGTCAATTAATGATGAAAAAAAAAAACTTGCTGCCCTAGTGGAAACAACAGGAGACCGTGATGCCACGACTGTAAAGAGTGGCTCGATGGTGTTTTGTGTCCCGCAGCAGCACTGCTGAACAGTTCTGCGTTCAAATAATAGGCTTAAGAAGAAGATTTTAATTTACTAATAAACTAGCATTTTCTGAATCTGTATCACAAGAATGAAGTTGCTGTCACGGAACAGAGAGAGAGAGAGAACCCAGGAGGCGAATGGCAAGTTAATGCACTTTTAGTAGAAATAAGGCAAAGCCGCAACGGCCAAAAAACAAAGGCAGAGTACAGGGATAATTCCTGGTCAAAACAATGGAGCCTAAAGTGGCTGGTCTGGGAAGCCTGTGATCAGCGAGACAGGGTACAGGTGAGGCAGGGGACCCCTCGTTACTCCTCACGGCAGATAACTGGGGGAGAACAAGACAAGCAACAAACAGTCCATACAAAACTCTCCAAACGACTAGACAGGACAGGACAGGACAGGACAAGACTAGACTAGACTAGACTAGACTAGACGTCTGTAGAAAAAGCACAAAAACGTCAGAAACATCCAAAGTGGTTAGTAATAATCTAACAGGGAATGGAAAGAGACAGAGCTAGAAATAGAGAGCCTAATGATAGGAGATAGAGAGCAGGTGAGCGGAAGAGAACGAGGAACAGCTGAAGATGATGAGAGTAGAGATAAGTGAGCACAAAAGAAAAGAAAGAACCAGCAGATGGAGACCGAACTGGGATCATGACAGTTGCAATCCCGTTTCGTCATCTCCTCATTAGAAGCTCCTCATTTAGAGATAAGTACATCTTTATGGGTTATAATTATAATGAAAGAGTTTTTGTTTTTTATTTTTTTTATTTTGTTAAGTAGTTATTTAAAGCTATATTTATGTATGTATGTATATATATGTATATGTTTTCACTGAGTTTCGGTTAATTTTTGTACTCCTATTAAAGACAACATGGCAGAACGAGCAACTGTTTTGTTGATATTGTGTGTACAGTTACGGATAATGTATTACTTTTACCTTTTATAAGCAAAAATGATGGCATATCCAAGGAAAAAATTGCAAGTGATCATGCTGCTGTTTCCCTGTCCTGAAGCATCTCCTCACAAATGATTGGATAGCTTAAATTTATCTGGGTCTAACAAACACTGTCATATGAGTCTCTATCTTGAGATGTTTTAGGTTTAAATTTCACCTCAGTGAAACACTTTAAGCACCAAAACTTTTTCAGTAAGTTACCTTTCTTGTAGAAATGTACTTCAAATACATTATGTTAACCAGATTGTTAGTTAATCTTTTAGGCTACAAGTCAATATTGTTTATATGGACAGCGATTTTTAAAAAAAAAAAAAAAAAAGTGGACTTGTAAGAAAAAAGTTAGGCGCACTAGTGTAACAAGTGCAAAAAATGACGGTGGTAGCAGTAGAATACTTCTGTTGTCCTGACCCTAGTACAAGTTTTCATTCTAATCCTGAAAGTCTTAAATGCTTATGTCTTATAACATCACCTGTGTACCTAATTACTGATTGTCTGATGAGTGCATAATCGCTGAACAAAAAGTGCAGAATTGCTGAACAAAAAAAGAGGTTTCAATAAGTGCCACCTGCTTGGCGATCGCTGTAAATGTAAGCACAATAAAAGCTGTTGATTCCTGAGATGATTGTTTTCTAAAGACAGATATTGATTTCAATGGTTTGTATATCTTAAACCTGAATTGATTGCTTACCTCCATTGTAACTATTTTCCCCACACAAATGTTAATGCTCGATACTAACTTAAGTCTTATACTATCACAAAACTTTTGAAACCGATACTTTAACTAAACTTATGTATGTCCTGAGATATTGAATATCAAATAAGATGGATATAAATTATCTTGAACACTATATTTTTTCTTACATTTTGTCAGTTATTTCTCAGCAGGAGAATGTGCAAATATCTATTTTTATTTACTGAAAGTCAGAGTTGAGCAGTAAGTAGTTACTAGTAATTTAGTTATTTTAATAATATTGGAAAATGTAAAATTCTCTCGATTAAAATGAGCCCAATTATACAATAATCTGTCATTCAGATTTGAAGATATCCGTCATCGAATTATAACAAAACAAGAAAAAAACTCCAAATGCGCACATGCTACAATATTCTCATGGTTTTACCTTTATAACTTCATGAAACATGCTCTGATTGTGAAAATGGCATATCATTATTTACAGCCGATTCTCCAGATTGAAATGAGTCCAAAATCAAAACAATCCATTATGATCTTTCACATGTAAATAATACCTAAACCCATGAATCAGTTGGAGAGCTCTATTAAACATTTGACAGAACGTAGTGTTACAACCCCTTGGATCAAGGAGTAGCAACATGAATAGAGTCCATACAACATAATCAAATTTGCACAAATATGTGTTTTAATCAGAAAACAGCCATAACCACATTGAGGTAAAACATAAAAAAAATATAAAGATACAAAAACACAACTTCAAGCCTTGGACTGGAGAGCGTGAGAAAGTCCGCAAGACCAGCAAAGACCAAGCCCCAATCTCCTTCCCTCCAAAGGGTAAGAAAGCCAGCATCTTATAGGCAGCATTGTTAATCACAATCAATTTTCCACACCTGCATCACAGCACTTAACCTAAAGACACAAAAATGTTTTACCCCATGACACCTGCTGGGCAAAATAAAATACTACAGCCCCTTGGATCGTCACAGTAGATTCAGACTATAACTTTTGACTCTCCTTGCTATATTCGTGGAGTTATGAGTTGGTATTTTTGTGTATGGCACTCAGAAAGCAACAGTATTTAAATAGTATATTTTGGCGAGTCAAGAGCTAAACAAAAAGTCCTGTTTCATTACAAAATACTGTAACTTTTATAAACATTATACTATCACCACAAAATCTGCCAGCTGAGTTCACGCAGCATTTTCAACCGCCATTTTTATTCGGATAATTTTCAAAATATTACTGTTACTGTGTCATGAAATGTAGTTTTAAAAGTATTTCAGGCGAGAATGTAGTTGTTTTAAACTCAGATATGCGGTTTATTTATAATGACAGCGTCTGTTTAAAAAAATCTGTTTCGCCGATCTCGGAGATGAGCTCAATGCGACCAGCGGGAGCTCCGTCATCATGTATCCGCCGAGAGCAGCCTCGGCTCGGCTAGACCTTCTGACATTTGCCGCTGGCTCTGATGTCTCTTTAGTGGTTCAAGATAAAATATAATTCGTTTGGGGTAAAATGAAACGTTTCTTATCAATTGGCCTTTATTCAATTTATCTATTAATATGTTTTTTATATACATATATGTCCTTTTTATTCCTGTCTCTATAGAAATATGAACTTTTGTCATATAGCTCCGGTTGACTGCTCACTGACAACATCAGTCGTTCCTCCTTGTTGAATGAGTGGAGAAGGGTATTCCTGCACAACCGGAGGCTGCAGGAACATTCTGTTGAATGAGTGACTCCTAGCAGGCTCCTGATTGGTTAACGCGGCGCGAATTGACGCCAAAGTGGAAATTTTTCAACTCGGGCGGCAGACGCGAATTCGCGTCAAACGCTAAATGCACAAAAAGCACCCGCGCGAAGCGCCCTATTCGCGCATCAATTAGCGTCATTCGCGCGAACTAGACGCGCGAATGAGGCGAATTCGCGTCTTCCGCGCCGCGCTTAACGCCCCATTCGCGCCGCGAGACCTCCAGACGCGCGTAAACGCGCCTTTGCATTGACTTAACATTGAAATCATTCGCGCCAGACGCTCTATTCGCGTTTGGTGTGAACACAGCATAAAAAATTAATCATGGGTCTTGTAATTTTCATTAAAAAAAATTAAGGTGATAATTAAAAATAATGTGTAGATTTCATTAAAGAAATTGTGATTCATTGTTGTATAGAAAATAATGAGGACTTTTTACTAAGAAAACCAAGAGATGCGTTTTCCTAATTTTTTATAAGGAGACTTAAGCAGTTTTGGTGCTTGAATTGGGGAACTGATTAAACTAAAATAATTAAGTAAAGAAGGCTGCCTATTTATTTTAAGTGAATTAGCTCAATTTAGCAAATTTATTTTAGAGGTGATTGTTAGTTCCCAGCATGCTTTGCATATGGCTGAATATGGAGAGTAAATTTTGAAATTAAATGCTACTTTATGTTTTTGAGTGAAGGGAAGCATCTATTAATGTTTAATGTTCAGTTACGTTTGACATTTGTAAGAGTTTCTGTAACATCGAAGTTTCCATTGCACAGTGGAATCGTTACCACTGTGCAGAAGAGTAGAGCTTGTGGTTATGGATACTACTCTTCTAAGACAGTAGCCTTGCTAGTGCTAGTGCAGGACTTTCCAGTATTTTCCTACTTGAGCTGATTGGCTGTATACAGTCTTGTAAATGTATAAAATAACAAAATACAAACAGACCCCATTTAAAATCACAGACTTTTGAGAATAAACTTAAAATAAATGAGCACATTTCCCTAATTATATTACATTTATTGTGTCATAGATTAATTAATTTAGGAGATTTCACATGATTTATTCAGGTAGATTCCATTAAAAAAATCAAGCCTGAAAAACTACTCAAAAATATTATGTGTAATATTGTTACCATATTTTTTTAAAGTAAATAGCTCATTAGATTTTTTACAGTCTAAAAATTGATAGCCTGAATGCACTGTAAGTCACTTTGGATAAAAGCGTCTGCTAAATACATAAATTTAATTTAAATTTAATTTACATTTTAACTCTTTTACAGTATGACATCATTCCATCATTCCATAAATGGCAGTGCAGAACCTGGACCGAGTTGTTGAGATGTCCAGCAGTGAACACAGTTTGTGACCATTATTAAACTTTGAGTATTTTTACAATATGATGGCATAACTAACATGGACATGTCCTACATGCTTTATTACTGTGGACATAGATAAACAGCAGACAGCACATATGAGACGTGACTCAAGAGTCAAAGGGAACTCAACAAATAAGAGCAGGAAACATCTGAACTCTGTGAGAGGTGCCCTCCCTTGCTGACCTGTATGTGTCCAGCTTTATCAAAGGCAAGAATCTTCAATGCAAGATTTAAAATCAATAAATACTGATCCAAAATTTCTCTAATGAAACAAGTGACATGCATTTCTTGATTATCAATTCTTAAAAGACTGAGCTCAGTACAAGTACAGATTCAGGGGTGTTGCCTCCAGACAGACCAGCACACACAAAGCAGAAATGCTGCTAGGAGTTTGGGTCAGTTCGACAGTTTGGGAGCAGTTCCTCCCCCCAGCTCCACTTTAACTTGGCCTATGACCCTTGGTAGCACTTCACACCAAATGTGCTTCTAAACACTGCAGACTCACGATTAAAACAAAATAAACATACAACAAGAAACTCCATACATTTGCATCTATGGATGAACATCAGATAAATCCACAGAATGTTCTACTCCTACTGGCACTTTTATGGGATTGTACGCAGATGCTAATTTGCCATGTTGCAATGCTGTGAAGCCGGACTTAAGAGTAATAATCAGTAACAGTATATTAAACCTTCTGACATAATCTAATATATAAATTCCAATATATAGGATATATTTTATGGCTCGTATAACATGATATAGTGAAAATATGGAGCTCATACTTGAGAAGTAAAACACAATTCAATTTTATTCAGAGGCCCAAATTGAGCAGAAATATGTAATTTTGTGTAGTTGCTGGTATTAATATGCCCAGAAGTAAGATCAAATTCAGATAGCTTGTGATGTAACTCAATGGGATTTTTAAAACAGTACAGCAGAATGTTTATATCTCCCAAGAATATAATTGTTACATGTCTAGTTTTATGATAAAAGCTCTGTAGTTTTTATTGTGGGGTCAAAATATATCACGCAATGCAATACAGTGATGATTAAGAGATGAATGAATACATTTTTCTCAAAGCCTGATGGATCATATCAGCCTTAACGCACAGTGTCCTTTTATGCTGAAGCAGAAGCTGAGGGAACAGGCATGCGTGTGGCTTTAAAACTACATTTTCATGTCTCTATATATTATGTGTGTGAACGAAACATGATGGTACGTCTTTGAGAGGTGCTTAGTTCAACATACAAGTACTTTTAACCAATTCAATACAATTAAGTGGACCTAAGGTTAGGATGAATTTCTTATTAACTATTTCAATATATATGCAATTTAAACACACATCACAGGATTATAGGTCATAGTCTTCACTTAGTGTGTTACTCCCTTCACTGTATATGTGTGTGTATATGAATGTATGTGTGTCTGCATAAAGGTCAAAGCTAGCATTTTAAGTGTGTATGACCTCAGGGGGAGTTCATGTATGCAGGGTTCACTGCTATAGCACTATGGGCCAGAGCAGGAGACATTCACTGCTAACAGCACATTGACATTTAAACACACACACTGTACGAGTGTGTGTGTGTGTGTGTGTGTGTAGGCAGTTTTTTTCTGTCTGTGTGTATGTAGAAGAATTATTGTTTGATGGATTCCGATCTCCGCCTTTGAACAAGAAAATGAGATAAGCTGTATATCAACTCTAAACACTAATTACAGTAATACATTCTTCACCTAGAACAGGCAAAGCATAAGATTAAATGTAAGACAGAAGTAAATCCACAAGTAAAAATTTATTTTAGACAAGAAAATGAATATGAACATGAACAGAGAATGAGAGTAAATCTCAGCAGTCTTCTTTCTGATTGCATTGGTGGTGACTGACAGCAGGTGGCAGTAACTAGCATCACTGTAATTGCCAAAAACAGATGCTTTCACATAATGTATTTACATAAAACACACACTCATTGGGCCTCCACATTACACTGGACATTAGACAAAATAATTTTAGTACTGTACAAACTGTATTTTCTATTACCTTAAAACCAACCCATCTCAGAAATCTAATGTCAGTTCTATATATATATATATATATATATATATATATATATATATATATATATATATATATATATATATATATATATATATAAAACGTTTTGTTCATGGGGGCCAAATTTTTTTTAAAAAAATAAGAAAAATCAGAAAAAGAAAAAAATGCCCCCACAAGCACAAGGATTTTGGATATTATCATCTTTGTGAGGACCACACACAAACACACACAAATGGAGTATGTATAAGCCTTTATCAGTGTGGAGCAGGCAGAACTTAAAGTAGTAGTTAATTTTCAGTTAGCTGAAATAGTTTCAGTAGTTCAGTTTGTTGAAAAATTGCTCATCCTCTGACCATACAAGATGTCAGTGAGTTTTCTTCATCTAGAGACATTTAATATTACATCATTTGCTAACCAATGGGTCCTCTGCAGTGAATGGGTGCCATCAGAATGAGAGGCTAAACAGCTGATAAAATCATCACAATAATCCTCAACACAGCTTCAATCTATTATGGTAATTACAATTTCATGAAGTAAAAAAGCTATTTATTAGAAACAACCGCTGGAGAATAACTCTGAGAATACAGTCGTAACTCTAAATGAGACCAGAAAGCCAAGATATCCAAGCTGAATTCTGACGGTACCACTTCAGAGGATCCACTGGTGGGATGAAATGCTAGATTTCTCCAAATCTGTTCTGATGAATAAGCAAATTCATCTACATCTTAGATGGCCACTATCATTCTCTCTCTGTATCTATGAATTTCTTCATCTCTCTGTGTTTGGGGCCGTGTACAGCAGGCAGCATCATAAAAACAGAGACTAACTCTCATCTGCAAACAACACACATATGGCAACACAGGCCAAACATGCACAAGTATTTTTGACATAATTAGGCCTATTTGCAGCAGAGTCACTGTTGATTCACTACAGCTTTGCATCACAAAAAGAGCCATCTACACCTTTAAAATACATAGAAAACGGCAGTTTCAATATTCTGCTACATTTTAGGTCAAGTTTGGTGATGTGATGACTTTATGCGTTCTTATACACTGGATTATAGAACATATGCATCACACAATACAGACTTTGTACATCTTCGCTCCTAGAAAGACATTACTAAACCTAAACTCTGGACCTAAACAATGTCTAAAATCATGTAATGTTATTATGCAGCATAAGATGAGACAGTGTTTCCTCTATGCATGGAAAAATAACACAGAGGTAAAAACTGATACAACAATAAAAAATCCTGTTGCTTTAAAAACCCTTAAATTAAAATGATGTATGTGTATATAATTTATGGAGGAACACACCCATTCATTCCTTAACTAAAATCCACGTGGTTTGGTACATTAATATAGAAATATTTACATGATGGGCATTTATCTGTACAAATTTGCTTTGATACTAAATTATACTGACATGAAAAATGCAGTATGAGCGGTTGTTGTTTTTTTTCATTTATTTTTTTATTGGAAGCAGCTAGAAATGGTATAGCAACTTCCTGATGATTTTGTCATATAACAAAAATATTTATAGCTTGATACACTTTAATAAAAAATGCATCAATCTTTATGACAAATTCTAATGAAATTACAAACAACATTTGAGTAAGAGGAACTTAATCATTTATAGCATAAACACAACGTTGAATGGTGGCCTTGGAACCAATTAATATTATTTATTTAAGTTAAAATGAACAGCTAGCATATAATGCATGCTAAATTGATTGCAAATTTAACAAACAATTAAAATATTACTTCTCACTACAGTAGCATTAGTGCAGGCATTGCTCATATAGCAATGTAGTTAAAATTACACACAATATTCAGTAGAAGTCAATAATATTTTTGCTAAGTTTAATTAAATCAATAAATTAGAATTGATAACTTTTAAGTTGAAATCATGCATCTATTAAGTTGTGGTAATAGGTCCACCTAATTTATTTTAGAGTGTACAGGTTGTGGCCTAAACTTACCCATTGGCTCATCTTACCCCACTCTCCTGTTGTCCTTACTTTGTTTAAGTTCTTAGCATATACAATTACATTTTATGCTGCTGTCTTTTTTAACACTATGAGTGATTGGTAATGGAACGAAATTATCTGTGCATAAGTGTGTGTGTGTGTGTGTGTGTGTGAGAGAGAGAGAGAGAGAGAGGGTGAGTCAGCACAGGCCAGGCTTATTTATGAGTGGATGTGTGAAAGGGCTAATATATTCATGGCTGTGTGTTTGAGTGAAGAAAGAAGGAAAGTCTGTGCCAGTTTATCATGGCTGTGGTCTCTGTCACACTCACAACCCTGAGTCACAGCCGTCAGACCCACATCTAACAGCCCAGTGAGCAGATAAGTTTAAACAAAGACACACACACACACTTACAATGACACACACAGTCAGACACAGCCACGAAGAAGCTGGCATACAGATTCATCCAGACATGTGAACTTTTCCACATAAATAAAAGGAAAACAGGAGCAAATAGCATAGCAGAAATAGAATAGACTTTCAACTCTAACATGTCACATGTCACATGTTTTTCCCTTGTAAGAGGGCACACATTTTAGATAAGGCCTGAGGTAAAACACTCACTCCCACCGTAGTCTGCTAGATAGAACAGCTCACTGCCTTCTGAATCCGCCCTCATCACTGCCTCTGTTCACTCTCTTCTCATGATGCACCTGTGAATCACAGATCAACCTACTCAAGGTCATTCTGTACCATTGACAGAATTATCAATTTCATCTCGAAACAAGAATCAGTATTGCAGTAGTCTTATAATATAGGATGTACGGTACACATTTACCACCATCGTTCAATATTAGTACATTGTTGTATGTCCTATAGTGATATCATGATATTTCTGGAGCTGAAATTCCCCTACACACCTGACTTAAGTTCAACTGTGTGGTCTCTTCCAGGGCTGTCAGTCTTTGCCAATGTGAACTTACTGTTTTCATATTTAGTTTGCTACATTTTATATTAAAATGTATTTGTATTATTACGTCTGTCTTCATATCAGAAACAAAATCCCCCCATTTACATCTGTTATCTATAATATATCTATATAACTGAATACAGGGAATGTTAAAAATCATGTTCAACCTAAGATGTATATTTGGTTAAATATATAATAATAATAATAATAATAATAATAATAATAAATAGCAAGCTGCCATTTCATTCATTTATTTTTTAAGAAGTTTTACACTGTTATTTTAAAACTGTCACAAGGATTAGTCACATGCACACACACACACACACACAAAATCATTACTTTTATAAAATAATTTACATCAACAATACCATAGTGTAAAATGCATCAGATCGTATCCATTGTATCAAATGTTATGCAGTAAGACTACTATATTATATTAGCCCTGCAGTAAGTCAGTAGAAAGAAGTGGGTTAAAACCAATTCTGTTGAACGAGAGCATATGTCTTGTTACGCTCGGATCATTCTCTATACTTATTTAGAGCTTCGTTCATCCAAACTGCAATCATGTTACGTCAGTCTGCGCATCTTCTCTCTCTGCGCGCAACCTTAGCCGCTCCGGCGCGCGCGCAAAGCCAATAGTTTATCTGACAACTCTAGCACAGACAGTGCTATTCTGCCAGAGGTCACAAGAAGGAGATATATCACATTTCTGACTGTGACATTTTTATATACATTTAAAGGAAATATAGTATTTCCCCATTGCCGCCCTTTACAGTCCGCGTGTCACCATTTCCTCCAAAAACGAGCCGGACTTTTTAGCGCGAGCTTCCCGGGTGCTCCACAGCAAGCGAATAATTGGCGCGGTCGTGGGCATCGTCATGATCGTGGCGCTGGTCATCGCAGTTCCGCTTCTGGTCCAGACCTCAGTGGTTTCAGCGCACTACGAAATGATGGGCACTTGTCGGATGATCTGTGATCCGTACAACCCCAAACCGAGCGCCACGGCGCTGGAGGTGATGCAGGATCTCAGTGCCATCCCACCATCTTTCGCTCAAGGGACTAGAGGGGATCCGGGGCGTCCGGGCAAACCGGGACCCAGGGGTCCACCTGGCGAACCGGGTCCACCTGGTCCAAGGGGACCACCTGGAGACTCCGGCAGGCCTGGATTTACCGACATCACATCGGGAACGGCTAGGACTGAGACAGGAGACGTTGGTCCAGTTTTGGGGAACAACAAAATCGCGTTTTATGTGGGTCTGAAGAACCCTCACGAAGGCTACGAGGTGCTCCGCTTTGATGATGTTGTGACAAATGTGGGAAATCACTATGATCCCACTACCGGCAAGTTTACGTGCCAGGTGTCGGGGATTTACTACTTCACCTACCATGTGCTGATGCGCGGAGGGGACGGGACGAGCATGTGGGCAGACCTCTGTAAAAATGGACAGGTATTTCTACAACGTTTACAGGAGCAAAACAGCAACACATGATGCGAATTAAGGCTAATTAAGTCTCGAGTCACTCAAAAGGGCTCAAGAAAAAATATGGTGGGTCTTAAAGAACATTATTTCCCAAGGTATAGACAGCGTTCCGCACAAAAGTTAGACGCAACGCGCCGCGTAATTAATCGCATTTCATCCATAAGTCATTATTTATCACTTCGTTCTACATTTCACATCACATTTTCATAACAGATAAAACTGTATAAATATATATTAAGGTGCCGAGAGACAATGAGATAGCCTACGCGAGATTTTGTCAAACGTTCAAGGCTACTGACAGAAATTATTGTAAAAAGTTGACTCTAGTTCGACTATAATTCACACACTGATAAAACAGAATATCAAAATAGTTTTACACAATTACTTTGATATGATTCAAATGCATCGACTGTCATGTAACTGCTCATGGTGTGGTGGTGACGCGTAACAAGATCCAGGACTGATGCGTTGGATGTGACCGTATTCCGACATGTTCTGTTATTTTATATAACAAAATCTGAAAAAGTGGTGTAAGCATGAATGACATGAATGACTTCTTATCTGTTTTCATTGATTTGCAACTAGCGTTGAAGGCAAAAGGTCCGAATCTCACTGGTTCTCTGGGGGATATAATAAACATTTCAGCAATATGAGTTCGACTGCTCTTGATCTCCTAATGCAAAATGTATTTTATTGTACGATGCATAGCCATCGTATGCTACAATAAATTACGATTTGCATTATAAAGAGCAGTAGAACGCAGGCATATTGTGCATTAATAACAAAACATTGGCTGTTGTTGCTGCAAACAGGAGGTGAATACATGTATGATGCATTAAAATAAGTACGCTACTGGTACAGTAATAATAAACAAATAATTTGAGTTATTATTAATCATTATTTTTATTATAAGTCATGCCTTTCTTAATTCTTTACCAAAACTAGCAAAACGACAGGGTGTGGTTTATTCCTCCTTATTCACAACTATTAAAAAAAGACCAAAAGAGAAGTTTTATATCTAATATACAGGCTATCATGGCACTGAATGACATTCTGCGTGTCTCTGAACAGGTTCGGGCGAGCGCCATCGCGCAAGACGCCGATCAGAACTACGACTACGCGAGCAATAGTGTTGTGCTGCACCTGGACTCTGGAGACGAGATTTATGTCAAACTCGACGGCGGAAAGGCTCACGGAGGAAACAACAACAAATACAGTACATTTTCTGGTTTCATTCTGTATCCAGACTGAGCTGCATGGCACCTGCTGCGTCTCAATCTGACTGTTGATGAATCTCCTCTCTCCGCGCGGCACTTCATTCTCATTCCTGTCCGTAGTGTCGCTGGGAATATAAGGGTCATCTGAACTCAGCGCCAGTGTGAGAATATGCTGTCTAAATTTGTCCCCTTCTGTTTAAAGATGTCTGTGTTTGGCTATTATAACCAATTAAATGAAACGCGTTAATTATGGACAAGGATTGTAAACAAGATATTCATATATGCATTGTTCTCTAGGTGATTTTTTTTTTGCTCAAATTAAAATATTTTCCTGCATTTATGAGCCCCTAGTGGACCCTAGTGTGATGCAATTTCTGGTGTAAGCTAAATTTGTTTTATGTAGACATGGACCAGCATATCTTGCTCTAAATCTGGACAAGTACACACAAAAAGGTTTTAAACATTTCAGCTTCTTGAAAAAAAAAAAAAGAAAAAAAAATTGGAAAGCTCACCCAAAAAAGTTATGTCGTCATTTGTTTATTCATGTTTCAAACCTTAATGACTTTCTTTATTTTGTGTAACCCAGAAAGAGATATTTAGTAAACTGTCTCAGCTTTTCTTTCCCATAACAATTAAGGTCAGTGGGGTCCAATGTTATTTGTACCCACAGCATTCTTCAAAATATCTCTGGTTACAACAGAAAGAAAATCATCAGGTTTGGAACGACCCGAGGGTGAGTCAGTGATTGAGGGATCTTTTTTATTTATATTTAGTTATGCCTTTAAACTCCCAAATTAAAATCAACTGCAAATGACTTTATTTTGAAACATAAAGCTGATTAGTGGAGTATTAGAGTGCATTTTCAGTTTGTATTTAAATAACAAGCCAGTGTTTGTGTGTTTTAATGGTCCAGCAGTGTACTCCTGGTCTTGACGTTTGACCTCACACAGGTTCTTCTGAGATACTCAGCGGTAACACACCTAATATAATGAGTATGCCAAACAGCACTGAATGAGAAAATGATGTCTAGTGCAATCAACCAAATAAAGCCCAATGCATTAAAATGGCCAAAATTCCAACCACCGACACCACTCTGAGTGCGAGTTATTCTGGTGTGCTTTTTGATTGGTAATTGGTGCCTGTACATTCAGATGTTTTATGTTCTGCAATACATGGAAGGTTAATAAACGTCCTCAAACAACAACAGCGTGTCTGTTAATCCAGCCGACACTTGGCTTTATATATCATGAGCCTTCAGAAATGCCTGATTACACACAGCCATTAAGATCCAGCATGATGAAGAACAGTAATATGACATGTAAACATGGCTTTTTCTTTCACACACATCTTTTACAGCCACAGGTTTAAATATCAGACTTTTTACTCAACACACTTACAGCAACTTGTGCTTGTCTTGCTAGGACCCTACTAATCTAGTTTGATTTGTTTGCATAGTCTGATTGCATGCCAGAGCCTCTAAATCCTAAAGATTTGCTGGCTTTGACTAATGAGACAAATTTTATGATTGTTCACACAACCTATGAATTCAACTGATTCCGTAGAATACCTGAATTATTCCGTTTTTGTCTTGGATTATTTGTTTGAAGTATTTTGCCGGCCACCCATCTGTGTTAAATGTTGTATAGTACTGAGTGACAGTTCGGAGTGGACTTGTGTAGGAACACGGCCCTTGATAAGCTTTTATTAGTCTGTGTATGTGTGTGTGTAAGTGCGATCTGATCCTCAGGATCGTGTGAGGGGGCACAGCTGGTAGTTACAGAGTGACAGAAAACTAAGCCAGGGGGCTCACATCACTTTTCCTTCTCATTCTCCCCCTTGCTCATTTCTCTCAGCTCCTCCGCTGCTCTTTAAAATATAACAGCACACACACACACACACAAACACTGGAGCATCTGGCTAACAGACCTGTCACACTGTGTGGCATTACACGGCTTTCAGGGAGTCAGCAGGAGTAAACACACGCACACACACTCAAGTAATTATATGCCATCATTCAAAGCATCTCTGTCACAGCAACTTTATTTCATCATTAGACCTCACGGACAAACACTCTGCTGACACTTCATCCAACTTAACCGCTCATCCTCACACCGAGTCTCCTACACAATCACACATCTCTGTTAAACATCTCAATTGAGATACACCTTATCGTTTTTATTACTGATGTCTAAACAAAAGAGATGAATACTGTAATAATAATACAAATACTATGAAAAACGTCTTATTTTTGCTTTGCATTTTTAAAATCAAAACCTTCAATGTTAAGTATGTTTTTTGAGCTATTAAAATGCCTTTGGTGTTCAAATAAATTTTAAAATGTTGCATTGAACCAGTAGAATTTATGAAGTTAGACCACAGGTAAAACAGATTCTCATTAATAGTACTCCAAACACATTAAGAGACTATATGAACATTTTTAATTGAAAAATCAAACACGTTTGAACACTCCTAACCAGTTAAATTACAATATAAATCTGTATTATTTCCACCAAAATATTAGTTAAACCAAAGCTCGTTTTAAGGGTATCGCAGGGAAAAGGGCATCTAGTGAAAATGAATCTGCTGTATGTCAAGATACATGCGGTCTCCGAAGTTAAAGACACTTGCAATTAAATTTAACACACATATACAGTACATGCTGTCTATCACTCATTATACCTTTCTCTCTAATGCGCAGCATGCCTCAGCCAATCAGAGGTTAAAGGCCAAGCACTCCGCTCTAACGCATGCTAAAGAGCGACACCAACACACACACTGCTCTAGATTTTCAGACAGAAAAGAGGAAATGTGATACATTGTTGAAGTGCAAAGGTAGATAATAATATTCTTCACACCTTTAAACCTTTAAACAACAAATTTTAACCACAGATTTTACTATCAACCTTAGTCCGCTTTACAATAACAAATGAATGGAGAAAGGCATCACTTATCTAAATCACCTGTTTCCTGGTAACACCTTTGTCACATTTACAGAATTAATGCAGAAATGTAATTTAGCGAACACTGTTTTACTACCTACAAATCATGAATTCTATTAAAACCACTACTAGAATCCAATATAACACAACCTCCCTCGATTCTTAAACATATAAACATTAGTAGTCATTCAGTAAAGACGCTTACAAAACTATACACTTTATTATCGTCTATAGATACCAATACTGCATGTATTTTTATTTTTATTTTGTTTTAGAAAAAGAAAATGTCCCGGACTATACATTGCATCTAATTTGCATATTAACGTGCTCTCGGGCAAAGCATAAAAATAATCGTGATAATGGGAGTATTAACATGGCAACATTGTTGTAAGAATATTTCATATTTTATAGAAATATTGATATATAATTGATTTCCATATTGACTAGTTGTGTATCCTCAAAATGCCTGATTAACATTATGTTTGTCTTGGTGTCCTGTTATGCCAGGTTTCATTATAAAAGTCATATTCCAAATTGAATCCCAATAACATTTTTTTTTTTCTTCAGTTACGTTTATTAACGACAAACTTTTTGAAAATTAGCCAGATTTAACTTATTACAAAAAACATTATCCAAATTTTTCTAAGAGTGCTAACTTTGATAATTCTGTCGATATCAGTTAAATTTAAAGACTAAGCAGAGGGGTGTGTTTATGATCAAACCTACAAACATTAAATATCTCTAAAAAGCTCTCTGTGGTCTTCTGTAGAAATTCACTAAAATATAATGTCCTCTCAGGAGGATGTTTGAATAAAAACCCAAAATTAAACATGTTCATCATATAAAGTGATTTTATCGATATTGAAGAAAACATTTCATTCAAATATCTTTTTGTGTGTGTGTGTGTGTGTGTGTTTAAGCTTAACCAAAGTCGTATGGGTCAAAGACAGCACAATAATAATGTTTATGCAAGTTTGTTTTATTATGAGTGTGTTGTTCAGACAGTTGATGACTTATTGAAGATCAGTTCTCACAGCCCCCTGGGCATTAATGGCACTTTTCAAAGATTTTGAACACACACACACACACACACACCTCCTAATGAGCTGATGAGGTCTGCAGTGTTGACTAATTATGTGGTGTGCAATATGTGAAACTATTCTGAGGCCTTTTATCTGCTAAGAGATGACAGCTGCCAGTCAACAGGACCAACATCTCTGTCTGTGTCTGCAGAACTGTCAACAAGCAGAACAGACACAAAAGCCCAGAGTACGTAAGAGACGTTCTGCCATTTAAGCTTATCTAAAACTCAGTGTGTGATGTGTGTGTCAGAGAGAGGGTTTTCTGAGTATTTCTTTAGTTCCTTCTGACATTTACCTTCTTAAATCGTCTCATGTAATTTTTATGAGCAGTTGCTGCCCAGTGTTTGAGCTCTCTTCAGCTCGGTGTGTGAGAGCATCTGTGTGAATGGATATGTGTCAGCATGCTTTGTTGTAGGTTTGCAGTTATTTGTAAGCATCTTATTATGTGAATAAAAGCTGATCTGAGCGAGAGTGTCATGTTTATAATGTTCTGTTTAGAATGAAGCAGTAGTATACTTCTAGTAGTGGTAGTATACTTCTACTTATGCCCACTACTCTACAAGAGACAAGCAGTTTGAAAAAAGGATAGATTAATTTCTTACATACTGCGCAGTATACAATGTATTAGGTTTTATACACACACACACAGTACTATGCAAAAGTCTTAGGCCACTAGTATTTTCACCAACAAAAATTGGTTTTAAGTCAGTTATTTCTATCTTTTGCTGTCACTAAGAAATATCAGTTTACATTTCCAAACCTTATTTTTGCCATTGTCAAGTTCTACTCTTGTTCAAGTTCCAAAGGACACATAGACGACTCAAATTTCCAACTCAATCACTTTTTTTATTTTGTCTGTTGATTGGTCTGTTCATTGAATTAGGTTGTAAACTTTTAAAACAGAGAACACATGTTACCATTTCAATTAAATATTTTAATTAAACATTTTATATGAATTTTACAATGAATTACCTACCTAAGCCTTTACATGGGATGAAGAACCCATTTAACAAACATCGATGAAGTCAATGCTGCTGTGTTCCTTAACCAATCTACACAGCAATGGAGACCTTACGAGGTCATCTCCTGGGGTGTCCTCTCAGTGAAGTGAACCTTTGATAGGCTAGCAGGAATCCTTTAGATGACATCTCACTCGGAAGCCATGCAGCAGAAGAATATTCCCCATACTTTAAGTCTAGTTCTATTCTTGACCTTCAAGATCTTTTACTTCATAAGGGCCGAACAGGTCCATAGTGGTGAATTCAAAAGGTGCAGCTGGGCCTGTTAGCTCTAGAGGCATTTTCTTGGCAAGTATACAGCCTTTTATTACACAGGCTTTGTTCCTCATCCGGAGAAGGGTTCCTGCCACTCCCTCGTGGTTTGCTTTGTTGGATTATTGTGCCAGCAGTGTAGACACCCATGCTTCAAATGGTAAAACTGGCACTGCGGTCTTATCTTCGTTGAACATCTGAATTCTAACTCCACAAACTAGTAGTCCAGAGTTCCCATCTTGATATACTGCCAGCCTGCTTAGAGTTGTGTCTGAAAAAAAAAAAACTGTACTTTTTTGAGCTGCAAGGAAGATGTCTTTTAGTGCATCTTCTCGTTCTTTGACAGTCAGTACAGCTTGCTTGGGTGATCTTATCTCCCACGTTGACTGTTTAGGCGCCCGACACTTCCTCTTCAATGCTTGGCAGCTAGACAAACCCAGGCAACAACTTTTACCAGTTTGGACAGGCTACTGAATCTTCTTACTTCCACAAGATCTTTAACCCAGCCAGTGGGCTTCCTCCCTAGAAGGTTAACCACAGGTATTCCTTTTTGGTGTTTCACTCTTTGGACTTTTCTTGAGTGCCTCGTAGGTCTTTTTTCTGTTTAGTCCTTCTTGCTTGAGCTTTTGTTAATGCACCGAAGAATGCCTTTTGTTATGTGGAGGGGTAAGGAGGAACTCAAGTGCAGACAGGATGTACCAAACACAGGGTTTATTAACACAAAAAGGGGAAAACAAAACCCACGAGGGGGAAAACACTGACTAGGGTAGACACTATATAACTTAACAAGACACGATAAACAAAGACTCGAAACACAAGAACACTAACTACAAATAAACAATAACAGGTCTCACAACGTCTTCTTCCAAGGGCAACACCGAGTAACAATATATCACAGGAACATGGAGTAACACACATCACAATGTGGAACAATCACAATGAACCGACAAAGGACAGAGCACACTAGGGGATCTAAATAGGAGAACTAATTAAGACACAACAGGTGGCACAGATAAGGCAATCACACAAGACTAGGATAACAAGGGGGCGGGGCAAGGGGACGAGACAACACAAGCACATGGCCCAAAGACAAGGCCATGTGCTTGTACACAAAACACGGGTCTGTCATGATCCTGCCTCAAGACTAGAGAAAAGTCAGGACATGAAGGCAGAATCATGACAGCCTTCCACTGGAGCTTGTTTACACTCTCCCTGGCATGAGCTGCAACCCCTCCAGTTTATTTTATAGGCCACTTTTCCACTGGCCACTTCAGGAACCATTTTGCCATGTGGAATTCTCCTTCAAATCTTCAGAAGAACCCCCTCTCGTTATAATGTCAGCTATGTTTAGATCTCCACAGATCCACCACCAGTCTTGTACTACTCCAGCTTTTTGGATTTCACCCACTCTATTTGCAAAGAAGGTTTGTACCCATAACTGACTTTTTGAATGGCTCCTAAGCCCATTTGACTGTCGAGTAGATGGAACCATCTCTCATTTTTCATTTGAGCATGCTTTTTCACATACTTCCTGATCCTGGCTGCAAAGACAGTGCCACAGACCTCCATTTTTACAGCTTCACCCTTCTGATCCAGGGGTATCAGCTTGGCTTTTGATTCAACAAACTTCAGTGCCTTGATTTGTCTCCCATCTTATGTACATCACAGCTCCATAGGTTTGGTCACTTCCATCAGAGAAAGTGATGCCCCAAGGTTTCCCTTCCCAGCCAGCTGGTGTGAGGATCTCTTCAAGATTTGCTGATATTTTGTCAAGTTTATTTAGGTCATTTTGGGAAGTTAAGAGGTCATCTACATAACTGTCCTCTATGACTCTACACTCATCCTCCAAGTGAAGAAAGTTGGGCAGGCATGCTGTTTCTCGGAGAAACCCAGTGCCACCACTCAAGGAAATAACGGTTACTGGCAGCTGTAAATTTGGTCTGAACCACATTCTCCTGCCATAGCTGGGCTGTGTCAGTTCTTGGACTTGTGATTTCTTGATATTTGACAGTTGCTGTCCTGATGGAGTGAGCAAAGTGCATTTTGGACTCATATGCTGCAACCTCCACCTCTTCATATAAGTCGGGATGTGCTCCACCGACTGTCTTCCCCAATGGATCCTCCCACAAGATGAGGTCTCCAATGATTTTCACCCTCTGGGGAGCGATTCTTCCCTCTCGGTGGCCAATGAGAAGCTTTTCTGGCCTTTCCAGTTCTTTAAGTTTGACTTCTGGGAAGAATTCTCTCAACTTCTCAGGTTAAATTACTTGATGCACTCTGGCGATTTCATCCAAGCCATAGCATACCATTTCATGAGCTCTCTCTGTTCCTTTATGTTTCTTGACTCTGACTTTGAGGAGATACCTTTGGGTGTTCACTTCCATGGCCATACCACCAACCCCATGCACAACTAAAGTTACCTTCACATGTCTTAACCTCAGTCTTTCAGCAGCCTGGGCTACGTAGTTTATATCTGAATCAAGGTCAAGTAAAGTCCCAATCTTCTGCCCTGCATTTGCAGTAACTTACATCAACATCATGATGACAGGAAGTTCAGAAAGTCCATTCCTCTGCAGTAGCTAAGACTGGCCTGAAGCATCAAGTGTTGCTGCAGTTTTGTTGGTGTGGGTGAAAGCCTTTCTGCATCGATCTGCCATTTCTGGGGAAAGCTCAGACAAGATCTCCTCTTGTTCCTCCGTTAGTTTGCTTTCACCTTTACAGTCTTTTCCACTCTTTCTTTCCTCCCCTCTTTTGACTTCTCCTTTTGGGCAGAGGAAAAAAATGGTGCTCTGGGGCACCACCCTCCATTCTATAGTCTTGATTTCTGCATAGGAAAGTGTCTCTGCAGTATCCATATTTATCATGGCATCAGAGACATTTTCTGCATGCTCCCAGCTTTCTCTTCATGTAGTTTAAGTCTTTTGAATTTTCTACAGAAGACAATTTTGTTGTTGTGCCCACTTTTACCACAGACACCACTTACTTCATCAAGCTCTTCTTTCTTTGTAGTTTTCATTGAGGCAATCTTTTGATCATACTTGTCTGAAAGATTCTGATTTCTCCACAGTTCGGAGCTGTTTGAGTCTCTCTAGCATTTCTTCTTGACTTTTCAGGAACTTCAAGAGCATGACAAAGTGGCTGTCTGATGTGACATTGTTTCTGGGTTCAACCATGAACATAACCCAGTCCCTTTTAATAAAGTCAGGAAACTTTTCAATGGTTTTAATTACCAGTGTGTTCTTTATGGCACCAGAGTTTCCTAACTCTATGACATCTCCTAGGGCCTTCTCCACTGATTGTATGAGGTCAATTACCTTTCTTGGCTGGTTCCCTTTCACATGAGGCATCTTCTCCAGCTCTTCAAGGATTTCCACTGTTATGGTTGACTTGTTGCCATAGCTGCTCTCCAGGACTCCGAATATATCATTGGCAGTGGTGTACATTGAAAGTCTGAGATCTTTTGAGATTATGTCATCCACACTCCCCAAGAGTTGAATTTTCTTGACTTCAATAGATCCAGATGGCTCTGCCTGCTTCTCATTCCTCTATCTGTGATATTCTCTCTTGCTTCATTTGAAGATAGGTAGAGAAGTTGGCTTGATTCTCACTATTGGAGTGGATATTGCCGGTAGGGGTTGTGGTTTCACTCCTGTGCATTGTTGATCGTCTGTGCAGTGTAAAATTCAGCTTACATTAGCTCAAGCCTAAAGTAGGATGATCTTAGGTCGTTGACTCTTCCATATAATTTATCCTCATTTCTACAGGAATCCATGTCTCCCATGGTGACATTGATGAGCTGAGGGGCACTTCATAGCCCCCTAAATTGGCTTTTTTCTGCTTCCAGGATTGCCACAAGAAGTTCACTCCTTCCATATCTAGACCACAGGTTTGTCAGCTTAGAGAACTCCTCCCTTACCTCCACTTGAAGCATGCTGCTTGCTTTTCTCGACATGAAGTTGGCTTGTCTGGTGAAGCTGCTTTATGCAGTGGTCCTCCCTCTCTGCTGGACCGACTTCCCCAGGACATCTTATGCCATCTTGACCTCCTCTGCATCAACAGCTTATTTCTGGATCTGAAGCCTTTTATCTTCAGGGCCAGGCCACTCCACATGGTTTACAACTGTTAAGTCCTACTCTTGTTCAAGTTACAAAGGACACATGGACAACTCATTTCCAACTCAGTCACTTTTATTTTTATTTTGGCTTTGTCAGTTGATTGGTCTGTTCATTGAATTAGGTTGTAAACCTTTAAAACAGAGAACAAATGTTACCATTTTAATTAAACATTTTATATGAATTTCACAATGAATTACCCACTTAAGCCTTTACACGGAATAAAGAACCCATTTAACAAACATCAATGAAGTCAATGCAGCAATGTTCCTTTACCTATCTACACAGCAATTAAATATAGCTTGAGTATATTACACAGCAGTTCAAACACAATAAAATTAAATAAAACATTTCACTGACGTCTTTGTCTTTGGACTGAACCTACAACTGAACTTGGAGTGTCTTCTCAGTGAAGTTGGTTTGTCTGAATGACTGAGGACCTCCAGGTTTTTAACAGGTGCTCCAAATCAGTGAAAATGACAGAACAGGTGACAAGCTGCCAGATTGCTGCTGCTGGTGCACTCTGGGAAGGGTAGTTCTTTGACTCATTTCTGAGATTCAGCTCAACAGCCATTAAATGTAATAATCCAGATTTTTGTTTGCAAAAGAAGTCTGACAGCAGTCAGTGCTCCACACAGAGATCTGATCTCACCATCTTCAGTCTGTCTGGAATAACATGAAGAAACAGATCAAATTGAGACTCCAGAAGAACTGTGGCAATGTCTCCAAAATGCTTCAAGAAACCTGCAAAGCTACAGTACTGTGCAAAGCTTTAGGCACTTGTGTATAAATGCTGTAAAGTGAGGATGCCATCAAAAATAATGCCATAAATAGATTATTAATTAACTTCTATTAACTTAGCTAAATTAAATCAACATTTGAGACAGTTCTTCTGGATTGAGTCTGTCTCAGTTTGTTCTGTTTCTTCATGTTATTGCAGACAGACAGATGGTGGTGAGATCAAATCTCTGTGTGGAACACTGGCTGCTGTCAGACTCATTGTGCAAACAAAATCTCACTGAATTATTACAGTTAATGGCAAAATTAATGTTTGGAATGTAAGATGATATTTACTACTGACACACTACAGCAAAATATAGAAATAACTGACTTAAAACCATCTTTTGTTGGTTAAAAAAATACTAGGGGCCTAAAACTTTTGCACAGTACTGTATATATACAGGTTAGTCAGATGTATTTTTTGTGTGTTTTTTATGTCAGATTTGTATTTTTTATGTCTCTCCGCTGCCACCATGGCCGCCATGGGCAGGACCATGGCGGTGGCGGAGAGACATCTGTGGATGAACAGACATCGGGAGGAAAGAAAATGCTTTCTGCTCGATGCTCAGGTTTCGCCTTCTGAACTTTTCGGTATTTCCGTTGATGTAGCGATTTGAGAAGTTCAGGGAGACGAAGGCGCGCTCTGCTGCTTTCAGATCCTTAGTTCCACGAAGGTCCAGGTCTGAGCCCAAACAACATAGGGGTCCTGGCCTGCCTCGATCTGAGGATCAAAGATGGGCACAGAAGTCTAGTGTCGCATCTCGCGCTCCTTCCCCACCTGCGGACAAGTGTTAGAGGAATCGTGGGTCACGAGGAGGTAAGCATAACCTAAGGGGTATGATCTAGACGAGGCAGCGTTCTCATCCGAATCGGAGTGATACTGAGGTATCTACTCGTTCCCTTTGGGGATTTTTAACCCTCTGGAGTCTGGAGAAAATAGCCTCATAACACATATATGCGTTAATCGACTTCAGAGGGTTAACTTCTGCTTTTATCATCCCCTTCCTAATTCCCCTGTAACCACCAGCTCTCCAACTGATCGAGGTTAGGTGGAAACCTCTCGCATAACAGTCTCCTATGCTGGACCTATAATGGTTTTTTATGGTTCTATGTCCATAGCAACCAAACTGACTGATGGTCCAGACTAAAAGGAGGCGCTCCCCTCACCCGAGGTTTATAAAATTGAGCTTGCCTCTCCCGTAAGATTCAGCACCTTGCGATGCTTAGGAACCTTTAAGTACACACGCTAAGCTTTTGTGTACTTTCTCAAAACCACATGGTGGTCAGTGTGTACGTGAACACTTTGCGCACTTTCTAAAAATCCACAAGTGGTAAGTTTGCACGCAAGACTCTTCAAACTTTCTGAAATCTTGAAAGATAAGGGTTACGCGCTTCTTTCTAAAATCCTATATGGTGAGGGCTTCGCGCCGTTGCTTCGTGCCCTTTCTTGAGTTGGTAAAAGCCCCGTTCATCTAGCGTGCCACTCCACCTATGTATCCTTGGATACCTATCTAAACAGGGTGTTGCTACTAGAGAACTGTTGAGTTCTTATGCATGCGAAGCTTATGCGTAAGCTAGCGTCAGCCCCTGTGTGACAGGCAAGACTTGGTACAAATGCTAGGTTCTTAGCCGTATACCTTTAAAGGAATCTTTCCTGATTCCAAGCCTTCAGCTCTACCCTGGGCCGAGGCCCTAACAATTAAGTTGGGTATGTAGCTTAGGCCTTTTGGCCATAAGGGGTACTGTCACAGACAGCCGTCTAAACGTCCCAGGGGCAACTCCCATG
Organism: Carassius gibelio; assembly: GCF_023724105.1. Taxonomy (NCBI): domain Eukaryota; kingdom Metazoa; phylum Chordata; class Actinopteri; order Cypriniformes; family Cyprinidae; genus Carassius; species Carassius gibelio. The sequence goes on along the minus strand of NC_068379.1, from coordinate 6,882,573 downwards.
GAAATGGTAGAGTTGGTACTTAGTGCTCGCCATGATTCTGGCCTGCATTCCCCTCAGCATGCCATGGGTATACTGTTCCCCAAAGCGCCCCCTAGAGGACGCAGTTTGAAGTTCCCTCGAAAGGGAACGATCTCAGGTTACATATGTAACCATAATTCCCTGAGTAGGGAACGAGACACTGCGTCCTCTAGCTATCTGCCATGCTTCGGACGCAAGCTTCAGACGAAGAAGATAATGACGTGTTCTCCCGGTGCTGATTTATAGTCGTACCGGTAGTGACGTCGGAGGCTGTCATTCTGAACATTCAGTATATATTAGTGAATGTTTTCACTGAGTGTGGCTCAAGTGCAACTTTTCAGTGTGTAAAAAAAAAAAAAAAACACCCCTATTGTAACAGCTTTTTTGTCGTGGTTTGTGGACCACAAATCTGAATGATAGCAAATTATTTAATCATTATGAATAATGAGTGGACAATCTACATGGTAATTACATCCCTGGACTGAAAAATCCAGCTTTTTTCTGTCCCTGTCACTCTCTCTGTACTTAATAGCACACATCTTGTGCTTTGTTCGGTTATAATATTACATCATGTGATTTGTGTGCATTTTATTTCTATCTGCTGTCCAGCGTAAGGCGTTTCAGCCCTGGGCAGCTCATCACGTCTACTGAATTATAGCTGATAATACTGAAATAAATCGGAGATGCTGAAGTGCCCATCTTCTGTCCTTTTCAGCCTCGATCTTCACGTCTGCGGTCTGCCTGTCACATCCCTATTCATGAGGCTTTTACATAATGAGCTGTTATGGAGTTCTGGGTGATCTGTCATCAAGAACAGCGACCCCAGGGGCTCTCACTGGACTCCTAATTTCACACTTCATGTGGTGAGTAAGTCTGTGCATGTGTGTGTAACCTCAGGAATTTCCCATCATCCTTAAACATCATCATTGAAGCCCAGGCCATCCTCAAGCCAACTCTCATTCTCTCTCTCTTTCTAAATCTTACTCATTTGCTAGTTGCTTCTGTCAGAAATTCAGTTTAAATATGTGTTTCCAGACTTTAAAGTTCAGCTGCAACTGATGTTTATTGGCAAAATATGTTACAAGAGTCAATTTAAGCTGCAAGCGTTTTATATATATATATATATATATATATATATATATATATATATATATATAAATCCGGGCCTCAGTGTTTCATGTCACACTGTCTCTTTTGAAAGTACTTTCCTCTAAAAATGCTACGGCTGCTAAATCTAAAATAGACAAGACAGTGTTTTTAAAATGTCTAGATGGAATATTCCTTATTCATCTTTAACATGTTAACATAAATAAAGAGCTGTATAGAAACATTGAATTAATTAAAGGGGGGTGAAATGCTATTTCATGCATACTGAGTTTTTTACACTGTTAAAGAGTTGGATTCCCATGCTAAACATGGACAAAGTTTCAAAAATTAAGTTGTACGTTTGAAGGAGTATTTTTGTTCCAAAAAAACCTCTTCCGGTTTGTCACAAGTTTCGGAAAGTTTTTTTCGAGTATGGCTCTGTGTGACGTTAGATGGAGCGGAATATCCTTATATGGGTCCTTCCTGCAAAAGAGCGCGGGCTCCAGTATAGCAGAGCACTGAGAGGCTGAGCACAGTCTGATCAGAGCGAAAGCGTCGCCAAAAGTCACAAAAGAAGTGTGTTTTTGGTTGCCAGGGCAAGACAACCCTGCACAGATTACCAAAAGAGAAACAGCATTAAGGGACCAGTGGATAGAGTTTATTTTTACAGAGCTTCAATGGAGTTGTGCAAGTGTTTTTTTTTTGTTCCCTGCATTTCGGATTGCACATTGTTTATTTCTTAAGGATAATGCAGTCCCAACGGAAAAGGGTCACGATTGTGTGTTGGAACCACATGCGGTGAGTAAAACTGCTTCAAATATCTCTGTGTTGTTAACTTAGCTATCAGCGCGTAAGCACATCAAGTAAACAACATGCGATGTTGTCATCAAACTGCACTTTCCACATGTACAGCTTAAAAAAAAAAAGACGACATAAAGTGGAACTTAGTCATTTTCCAAAACCGCTAAGCAAATATATACAGTTTCAGTACATACCACATAGCATATCGCCTTTGCTGATGCTGCTCTTGTTAAATTTCAGCCTCTGGATCTGTGTCACAGCTTCCACATGCTCTCAACTCAAAAGCCTACTGGCGCTCGTGATTCTTTAGCTCCGCCCACACATCACGCCTCTAGGCGCTCGTGTTTTTCCGGGAAAAATCGGTACAGACTATCTTTCTCTTATAAATATAATAAAAATAAAGACTTTTTGGAGTTATGAAGGATGCAGTACTACTCTATAGGTACTCAAGATTAACAGGATATTGAGTGAAAACGAGCATTTCACCCCCCCTTTAAATGTTAATACTATGAGGAGGATTTGACTTGAGGCCAGATCTCAGAAAAAAAATAAAAACAGACAAATGTACTTACAGATATTTAGAATCTAATTAAAGCCCACTTAAGTGCATTTAAAGAAATACACTTTCTTGACTTTTTCTTAACACACTGAAGTGCATATAAAAAACTGCTCTTCATTATCATTTCAAATTAAAAGTTTTAGTTTAATGTACAATTTAAATCATGTTTATTAATCTTTTGTAGTGCTTTAAAGACATACATTTATTTTGCTGTTGAGTGACAAACATATCAATACTGTAAGTATGTAAAGTACTTTATTATAATTTCAACTGTAGTGTGTTATTCTATTTTACATTTAAAATATATAAATAATAAAGAATAATAATATGATAATAATATAAATGACATTGAATTATATCCAGCTTATCATAAATGCTTGTAAGTACATTCAGCAGTCAATAATAAGTACTCTTTTTAAAAGTATGCTAAAGTAAATGCTAATCTAGAAATGAGATGTATTAAAAATTAATTCTGCGCATAACAATATCATTGTGTGTTTGTGTGTGTGTGTATGAGAAAAGAGAGTTAAAAATAAATGTGGCCTGCAGATGCACAGACAGTGACTTTGGTACCAGCTGCATCTCCCTGAGCAAAGGCTGTCTGTGACACACACCCATGTACACCCTGTCCTCTCACTGTGACTTACAGAGTTTAGACACAAAAGCACTCTATTATAGACTTAGTTTCCTAAATATATTTTATTTTTTATTACTTATTACTTATTTAATGTTTTTGTGTGCATGATTGTAATCTAGTGGAGGACAGACACAAAATTAGCAGTGAGATTCCACTGAGGGCTCAAAGAAACAATTCATAACAAATGCAAATTCTCTCATTAATGATTAAACCTCATGTCATTTGAAACTTTTGAGTTTATTTTTGCAGCAAGCTTTAGGGGAGATTTTACATTTTAGACAATCTATTTATTTCTTCATCTATTCATCCATGTTATAAAATGCTTGTCTTATGAAAGGGTCTCAAGGGATGCTTGTAACTGTTAAAAAATTTAACAAAAAAAAAAACAAAAAAAAAAAACAATATAGATTGAAATGGAAAATGAATGAATGGAAAACGAAATAATTTGTGTTCCCCTTCAGGAACTCAAGCTTCATCAAAACGCTATGGGAATGCATTTAGTGTGACACACACTCTGAATCATATGTGTAATCAGTCCAAAGGATGGTTGAGATGTCACAGAAGGGGGGAAGTAGTTGACCAACAATCTTAAAATCATGTGTGGTGGATACAGTGTCAGCTTTCTGTCATTCAGTAAGCAATCTGTGTGTGTCATTCGTTGTGAGTCTTATTTTGTGTTGTTTTCCCTCACTATAAGCTCCATCATGTCTAAAGCATCTGCAAAGACAAAGCATTTGGGCAAGAGCAGGCAGCGTTTCAGGCTGTGCATTGTCTGCATGGAAGCAAAGCACGCAGAGTCGCTCTCGAGGGACTCCCCATATTATTTCTACCAGAAAGACTCGGGAGATAAAATGATGTACGAAGCATGCATTTATTGACAGCTCAGCAAGCACAATTATAAATTTCTTTGGCGGAAGGCCCCGTCTATGGTTCATAATCCGAGGGTAGCGAATCTGCATTTCCTGCCTGAAGTCGAAGGCAGGGGCGCAGCCGACCCCCCATAAGGTAAGGACAGGACCATCCTGGTGGTGGTGGGGAGGGTGGAGGTTGTTGTCGCATCGGCATCTGCAAACTCAAACATGTGTAAGCACGATCTTTTATACAGGAGTATAAAGACGTGATTGGATAATGATGAAGGTAATTATCCCTAGGGTTAGGAGTCAAACATTAGACCAAAACTTCCCCAAAACAATGAAGTGATTGAGTGTTCCTGGCAGAACTTAGGCTAAAGCTTCCATATCATAGACATCCTGTCGAGGCAGTGGCCGAGGCCTGAGGAATGGAGACTTCACCCCAAGGTGGTGAAACAGATATGGAGAATTTTTGTCCAGGCTCAGGTGGACCTGTTTGCAACTCAGGAGACATTGCACTGACCCCTCTGGTTCTCTCTGATTGACTCATCCAGCTCCACTGGGGACAGACATGGCCGAGGCTTCCTCTGTATGACTTTCCCCTGATTGCTCCCGGGAGTTCTAGAGAGAGTACGCCAGGACAGGGTCCTTCTTCTGCTAGTGGCCCCATTTTGGCCAGGCCCAGTATGGTTCCTGGACTTTGTGTCCCTTCTCTGGAGCTCTCCATGGGAGATTCCCAATCAGGACAGACCTCTACTCTCAAGGGCGGGTGCACCTTAGTTCAACCCCACCCAGAGTTGTGGAAGCTATGGGTGTGGCCCCTGAGGGGGCAAATCTCAAAGCTTCTGGTCTCTCAACCGAGGTTGTTGAGACCATCCTCCAATCCACAGCTCCCTCCATGAGGAAGCTGTACACCTAGAAGTGGAAGCTTTTCACTTCTTGGTGTACAGACCGCCAGCTCGACCCAGTTAACTGCCCAGTTGGTACAGTGCTGGAGTTCCTGCCGGCCCGTTTCTCTGCAGGGTTGAGACATTGCAGCCAACACCCTCTTGGAGGCCAGTCAGTGGGAAGACTCTGAAGGCTCCTGGACTGAAGCAGGTTCTTGAGCGGACTCTGAAGGCTCCTGGAAGGACAGAGAAAACACCTAAGTGACCCTTGCCTGAAGAACAGCCCTGAGGTGAAAGACGAATGCAGCCTTCTTGACAATGGCAGCAGTAGTGTAATCGGGCGTCTTTGTAGCAGTATCCATAGCCGAGACAAGGATAGTGGCTGTTCAACGACAGCCTTCATGGCAGCAGCAGTGAGAGTGGGCTGCTCTGTGATGGCCTTCGTAGCTGCAGCAAGGGGCTTGGGTGGTGCCGGCAGGGCAAGGATCTTGGGTGACCCTGGGATGGCCTCCAGGCAAGGTAGGCAAGAGGAAGCCTTCCTCTTCCACCTCCACCTCTGCTTATGAGAGCAAGATGCAGCAGTATCATCGGCCACCTCTGGGGGTGCTGCAAACTTCTTGACCACCACTGGGGCTCTGCAGCTTCTTCAGTAGGTGGAACAAGTTAGGTACGTAGATGACGAACCCCACAAACATCAGGTGATCCAGCCCTCTCATCTTCCGCCAATTGATGGGCTCATCAAGGGCATAATTCAGAAGGTCCTTGAGTGCAGCATCATTGTATCCCAGTCCCTCTGCATCTGCACTAAACTCCACGGCAAACTCCCTAATGTCGGTCATCTGTTGAAAGAGCTTTTAGTGGGGGCTGGAGAGAGAGGAGGCCGGTGGAAGACTCAAACCCTTTTTCCGTTGAGCCTTCATTGTGGCTGGTTCATTCTGTCAGGGACCTGGAGAGAGATGAAGAAGTGAGGACTCTAGAGGCTTTTAATAATAAAAAAAAAAAAATTAAACAAAAGGACACACAAACTACCATAAGGGGGAAAAACTGGCAGGCAGGCCAGGACAGGGCACAGCAAATCAAGACAAGGCAAGATGAACATACCACACACCAATGAATACTCAGACATAAAACAGCGAACCAGCACAGGACTGCAGACACAAGGAAAATAAATATGAAGACAAACAGGAAGAATAACTAGAGAGACACAGGTGGAGTAACTGAAACAATATTGAGATAACAAGAAGGTCGGGGGTAGACAGACAGGAGAGCACATGGCAACACCAAAAAACAACAAGCCATGTGCTCAACAAAACACACAGTGACATCTGGTGGCCAACTAGGGCACACCAGCCGAACTATGACAGCAATATGTTAGTCAACACTTCTAAAATAAACCTACTTAAAAGAACAACAAAAGATTATCAAAATGTTTAAAATGTACTTTAATTCAACAAGTGTACTTAAGTGTATTAAGTAACTGACATAAAAATGAGCTCACTTAAAGTATGCTTAAGTGGCCTTTAACGGATTATTTTTACATCATTTGGCAGTACAATCTTTTAAAAAGTACTTTAAAGATTTGAAGTACACTACAAGTGCACACTCAATAGACACATTAAGCACATTTCACAAGGGACTGCATGGCTGACCAGCATTTGATCCAACATGGCAGTAGCTTTCTGTAACACTGGAAGAACTCCGGCTTCCTTGAAGGAGAAATGGCACACTGGATTTACAGCTGCACTGCTGAGATACCATGAACGTCATGTGCACGTCACTATACGCTGACCTCAGCCCTGTTGTCCAGTGACTACTGGGCAATTACACCTGTCTTGAACCCTGCCCTGCCCTGATGGTAGAAGGAGGCTGATCCCCTGTCTCAGCATGCTTAAGTCTATTATGATGTGCAGCATAAAGAATTGTGTGTGTGTGTGTGTGTGTGTGGACTTGTGGAAGAGGGGTTTGTGGGGGGGGGGGGGGGTATGCTGTCAATCAAGATAAAGAAAGAGCTATATGAATTATACATGTACTTAAATCTAAACCTTACAGACCCCCTCTCCAAAACACACATCTACATTCCCTTCTATATGTGTGTGTGTGTGTGTGTGTGTGTGTGTGCAGATGATCTGTCTGTCCCTTAATGCCTCTGTCGCTCTCATTAGCTAAAGGCCACTTATAGCTGACCTCTCTTAAGTTCAATAAGAGTTTCATTATGGTAATTATACACACAAAACCTATGAGTGACTGTGTGTGTCTGTGTGTGTGTGTGGAAGCAGACACCTTCACACATTGGGCATTCAAAGTAGCTTTAGTAACTATGTAGCTGCTCTGGTTCATTTTGTGTTAACAGAATATTGTGCCAGATAAAGATAAAAGGTCACTTGTAAAATCCTCTCACCTGAGAAATAAGTTATCCTATTAATTGATAACCTCCATCATTTAAATCATGAAGGCTGATTATTACTCTAGCTCTAGCTCATGTTCATTAGCTGCTCTAGATAAAACACTGGAAGAATAACAATAACCAGTAAAACTATTCAAAATACAAAACCATTAAATATAATAAATTGTGACAATTATATAGAACATTTTAAAATTGTAAACAACTTTTTTTCCACTATTAAGAACAATTGTAAAATGTAGAGGTTATATAGATGTTAAAGGTTTTTTTTTGTTTTTTGTTTTTTGTGGAACCTACACTCTAAAAAAAATGCTGGGTTAAAACAACCCAACTTGGGTTATTTTGGCAACCCAACGCTGGGTCAAATATGGACAAACCCAGCGTTGGGTTGTTTTAACCCAGCCGGTTGGGTTAAATCTTTGACCCAACTTGTTGGGTTGTTTTATTTAACTCCATTATTGATTAAAATGACTACATTGCTGGTTAAAAACAAACCTGAAATAGGTTTATTAATAATAATAATAATAATAATAATAAAATCACAGAGAATCACTAAAAGCAACAGTAATAACTCAAAAGGTGAAGATTTATTAATAAAGAACATCCAAATGCAAGACATAAAAGCATATATAATTCATATAGCAAAAAAGCATGATATTTTTTCATGCTCAATGAACAATAAAACAGCATATAAAATATAAATACAACTTCCATTTTATAAATATAAAAAAAATATCAATAAATTAAATTAGCTTAGATTTAAACATTTAAATTATATACACAAGTATAAGACACAAGTACAATGCTTCATATATATTAGTTACATGACTTTCCCCTTAATATAAACTCATAACTTTTTAGAGAGTATGTTTAACAAAGAGGCACACGAACAAAGTGATACAAGTAAAATGCTTTAGATATATGTATTAGTCTGACAACTTTCCTCTTAATATAAACTTGCATAACATTTTAGAATGTATTTTAGAAAATATCCACGGAGCAGTCTTACAGAAGGAGATTCAGTTCCTGGGAGTTTGTAGACAACAGTCTGCAAAAACTCCCACACTGGTGCACACTGCTTCGGGAAATGGATGTCTAAAACATAAAAAAGTTTAAAGCGCGTGTCCACAGCACCAAGGAGTGTGTTTTGATGCAGTGCCTGTTTGCCAACAACTACAAAGGCTTGATGGCATTGACTGTCATCCCCAAGACCAAGGACAAAGGGGAAGGGTTTAGTGAGCTCTGCCTCCTTCAAATATTCAACCATGTTGGTCCCAACCTGTTAAAAACAGAAAAATGTTAAAAACATACAACTCACTATACTTCACTATATCAAAATGCAGCATTATTAAACAAAATCAGTCATTAATATTTTATATATCGTGGAGTTGACTCAAATTACATTCTACAGTAATTTGCATAATTAATCATTCAGTCTTTATAGGGTGCTTCTCAAATGGAAGGTTGATTCCTAGTAAGGCTGAGTCTGTCCAAGTCCAGTCCTTCTGAGGCTTCTAGGCTATAGAGTCCTGCTCAGTATTAAATGCTAGACTGCTAAATGCTAGTTAGTGCACATAGCTTCTCTATGTTATAAATGTTTTCACCCCCAATGTCAAGCAAAAAAATTTGTATTAAAATTGGTGGTGGTGGTGGGGGGGGGGGGTCTATTTCTATTAAAGCAATACAGGCAATTAAAAATGTTTGTGGTCTCCCAGTGGTAATTTACAACATAACATGCCTTTATCAATCTTTTTATCCTTTTGTGTTTGCATAATAGGAAATATATAAATCACATTACCAATTAATGCAGAAAACCAATTAATTCCAAAGGGTTCAAATAAGAGGTCGACCGATTTATCGTTTTTTAAACACTGAATTTCAAATTTCTCTTTGCCTCATTGTTCATTCTTGAAATAAACTTGTGTCCATTTGGTGAATAAATAAACCATTTTAGACCGCTGCTCGAGTTGAACGCGACGCGTCCGGAGTGTGTGTGATACCGGGGAGTTCTCCTATGACTCAAGCGCTGCTCTTTTATTTTGATTAGATAATCACAAAGTCTTTTAGTGACTTACTGATTCAAGAATAGAAGCAGTTAAAGTGTGAGAGTTTACATTGTGCTGGGATAAATGTAGGGCCCTATGTTTTCCGCAATGCAGAAAACGCAGATAGAAGACTTGCTTTATGATTAAGAAACTTTAATTTAACTATTAAAAAGGAGTGGAGTAAAATTAAAATGAAAAAAAAAAAACAGAATCCAGAAAAATTTAATAACGAAATTTGGAAATAAAATGGAATTTAGGAAAAAGCCTAGAGGATACGGTGCTGGTGTCTTGGAAGGTGGGATGATCCGAGAAGTGGTGGCTTGAGACGATGGAGGAAGATGACACACACACACACGATGGGAACAGGAGCACACTGGAGATCACCGGAGAGAGGTAAGTCAGGTATATGGTTAGTCCTTAGAGTTAGCAGGTAGGTATAGACCTAGTTGCGTGTGTGTGTGTGTGACTTTTGAGTGCTGGGGAGATTGCAGGTAGATGAGGAGCAGGTGAGTGTGATTAGTACTCAGGTGATGGCGCGTGCTGTGATTGGGTGGTGTTGGAGCCTGGCGTGTCTGTGACAAGTACTGTTTTTTTTTTAATTATCGGTTAATTTATCAGTATCAGCCAGTGTGGTCAAACCTAGCTATCGGTATCGGCAAAATCCAATATCGGTCAACCTCTAGTTTCAAATACTTTTTCTTGCCACTGTATATAGCTTTTGGAGTTCTTTTCTGATTCTAAGCAATGACAAATAAAGAATTTAATGCTGATGACAGTGACTTTATAAACACTTGATATGTTTAGCCATTTTAATTTGCTCTTAGTATGGTTTGCACGTGATGTGTGCAATACAAAATTACTTACATGCTTGAATTCAATGAAAGACTTGATATTTTCTTCCAAGCTTGGTTTGAACATTTTCATCCCTTTTTTGTAGACAGGGGTGGGCAGTATTACAGGAAGCAGCCTGAGTGCAACAACACTTTGGACTTCTGTGCAGATTAATATTTTGTATTAATTATTTTGTCATCATTATTCTAATGAATAACTATTAGTTCTTGCATTCACAACTGTACCTGGAGACAAACTGTCTAAATTCTGGAGAAGCTCCTGCGCCTTTTTCTCCTGGCTGGCAAAGCAAAGGATTTTGTCTTTGAAACTCATTTTCCAAGTTTGGAAAAGTCTCTCTGCGTGGTCGGGGAATAATACAGAGAAGTCTGTGAAATCTGAAAATGAGAAATCAACAGTGCATTAACTTATTTAAAAAAATTAAAAGGCAATGCTCTGTCTTCAGCCTTCCAGTGTTCCAGAGCAGTACAGGTAAACTAATTTGCCTATTTAAAAATATATCCCTACAAGACACATGTTTATTTTTTTGCCACATCGCCCATCCTGATGACCATCAAAAGGAATTCTGACTTTCTGGAAAAAGATGCACAGATTTGGACCTACCATGCCTGGCGTATCAAGGAGTCGAGGGAATTCACAAGTTATTTCCTCGATAGATTTTGTCCCGTTAGCTCTTATCCACTGAGCCCTGTGGATGGCTGTTTCTTTCATGTAATCTGCAACTTGGTTAGCTGGCCACATATTATTTTTAAGCCATTCTGCAAGTTGTACTGCTCTGTCAGGTGAAATACTTGGCTCTACAAATAAATATAATTTTAACAACAAAATTAAGGATATTTGCCAAAATAATAAATACTTGCTTTTAGTAAAAGATAGCAAATTTAAATTTTTATCTGGTATAACCAAGGTGCTGCTTATGGCTTGAGAATCCTCTTTCTCACGACTTGTGCAGTTTTCACGACAGAAATCCAGTAGCTGGACGATGGCTTCGTCCAGGGCTGAACCATGCTTCCTTAAAACATAAAAGTAGTTTTTATTCTCATTTATTTGGCTACAGTTATTGCTGATTTTTATTTTATTTAAACAGTTTTTTTCTTCTTTATTATTTTACATGATAGTTTATGGACACATGAGGCGATCGAGTGTCACGTCGCATATAACGTTATAACTTAACGTTAAATGTTTGCTTTATGACGCGACACTCGCGTCATGTATCTCAATATCTACCTTAAACCAACTAAATAGCTCATATACTGTAAGTCAGTGGTTCCCAACCTTTTTCCTTGGGGCCCCCCCATGTACATATTTAACAATCCGGGACCCCCCCCCCCCTCCCCCATATATATATATATATATATATATATATATATATATATAATGTATATTAGTGCTGGGAAAAAATTTATCGCATCCAAAATAAAAATGTTTGTGTTTGCATATTATATATGTGTGTACTGTGTATAATTATTTTGTATATATAAATACACATGTATGCATGTATATATTTAATATTTGTATTTATTTATATATAAATTATTTATATTTATATATAATATAAATTATGTATTAGGCTACTGTATATACATTATATACATGCAAAAAAATTTAATTAATACATGCATATGCGTGTATTTATATACAAAATAATTATACACAGTTCACACACACATATATTATGCAAACAAAAACTTTTATTTTGAATGCAATTAATTTTTTTCCCAGCACTACTATATATATATATATATATATATATATATATATATATATATATATATATATATATATATATATATTATATATATATATATATATATATATATATATATATATAAGGGGTTTAACAGTTCACAAAATTCACGGTTCGGTTCGATATTAAAACTAACATAATAAATGATATTTTTTACTTTGAGTAATTCTGGAGCTATAATTTATTCTTCTTATGAGCATATAAAACAAAACAGCTTCTTGGAAAAAAATGAAATATTGTAGTAGTTATAAACCAAGGTTTATTTTATTTCAGATTAACATTTGAGGGCAGCAATTGTATTCATAATGTCAAAATAAAACCGACGTAATGTTACTTGAAGGCATTATAGCCTACTTTCATGGTTGCAGTTAGTGTTACTACAGTAAATACATGGTGAATGTTGCAGATCTGGACACTGGATAGTTCATTCACGGCACAATGTTTCTTCCTGGTTTCCACGTGCTGTTTGATCTGTTAATAACAGAGAAATGTGAATGTTTCTCTCTAGATCTTGCAGCGATGTTATTACTTCTGTGGCAAATTCAAATGCTTTCTTTACTGGATCTCTTATTAGCGCTGTGTAGTAACAGCATCGCATGATCACGATCGGCTCGCGCTGCACTGGCCCAAACTGATAAACGGTCCATCAACCACACAATAACGAGCAGTTTCGTTCCGCTTGCATTATGTTTGCCATTTGATGTTGGGCACTGTTGTGGTCGCGCCGACGTATCTTACATTATGAGCGCGCTTGCCACGCGCAACGCGCCTATATTTAAAATAACGAAATTGTAATCGGCATTGTTAGCATATGATTTTTTTAAAAACTTTGAAAAAATATCTTTATATAAAATTATTAGTAGAACATTTTATGCATCTTTATTCACCTCAAAGCATATCCGCTCCCGCGCCCCCCCTGTGAACTCTGGCGGACCCCAGGTTGTGAACCAATGGTGTAACGTTAAGTAACGTATTTCAGAGGAAATGTTTACCAAAGGAGACGTTCGATTTATTCAAAAAGCATGAAAAAGCTGTAACATAACAGACTAGCCTACAAAGCTTACGAAGCAAGGAGTTACTGTTAATGTCAAGCGAACCGCCTTATTTTGCATATTCTGTTATTTTATAGTTGTATAGATAAAAATAACACACACACATACCCTTTTTTCTCCGAATAACAGCTGTCCTCGCTGAAAAACGATGGCTCTCGACTCCTGAGGTGATTCAAAATGCCCGCGGCGCGAAGGTAGAGTTGGGGCGTCGAGGAGGGGGAGGGGTTCACTGTGTCAACTGTCACTATAATTGACCCAACTGGTAACCCAGCGGCTGGGTTACACTAAAAACTACCCAACACTGAGAAAATAACCCAATAAAATGACCCAACAGACTTAACCCAGCGGTTGGGTAGAAAAAATAACCCAACATTTTTTAGAGTGTATAATGCGAATAAAACCTTTATTTTTATGAGTGTACGTTAAAATTATATGATAAGAAATACCAACATCAATATTAAGCAGCATGACAAACAGTTTTGTAACTGGAAAGGAATGATGCTGGAAGTCTTATACATTCAAGTTGCAAATGGCCACACTTGTCCTTACCTTAAATTTTAAGTTGATTCAGACAGTATGGTAATTACAGCATTTGCATGAACTACTTTTGTTGCTATTCAGATCCTGATCTGTTTTTCTTTTTCTCCCACCTTTGCAGCTGAATTACCTACTGTTTTTTTGGTCATATTTCAATTTAATTGTCATCTGAATGCTCTTTTCTGATGTGACATACATACTCAGAATTCATGCTCAGTTTTAACCCATTCATAGTGCACACACACACACACACGGCGGTTGGCGGTTGGGGGATTCAGTGCCTTGCTCAAGGGCACCTCAGTTGTGGTATTGCCAGCCCAAGGCTCGAACCCACAACCCTAGGGTTAGGAGTCAAACATTAGACCACAACTTCCCCAAAACAATATTAAATCACTGCTCCATGACAGCGAGTGGGAGTTGTTACAAATGAGAATGGAAAAGAACAAGATCTAATACATATTATAAATAGGCTGTTATTAGGAAAGCAAAAGGTATGAAATAATATGTTTTAAACATTTATTATACACATTTATACAAATAAGGGCTTGCGCAACAAAATGTTCTTCTACCTGACCAAGTAATCATGTCAAATGGTTGCCTTATCAGGCAAAATTAAATCATATAATAAATAAAAAGAAAACCGCATAGAAAAAGAAGAACAAGCTAGTGTTAGAGGCCTTTTTGCATTTGTTAATTGTATAAAAAATAATAAGAAAACAAAAGATAGAATACAAAAAAATGAAAAGTAAAGTAAATTAAAAGTCAGTAAATGAATAGATTGTCAAGTCAAGTCAAGTATGCTTTATTGTCAATTCTTTGGAATTGAAATTGCCTTACACTCAGACCCTTGATGCACAGATAACATAATAGATTTTTTTGTTTATTATTATTATAAAGAATGGAATTAGAATAGAGAGTGCTAGAGTTGGAGGGCCAAATAAAGATGAAAGAGATGTGTTTTTATCTGATTCTTGAAGATGGCTAAGTAGTTGGGCAGGTCATTCCACCAAAATGGAACATGTAAATTAAATGTCTGTAAAAGTGATTTTGTGCCTTTTTTCGTTGTTCACTTGCTGAACACAAGCTTCTAGAGGCACAACATATATAAACATACATTTATATAAATTTACCTGTATACAATAAAGCCACAACACCAACTACCAATAGGAGGTTTCTGGCTGATAGCAAAAAATGATTTTGCTTATGTCACAATATGAGGAAAATCCGGCCCTGTACATGGTACTGATTTTTTTTTGCCAGTTGTTGAATAAACAACTAAACTGAACTATTATACCTGTTTATCTGCCTGGTTGACAGTTTTATTGATCAGAGAGCATTGACTTGTTATGATGTTGGTTCAATATAAAAAGATGTAGTAAACTACTTTTGCCATGTTGCTGTAGCTTAGCTAGCTACATTTCCCAGGGATGTAGCTTTAGTGTAGTGAAAATTCATTTAATGAAGAGTAACTGTTAGCTTAGCTCACTACATTTTCCAAGTAGCTTGCCCAACACTGCAATTCTTTTAAATGTAAGAATCAATTAGAGAAATTTAGTTTTATTAGTTTTCAGAGACTTGAGTTAAGAGTTGCTTTGCCACATTCCTTTGGAGCCATAAACCTAGTGTTATCAGATAGTGTGCATTTGGTTGCTATGGAACATTCCCCTTTGGTTGCTATCTGCCTTTTTTGAGGTGAAAGTTGCATTTTGGGGGAAGGGCCCATAGACCATTTGAGGGGGTGTTAGATATTATTTGTTAAAAATAACAAATAGTAGTGTGTCCTACTATCAGTGGGATTCAAATGGACCATTGGAGGTTCATTAATTGAATAATTGATTGATTCATTCAGCCAGCCAGCCGTGAGTGTGGTCTCATGTGGAAACCTTCAGTTACCTCAACCTGCAAGTACATATGGCAAGTTTATAAAAAAGAGTCAAACATTTCTTATTTCTTGTGTTATGTTTCTTATGTCTGTAACATAACACAGAAATAGCCTACACAAACTAAAACAATTACAGTATATTGTGAACAATAATTATATTTTGCTCTTTGTTGTAATATGCACTATAAACCATGGCTTCTCTGGGCTTATTGCTCTATTAAAACGTCTATAGAGTGCTGCAGCCATGACATCAAAACCCAGAAGACTAATTCACCATGGTTTCCCTTGAAATTGTTGTCTATTTTGCATTGTCAAACAAAACCTCCAAGTATCACTAATTTATTTTTACCACAGATCTTTTTTACTCATAAATTGAAAAACCCTAGTCTGCCTGCTCCGTTGTGGCTCCCTAGTCTTTCTGCTCCGCCGTGGCTCCCTAGTCTTTATGGTCCGCAGTGGCTCCCTAGTCTTTCTGCTCCTCCGTGACTCACTAGTCTGTCTGCTCCGCCGTAACTAACTAGTCTGTCTGCTCCGCCGTGGCTCCCTAGTCTTTCTGGTCCGCCGTGGCTCCCTAGTCTTTCTGCTCCGCCGTGGCTCCCTAGTCTGTCTACTCCGCCGTGGCTCCCTAGTCTGTCTGCTCCGCCGTGGCTCCCTAGTCTTTCTGCTCCGCTGTGGCTCCCTAGTCTGTCTGCTCCCTAGTCTTTCTGCTCCGCCACGACTCCCTAGTCTTTCTGCTCCGCCTCAGCTCCCTAGTCTTTCTACTCCGCCGCGGCTCCCTAGTCTTTCTGCTCCGCCGTGGCTCACTAGTCTGTCTGCTCCGCCGTGGCTCCCTAGTCTTTCTGCTCCGCCGTGGCTCCCTAGTCTTTCTGCTCCGCCGTGGCTCCCTAGTCTGTCTGCTCCCTAGTCTTTCTGCTCCGCCACGACTCCCTAGTCTTTCTGCTCCGCCTCAGCTCCCTAGTCTTTCTACTCCGCCGCGGCTCCCTAGTCTTTCTGCTCCGCCGTGGCTCACTAGTCTGTCTGCTCCGCCGTGGCTCCCTAGTCTTTCTGCTCCGCCGTGGCTCCCTAGTCTTTCTGCTCCGCCGTGGCTCCCTAGTCTGTCTGCTCCGCCGCAGCTCCCTAGTCTTTCTGCTCCTTCTGCTCCGCCGTGGTTCCCTAGTCTTTCTGCTCCGCCGTGGCTCCCTAGTCTTTCTGCTCCTTCTGCTCCACCGTGACTCCCTAGTCTTTCTGCTCCGCCGTGGCTCACTAGTCTGTCTGCTCCGCCATGGCTCACTAGTCTGCGTGCTCCGCCGTGGCTCCCTAGTCTTTCTGCTCCGCCGTGGCTCCCTAGTCTTTCTGCTCCACCGTGGCTCCCTAGTCTTTCTGCTCCGCCGTGACTCCCTAGTCTTTCTGCTCCACCGTGGCTCCCTAGTCTATCTGCTCCGTCGTGGCTCCCTAGTCTTTCTGCTCCGCCGTGGCTCCCTAGTCTTACTGCTCCGCCGTGACTCCCTAGTCTTTCTGCTCTGCCGTGGCTCCCTAGTCTTCCTGCTCCTTCTGCTCCGCCGTGGTTCCCTAGTCTGTCTGCTCCGCCGTGGCTCACTAGTCTGTGTGCTCCGCCATGGCTCCCTAGTCTTTGTGCTGCGCCGTGGCTCCCTAGTCTTTCTGCTCCGCCGTGGCTCCCCTTGTCTGGTGTTTTACTCCCCATGTGTTCCCCATTTCCTTAATTCTCTTGATTAATTCCTCTTTGTTGTGTATTTAAACCCATTTTTTTATTATTATTATTTTGTCCAGCGTCTAGTGTTATACCTCCTCACCCCATGCTATATGTCTGTTCCTTTATGTGAGTTACTGTTGATCATTTGAGACTCTTCAATGATTCTCCTTTGCCTCCGCTTTTCCTCACTTCTACACTCCGTGCTCCAACACAGCAGCAGCATTTTGACATTCTTTATAATTCACTTTAAAGGGGGGTGAAATGCTCGTTTTCACTCAATGTCCTGTTAGTATTTTTGGAACAGAAATACTCCTTCAAACATACAACTTAATTTTTTAAACTTTGTCCATGTTTAGCATGGGAATCCAACTCTTTAACAGTGTAAAAAACTCAGTATGCATGAAATAGCATTTCACCCCCATTTAATATTCAGTGCATAACTCACTACTTCAAACTGTGAATCATGTAGAATAGAGATGATTTCATAAGAAATAGAAACTTAGAAGAAACTGTAACTGTCAGCAAACCCAGCATAAAATTCAGACTTAAATTACCACATGCTACCCAAAGCCTTGTGAAGTTTTTTATTTCTGTTTTTGGAAAACCCCATTTGCAGATATGTATTTGAATGTTGACAATAAACTGTAGCAGTGACTCCTAACAATTATGATTTATATAATATATGTACATTTATACAATGTAATTTTTACAATAAATTAAACTACTAAAATGTATAACTAAGTATATTAAAATAACTTTACTGCCACCTAATTGTGGTGTTTCTGGTGAATTTGGACATTCCAACATTTTCATGTTTAGTTTGGCTAAAAAAAAAAAAAAGTGTCCAGTCTGAGGACGGAGGTACGTAAGTAAATGTACGTTTGGTAGAACCACATTTAACGTAAAAATACACACGTATTCTCATGAGATCACGTTGTTCTGTAGCACATTTGTACAGGTCTCTTTACTGTGAATTGCTATTTTGGAATTGGGCTATTTTTAAACTGTTGCAATGGGTTGATTTTCCAAGTGTGTTAATGGTTTGAAACATAGACAGTAAAAGAAATGGACACAGCGACCCCATTGGAACTCAACTGAGACAAGGGAAGCCCATTTTTAGCGTTTTTTAGCACTTCCGTTTCTGACGCGCAGACTCAAACGAAGCTTTACGACGTCAGCAACCTGTCTGACAGATGTAAATCTTCTAGTAGCTGTGTGTGCAAACTGCCATCGTTAATCTTGCAGAGACGGCGAGCTTGAGCGGGGAGTTCTTTGGCGTGAGTGAGCAGGAGTAAGTATTCTGATTAATTATTTTGTATAGTATTTTAAAATGTAACGCCAGTACGCCGTATTAAGTTAATTACCTTAACTTACCTTAAAGAGAGTTGAGTGGTTATGACGCAATCGTTAGCCTATTTTTTACAAAAACTGTTTATACGGGGCCATAATGTAACATAGAAGGTAATGGAGCCCTTTATACATTGTCGTGTATCTTTAGAAATAAATAATGGGCAAACGGAGTCTTTAAACGCCTCAGATGTAAAGTTATTCGCTGTCAAAGTGGCGCCAAAATGAATGGGAGTCAATGGGAATGCTAACGCAAGTGAAGTTCTGCTAAAAGATGGCAGCTCACACCCGACTTCAACTTCCGGTCGAGTTCCTTGCCGCCTGGTTTAACGATTGCATAAATTTTATTTATTTTAATGTTTAAAGTAAAGTCTTGTTTATAGGGTTACTCCCACCCAAAATAAAAATTGTGTCATTAATCACTTACCCGCATGTTGTTCCAAACCTGTAAAAGCTCAGATCGTTTTAGGAACACAATTTAAGATATTTTGGATGAAAACCTGGAGGCTTGAGACTGTAGACTGCCAAGTAAATAACAACGTCAAGGTCCATAAAATGTATGAAAAGTTGTCGTCAGAATACTCCATCTGTCATCAGACCTGCAATCTGGGTTATATGAAGTGACAGGAACACTTTTTGTAAGTGAAGAATATGTCAGTATTTTTCATTTTAGTGACTGTAAAAACATAAGTAAATGTACATTTTATAGAACCACATTTTACGTAAAATACATATGAATTATCATGAGATCACGTACAGAACCAACTCTCATGAACAACACCAACTATCATGCTAATGCCCCTTGTGAAAAATATAGATTTGCAATATGACCTTTGAGATTCGGATTGAAGCCAGATGTGTTAAAGCCCAGAATTGGTCAATTACTAGTAGATTTAAACTGATCCAACACAACTAAGTAATGCATACTTGTGTCACTCCTGAAAAGTGAAATAAATGCCAAAAACAAAAGGGAGCATTTTTTAATTGTAATGTTAGGTGATTAAGAAATTTAACAACAGCAATTCCAATGACTCCTGAAATATGTGGTTTGGGTTTATTTCCTGTAAGTTTGACATTATCAGGTTATCACACTAAAAATATTGACATTTTTCTAGTTCTTGAAAGATGTTCAGTAACATTTTACTGGAAGAACACAGAAGGTCCATCCATTGGTCATTGTTTGAAAGATTTGCCACATTATAGAGGGCAAACTAAAATACTACCATAAAATGTGCAATCATTTTATAAATTTTCTGGAAAGTAACCAAATATTGATACAATGTTAGACACCTATTGATGATAGTGATGATATTGATGTACATGATGTGCTTTTGTGTTTGAAAATATGTTGGATATGTCTGTCTTAGCCTTTGTATAATAACTTCTTTACATGTGTGGGGAGCTTGAATATATTATTTCTGTAATATGTAAAAATTCCCACCTTCAACTTCAGTTGCTGCCTTACAGTTTTAAATATATTCAAATTAATTTAAAGTATATTCAATAGCCATCTGAACTTTCTCATGAAATCTTGAAAAAAGTAGAAATTAGTTAAATTATTTGGTTGATTGTATATATATTTTTTTATATTATGCTAAAGTGTACTTTTTTCACAAGTGCCTTGAAGTCTCCTCCCCTCTATGTTCCTGTGCATTTCACTCTCTCTCTCTCTCTCTCTCTCTCTCTCTCTCTCTCTCTCTATTATTAATCCCTACTGGTGTGCCCTTGTGTTTAAGATGACCAGCAGGAGATCTTGACAGAGGACAAGGTCAGAGTAAGCAGAATGTAAAGACATAGACACCAGTCGGCTCTGTGAAAGCACACACGTAGCACATGCAAAGTAATTTGCAGCAGGTGATCTGATTTATCTGAACAGTTTGGTCAACAGGAAGCTGCCAAGATTTTAGAGCAGAAGGAAGTGGACACTATTTTGATTCATTCATTTCTTATCCTACAATTTCTCTTTTCTTCAGTCCCTCCATAACCATTAAATCACATGCAATAACTGTTCTAGGAATGAGGGCAAGTCGGAGACAAAGAGTGTGTTGGAAAGCGATGTATGTGTGTGTGTGTGTGTGACAGAGTAAGGTGTGTTTTATAGCTTTGATTGAAGTCTGGCTGCTGTCTGGGAGCGACACTACATTTCCCTGCTGTCACAGCCAATAAAACAATGTCTCATGCTCTCTTTTACCACCATAACCACCGGTTTGACACCTGAACAACTTGATCTGAAGAGACAGAACAAAATGGTTTGCTAGACATGTTGACTCTTCACTTAAAAGGGGAAATCAAAAGGAGACAGAGAAACACTCATTTGCTCATTCTTTTTGCTTTTGATTTTTAGAGTTTCAGCCACTCTCCACTGATGTTTGCTTTGCTGTCCGTGAAGTAAACAGGTCATTCTAATTATCCTGCCAAACAGAACAGGGTATTAAGCTCTTTCTCTCTGTCAGGGCACATTCCAGCTGCCCAATAGCGGCCAGATAAGTGGACTTCACAGGGTGCGCAAACATCTTCCAAATCGTAAGCTCCATATGCACAATCAAAACAGTACACTGATATATGACTTGAACACTTTTTTGTATTATTAAGTTAATTGAAGTACTATATATATAAAATATAACAATGTATAAATTAATAATAAAATGAAAAGCAAAATAAAACAATTACTAAAACTGTAACTAACCTTCATTTAGCTTAAGAGTTTACATTTAGGTGCACTTGCTTTAATGTTGGTTTTCATCTTTATCCCTTTCAACAATAAACCTGAAAAAAAAACTGAAAACTGCAAGACTTAAATCCTAATATAAGACCTAACATAAGACTTACAGTAAACCTGAAATATGTCAACAATTGTATTAAAGAATCATACTTACAGTATGAATTGGTTTACCACACTGCGCTAAGAAAAAGGTTTCCACTCAGAAAGCAGAAGTACAGATTGGTGGTCTTGTAGGAGACATTATTGAAAATAACCCACAGCGTCACCATTCATTCTCATCTCCGATCCTCAATGAGGAAGGAAATTCAACTGTTTCACCACCAAGACACACGACCAAACTTCCTGGATGATTTTGTTATATCAGCAGTGTTTTGTGCTCATTAACTTGACTTGTTTTTCTTTATTTTCTTAATCGCAGTGACAGCTAGAAGAATGTGATGATCTAAATGTTCCATACACGGACACATGCTTTTGCACACCTTGTTTTGTTTCTCAGGAAACTGTGACGTGGAGGACACTGTTGAAAAGCAGAATGTTGAAGAGTATGTAAGAGATTTTAATCTTCTAGGCAATCATTCTTTTCTCCAGGTGTGTGATGTTTATTTAACCAATAATTGCATATTTACTGACAAATCCTATGCAAATGATGAACAAATATGCCTGATACTTAGACATAACACCTGCATAGCTTCTATTTGGTTATTGCATGCTTTATTGGGGTGACTATGATGCTTTCTATAATAAATATAATAATTAATAATTATTCATATAATTAATAATTAATAAAAAATAATTCATCACACGGCACAAAAATAACACAGGTTTAATAAATGCTCTTACAGATTTCAAAGGTCTGGGAACCAAATGTTCTACAAATATTCTGCCTATACATGTTACTAAAAATGCAGGTCTGTGCATTTAATTAATTCATTTTACAATTGTTTATGTCATTTCTAAAATAGCTAATTTGCTCAAAATCCCTAAAACCACAAAAATAAAATAAAGGTTTCAGCTTTCATAGTAATATACAATTTTATTATACATAATTGTATTATATATAATGTATAGTTTCTTTATTTTTACTGACAAATTCCACATAGAAATCAACATTGACACAGAGGACAAAGTTGTTTCACTCTTACACTCTAAAAATCTATATTCTAAGGTTCGTTTAAGGTTCCATGCATCCATGGAACCATCTGCATTGCAGAAATAGAGGAAATAGCAGAAAATTATTCTTTAGATTTTTTAAATGGTCTTCACACGATGAAAAAAATATATATTTTAAGCACTGCTCACTAATTTGTAACCCAAAATCATTCTTCTATTGCATTGCTATGAAAATATCATATAGGAACCATAACCATATCAATTATCATATCATATCAATTAAAATAATAATAATAATAATAAGGAAGGTGTTGTGGTAGGTTAAATGAAAATGAATGAAGTCAATAGTTTTTGTATTGAGACTGAACAGATTATAAGGACAAGATGTTCCTTTAAAACCTCAACACACAATGCACAGACACAAACTGCAAATAAAATCTACACCTCTTTACTGTATTTTACAGTAAGTATAAGAGCCTCTGTGTGGAGAGGACACAGCCACAGAGATTAAGAGACAGAGAGGGTGTTATGTTCACACACACAGTTGTGTCTGATACATACTGACAGGGTCACTCAAGGTCATCAATCACCCTAAAACACACATCAGCAACTGAGTGGTGTGGTCATCAAACAAACAAATAAACAAAACACTGAGACACGCTGAGTACAGTAAACAAGGTCATTCTGTCAGTGCAGGTTAAGTGTGAGCGGAGAGAGCTGATCTGAGGTCAGGGATGAGCTTTCCATCTAAACAGATGGCCTGATCGCAGTTTGTCCAGTTAAAGTAGTGACAGTTTGTCTTTCTTCATGGAAGGGCAAATACAAATAGTAAAAACATTGCAAAAATGTACAACCGTTTCATGTGCGCACACACATTTAATTGGCTTTTTATAATGACCATAGACCATAGACTTCTGCTTTTCAGATATAAACAATCTAATTGTTTCTATATCCGATTATAAGTACTGACTGACCATAGACATAGCTTTCACAACCCACTTTCTCAACTTAACTCAATTTTATTTCTAATGCACTTTTAAAAACCACAATGGGGAACGAAGTGCTGTACATTGGAGTTAAACAAATACATACAGCCAAAACTGCAGCACAAATGCATACAATTTATAAAATAAAAGATTAAGAAACTGTAATAAATTCAATACAGGATTAATATGGTCTCATTCCATAGGAGAAAGACGGTCACCAGCCAACACTTCACATTGGCCAAACAGATATACAAAGACTCAAGAGAAGATTGCTCCTCAATTATAATGACCATTAAGAGCAATTTATGTTTAGTCCTGCTACTAGAGCTCTAACTTCCTTTTTACTTAGAAATCTCATTGGGACAATTTCCTCTAGTCTCTTTTGTCAGATGACTGGCGTTTTGATGAGCCGGCATATTTTTATTCCCCTTTTCTTTGTTTTTTAAACTGTCCCCCTGGTTATGTACAGGTCCGTGTGGACGAGTGTGTGATGGAGACAGATGTGGATACAACTGATGGGGACGTCTCTGTTTTAAGCCAGGCAAAACCTCTTTATAACAACACCATGAAGCTGTATGAGGCCGACCGCTTTGACTTCCAGCCCACTGGTAAGACATAATTACATTATATACATTCAAATGTTTTAAAATTTTTTGTCTAAACACAAGTCCAGTATAAAAATTACTTAACACAGAATGCATCAAATATCTGCTTAAAATGACAAAAAAAAAAACAACAACAACAACAACAAAACATTACATAACATTACAAAGATTTCTGGAATTTTTCATTCTGATCTGTTGTGACATTCCACAGTCTGATATTTCCTAATATTGACTGTTATCAGCATATCAGTCTGGTCATCAAAGTTACACTTTTTGTAGTTTAAGTCAGAGTTCTCCATTGCAATATAAGTGTTTGTACTGCATGTTTGTTATAGAGCTAAAGACTAAGAAACCAGCCAAAAACCGTTACCGTATTCCTGTTCTCATTCTGCTCTTCCTGCTGCTGATTGGACTGAATTGTGTGCTGCTGTATAAAGGTGAGGTGTACTAGAGATAAAGTCACATTTAACAAGGTATACATTTATGTAGAATAAATACAAATGATCAAACCAGGTTGTATTTATTACAAATAATAATCATAATATGAACAAACTTTACAATCAAGTTTTAGATTTTAAATTATAAAAGTATAGTTCAAGTTTGCAACAACGTGAGGGTTGGTAAATGATAACAAGATTTTAATCCCTTTTCTACACCTGTGCTTCCTCTGATATGACATTATGAACTTGAGTAAAACTGACTTCATACATGCACTAAAGCAAGCAAAGAAAATAAATAAATAAATAAAAGACAAACTATGTAACATCACAAAAACACCAGTTGATTAAAAGACATTGAGCAAACAAAATAAATAAAGGGATTTTGTTATATACTGTATATATATATATATATATATATATATATATATATATATATATATATATATATATATATATAATTTTGTTATATAATGCAATGAAATGTATACATCATTACTATTAGCCTATGTATCCAAATAAATTTTGTAGCTGCTGTACATTCAGTTTTGTTCCCTTGTGTAAGTTAACACTTTGTTTCTGGTTGATTTCTGTTGTTCCATGATTAAATCTGCTTTTTGCTTGTGATGTCTATTGTATGTAGTCTTCACTCTGGAGGCTTGGGTTTACACTCACTGTAGATCAGCTGATGCCAAAGCAGAGGAACGCAAGTCTGCTGAGGCACTCAAACTGGGCAATTCCAAATTCGACGAGGTACACACACACATACATCCATGACACAAATATATGCAGAGAAAGGCATGTTTTGAGAGAGCTGAAGGTTCTGTGTGTTAACCAGGAGTGTCTCTCCGGTCTGTGTGGCAACGATGGGACTTTAGAGAAATTAAGAACTCAACTAAACCAGCTCAACATTAGTGCTGAGAGAGGTACACACGCACACGCACACACACACACACACACACACACACACACACACATTTTCTATGTTTCATGGGGACATTCCATAGATTTAATGATTTTTATACACATGTACAAACAGTATTTTCTGTCCCCTTACCTGAATCCTACCCCCAAACCTGCCCCTCACAACAATAATTTCCTTTTTTACATTTTCAAACAACTTGTTATAAACAGTTTTTATCATTGGGACCAAAAAAATAAAATGTCCCCACAAGGTCAAAATTTACAGGCTAACTATACTTGTCCCCATAACATGGGCAATACCAGGTACACACACACCCTAGATATACTGACCAGGTACTGTTTTGAGAATCAGCCATGATTTCAATTCTTAAAGGCGTCATGAAATGCATTTTCAGATCTTTACATTATGTGTCTGGAAGAATGTGTAAAATCTCTGTATATAGATCTAAAACTATTATTAAAACTTGTTGTTGGACTGTTGTATTTAACATTTTAAAAATGGCATCACTGAGAAATTAGATGCAAATGGTCATTTTGGATTTTCCATTTCATGACCCATTGAAACATTTATACAGGAGTCACCATAGGTATGTCTCACAGAATTGAGATCACTATTTTGTTGTTTTTGTTTATATTTTATAGCTGTGGTTTGCCCGCCTGGTCCACCTGGCATACCTGGATTGCAAGGTAACTACTACCATGCTTTGAAAATCACACCCAACTTCTCTCTCTCTCTCGCTCTCATTTAACAATAGTATCATTAGAAGAATGCTACATTTATACTGTATTATAACTATTCGTGATGAATTTGTCCAATTCCTGTATGCATGAGGCCTCCAGGTCATGGCACCAATCATACTCACACCAGGGCAAACTAATTGCTAACATGTCTTTCGAGGACAGAGGAGGGAGGTTTAACTGCACTCTTCGCTGTCCAATATTACATTATTAATTTTTCTCTGCACTACTTCATTAATTCCAATGGGAAAGCAAACATCTGCAAGGAATCACAAATCACTAAGATCCTGTCCCCAGTTTAAATGGGTGAAAAATAGCAAGAGCAGGAGCAGCAGAGCTCAATGACCAGAATAGCGTCAATCACTTTCCCTGTTCTTTTTCAATCTATGGGATTTCAGCTCTCCCTGCTGGTCAAAACAGACATAAACTCTGACCTAAATCTGCAATTAGATTTTTGCTGTCATAGATTCCAAGATGTCCTTTATCTCAACAGATGTGTGTCAGTAGTATTTTTGACATTTTGATGTCAGTATGTATACTCAAATTTTGCTCTTCATCAGGTCCTCCTGGAAAACCAGGGATACTGGGACAGAAAGGAGACTCTGGCTCACCAGGTTAGTGTATTTTTAATAAATCTTTATGAATTTGAATGGGTGTAGTATTGTGCTCTGTGATAATTTGCCATATATTTAAATGCACTGTATTGGTTTGGCAAATTAGTTAAAATGTTAGAAATGCTGCTACACAGCTTTGCTGCATGCAAGGAAAATAAATAATTTAAAATATTAAATTTCTCTCTTTTAGGTCAGGTAGGTGAGCCTGGAGCTCCAGGTGAAAAAGGACAGAAAGGAGACCAAGGACTAGCAGGGGAAAGGGGCCCGGTTGGCATGACGGGTTCACCTGGTAATCACCTTCTCACATTCACACAACTCTCACAACATTAAGGAACAGTATAATAGATCCATATCTCGCTATGACTGTTACTTCTGTCTCCAGGTATTCCAGGCTTGAAGGGGGATACAGGAGAGAGAGGAATGAAAGGTGCTTGTTCATGATGATTCAAGGCCAGCAGAATAATTCATACCATAACAATGCAAAAATATGTCTTGTGGATATGCCTTGTTTTACTATTGCTGTCATGAAAAATTGTATTTTCTCCATTTACACAAGGTTTACCTGGGGCTGATGGTCTTCAAGGTACAACTGGACGTGTTGGTCTCCCAGGATTCCCAGGGCTCAGTGGACCACCAGGTATTTTTGAAAGATAAGATTAATTTTGTGAAAAAAAAAACTCAAATGTTTATGGATTTCTAATAACAAGACCATATTTCTTTGTGTGTGTCTTTATTGTCCACCAGGAAAACTGTATGTTTAATCCACCTCTCCCCAAGAAGCCTCATTATTTTGGTTGCTTTAATTTTTTTAGCCAGAATAAATCTAACAGTAATGCATACCTTAATAAATACCACTAATAATAAAAACTTTGTCAGTGCCACAAATTTGACACTGGTTGATACCTTGTAGCTGAACATTTCATGCATAATCTTTATGATGTACACACTCAAAACATGTCTTACTCAGGACCCCAAGGAGAACCAGGTGACAAGGGTGAGCAAGGAGAACAGGGACATCCAGGTCCTAGTGGTAAGAAAGCCCAGATCGTTACCCAGTTTGTCCTCATTTGCCACTGTGTCAAACAAACCTTTCTCTGTTAAGGTTAGTAATATAGCCAGGCATCTGACTATTAGCATAAAATATGGTATACTTCGGCTTATCTAAAATAGCTGATGACACAGTTTTGGAAAAAGCTCATTCATATTACTGTATGGCAGCTTCACTCCGGAATCTACTATACAAAGTAATCAGCAGATCATATGTGTAGACGTAATCAGATTTTTAAGTATAATTAATTAGTCTGTCCAATGATAATAAATACAAATTTCCAAGTGTCTACAAAACTTGTATTTAAGAGAGTTGATGCCACTAACCTGGCAAGCTTCAGCAAATACAGAGATTAGTTCTTCTTCACAAGTTTACCTTTGTTTTGCATTGGTGTAAAATGGGGTACCCTTACTGGGTAATCAGGGTATTCCTGATTCATTCGTGTCCTAACCTGTGGTTGGTTAATCTTTTAGGTCCTCCTGGTCCAGAGGGACCTCCTGGTCTGCAAGGTCAACCTGGAGAAAAAGGCTCACCTGGACCAAAGGGAGACACTGGCGTTGGCCTTCCAGGTACTATAGGAGTGCTAAAGACACTTGCACATAAGACTGATTCATGGCATTATGCCAATTGTTATGTACAAATAATTGTTTTCAGGGAACCCAGGACAACAGGGAGTAAATGGAAGTCAAGGATTGCCAGGTAAATCTAAAAACAATCACAAAACAGATACCAAACATTGAGTTTATATCATACAGCTGTCATCTGAGTATGATGTTGTATATAGGAGTCCCTGGACCTCAAGGTCCGAATGGAGAAAAGGGCAGCAAAGGTGATCAGGGTGAGTTTGTTAAAAAATTATTGACAAGAAATCAACATCCAACTCTGTATATTTCTTGAATTTATTTCATCTTATCCTTGTGTCTGTCTTCTAGGGCTAATGGGAGCTCAAGGTATGTTTGGGCAAATTTTGGGCATATATATATAATTTCACTGAATGCACAGCATCTGTGTGATTATTAATCTGTTTTGTGAGTAAATTGATTTTATCTAAATGTATGATGGTCTTAAACAGGTCCTAAGGGAGAGAAGGGTGATGTAGGACCCCCTAGTGCGAGTAGTGCCCCTGGTAATTTTTTTAAATACTTATGCATCTCTGTGCACTGCTGTGTTTCTCTGTTAATGTCTATTCAATCAAGTAATTCCAATACAAAGATTCTCGTTTTGTTTTTGGAGATTCTATTTAATTAACAACAAAATAACAGCCACATTAGCATGACATGTCAATAACTAAGCATGTAGCTAACAAAACAAGTATATTGGCTTGCACTACAGCCAAGAAGTTCTCCCTTTTTATGACTTGCAGATAAGCACAATAACATATACTATTGCAGCATTTCAACATGTGGATTAATGGAGGCAGTCCAGCATCTGTCTCATATATGCACATTTATCATTAGCTGTAGTTCGTTTAGTGGGAACTTCCAGCCGAGGAAGAGTCGAGGTGTTTTATGACAATGCCTGGGGAACAGTGTGCGATGACAGCTTTGACTCCGTGGATGCTTTGGTGGTGTGCAAGATGTTGGGTTTCCAGAGGGCAACTCATGTATTCACGGCCGGTACAGGTGATGTATCCATCTATGGTTCAGAATTTTTGGTTAATGGTTCAGGGGAATACAGGCTATGGTTTCCAAAATACTCTCAGAATGGTCTGCTGTATATCTGCTGCAGGGATTGGACGCATTTGGCTGGATGACTTGAGATGTACCGGAAACGAGAAGAGCATTTTTGACTGTCCACATGCAGGAATGGGAGTTAATAACTGTAGCCACAATGAGGATGTTGGAGTAGGTTGTGCTTGAATAAATCGAAGAAAACTTCTCACACCAAGAACTCATTTTTCTCCCTTTTTTATTTTTAGTGGACGTATAAAGTCACTCTTTACACATATGCAAATGACCCATATTCCACTAAGGTTTGAAAGAGTTGTATTATGTGAAACCAAACTTATTTTTGTCGAATGTTACACTTGGAAAGTTTGTGTGGTGTCACTGAGGCAGCAACATTCATGCATTTCTGAGTGGGACTTTTGTGTGCAAGTAATTTTTTAGTCTAACATGAATGTCTAAACACCACAACAAAATCATCAATGATTTCAATCATTTCAATCATCAATGATAGATGATAGACTATACCAAAATTGCCTAACTCTTAACACTTAAAATAAAGAGCTTTATATAAGTGTCTCATTTTGGTTTCTGTACACCCAACACTTTATGGATGTCTCACTGTCTTGCATTTTGGATATAAGAGACACTAATCAACAATTATCATTCAGAGAGCATCTTTGCTCCTGTTCTCCTCTCCAGGGACCTCCTCTCTCCAATCCTTCCCTTCTCTCTCTGTGTCTGTCTAGCCCCTCATTAGCTGTGGGACCCTGTGAAATAGAAGGGTTGGCTTGGGAGTGAGGTCTTCTTGAAGGGGTAAGAGGCCACACTAATAAATAAATGATGCAGTAAGTGATGGAAATAATAATGAGAGAGGAACAGATACGTTAGCATTTCTAAAGAGCTGCTGTCCACTGGGAGCAAGATGCTTATTAATTTAACTGTGAGTCTTTTTCTCAAGGCTCTTTAATTTAAAACAACCCAAACCAGAGAACTGATAAACACTAGAGTGTATTATACGTATAGACATTAATTCCAATTCCAGCCATTTGCAAAAACAAATGTTGGCAGTTATGCACCTTCAAAGGGAGCCTTTGGGGCAACACACCCCATATAACACTTTAGAGTTCATTGTATGGATTTCACAGATTTCATTTATGTTTGTTTTTACAAATGGTTATGTGACCGAGGAGTAAAATGTGTTTTCTGTGCAACAGATAGGGTGAATTAGCACAAGCGTTTATGAAAAACTTTAGAATCCTCAAGACGTTCATTGAAGCTAAAACTTGTGCAACATAAGAAAACATTTTATTTATTTTGGAAAAATGTTTTTCTTGAGAGTGAAAAAGGAAGTATAACTGCTGAGGTTTCTGTAAAAGTTGCAATTGCGTGTTTATATGTGGATGTGTGTAGCCATGTGTTGTAAACAGAGTGACAGTGTAAAGGCAGTGCTTGAAGAAAATTTGCTGACCAGTATGTTCGGATTTCTCAATCCACCAAAGCTGAGCATTTATGCCCTTTGTCCTAGAAGTCAGCTATTACGTTCGCAGAAATGCACAGACATTTCTCAGAGAATGGCATCAATAATGTTAAAAAAACAGCCGCTTGCACTCCAGTTCAATGTTCGCTTCACGATGGCCAACACTTTCATTCACAACGTAGACTTGAAGAGACTTGCTGGCCTGTCGCTTCCGTTTCGGAGGTGTAGGAACCACTTCATCTGCACTCTTGCTTTCAGTCCACGGTTTTGGGTCTGATCGGTGGATCTATCAGACCCAAAACTTTGTACATCACACAGGAAATAAATGTGAAAGTTGGTTCTGTGGTGGCCTTGTGAAGTCCAACAGCTTCAAGCTTTACATCAGCACATTTTCCTTTGGTTGCAATTTCATTCAGAAAATCAGAAAATGATTTTAGCACCACAGACACTGTATCAAAGTGGCAAGTTTATCGTTGGTCCAGCATCCTTTTACGCTTCTCTCCCTTATACTGTGCAGCTACAGTGGGCTTTCTCAGAAATTTGTAAAGCACAATGAAAACAAAAAAGATTCTCGTGGCGTAAGTCTTTACTGTCAGTGTCCACACTGATTATTTGGAGCTCAGACCCAGAGGTAGTAGCAGTTGCTGCAGGTCCTTTCTTTTTAATCCATTTTCAAAAGTCGATGGTGAAATTATGGAATGTTCATAGCCTTCGTGTTTGCTTTCCGTAGGGCAAGGAATTTTACATAATGTTATTAGGGTTGGGGAGCACGCTTAATCAAGCGACCAATCAAAATTCGACCTTGCCTAACACAATACCCTAACTAAAATATTGCTATTTTAGCTTATTATTTACTCTAGGTATACACTTCGTAAATGTGATTTTTAAATAGCAGATTTTATAATTAAATTTAACATTAACATTAATTGTGATTTGAAGGGGGTGAGATAGTGCTGGTGAGGTAGTTTATAATAACTACACACCTGTTTGTAAAGAAATTGATTGTCAAGTGACAAAAGATTGAACAATTTGAAAGACTCGAAAGATGAACTAATCAATTCTTTTTCCAGTTCGGACAGCATATGTTTAGTTTATGGGGCTGTCACGTGATGAACAAATGACTCAAACCCTTGTCAGATAAAGACTTGTCAGATAAGAGGTGAGGTGAGCTAATCATAGACTGAAGACCCAGGTAAATAATTAGTACATTATTTCTGTATTTTATAGCATTATAGTTTTGTATTGTTTGTAGTGTGATCAACGTTTGAGTAAGTAGTAGATTTGTTAGGGAAGTAATATGTAACATTTTAATTACAGTTTGCCAAAATGAATTAAATTAATGACTCGAAAAAAGATTTGTTCATTTTGCGGAACGAGACTCAAAAGTTTGAACTTCCCATCACTACTAAGGACCTGTGTGCAGAGATTGCGGCTCAGGCCTTGGTAACTGAGTGTTACTAAAAATTTGGTAGCCATGTCACCTTCACTCTGAACATGGGCTTAATATAGCAACCCTTTTGATCCAATCATTTGTGTCCTGTATGATGTACAGAAGTCTCGCACAAAACCATATACCGTAAACCATTCATCTGGAAATGATCAGTGCAATGCTTCAAACAGACCCTGCACAATCTATTGCATACACTGCCAGCTTGTAGAAACAGGGGGTCGCATGTTTGCCTCAGGTCCTCTTTTGTTATAAAACCATCCATGGGGGTGCCACTTTTTTTAATACTTGGACAGGAACCACGGTTGTCAGTGGATTTTCTGTTTGGTAGCGGCGAACCAAACCACATAGATAACAATTTGACTGAAAAACTATCAGAAGAGAAGATAAAGTGAAAGAAAGAAAAAAAGAGGTGGCTTTTCTGCATTACGTATGTTTTTCAGGGGTTTTTTATGTTGAAAATATGTTATAGAAATATATGAAATTTAGACATAATATACAATTTAGACTAATATACAAATTAGTGTTCATGATTCGTCTGCCAGTGGGTACACCACCCCCCACCCCTTTCTTATGAAACAGCTATATATATATATATATAACTGCACAAGTAATCATTTTCCCATGACTCTATGTTGTCATTTTTTTCAAGGTTTTTTTTTTTTCTTTTTCTGAAAGATAAAAACCTGGTAGATGTTTGTCTACAGCAGAACTAATACAAAATCTCAAAAAGCAGATAACTTTCACTCATTTCATTTAATCTCCCTTATTGCTTCCTGAACCTCTGAATTTATTTCAGCTGACTACCTTTCTATTTTCATAATTAATTTAAAATTGACTATCATTTTGTACATCTCAATTTGTACCTGAAATAGTGAAATGTGTAACCACATCATGCATTCAACACTTTCATCATTTAATATGTTATCTATGTTCTATTGTGAATAAAATATAAGTTTATGAGATTTGTAAATTATTCCATTCTTTTTTTACTAACAATTTGTACAGTGTCCCAACTCTTTTTGGAATCAGGTTTGTATATGTTATGTCATTTTTCCCTTTTAAAACAATTACAAACAAGTTTCCTCTTTCTGAGATAATGTATGAGGAAATTACATTACAATTTTTTTTTCAGGAACAGCTGCTGTGATGATAAAAAAAAAAATGTTTCCACTGCACATTGCCGTGTGTGTGTGTGTGTGTGTGTAAATGTGCGTGTGAGAGAGTGTTTGTATGTGTCTGTGTGTGTGTGTGTGTGTGCGCATGCTTTTTTGACATATGAGGACACAACTTTGTATAATGACATGGGTATGACATAGTTAGTTGAAGTTGGGTCGTGTACAGTGTATAGTGACAGCAGTGTATTTAGGTTGTCTGTCTGTCTGCTCTCTTCCCCACAATCTCTGTGTGGTTGGTCAGCTTCTGCTGGTGGCCTAGCTACCACTGACCTTTTAACAGGTGGTTGCCGCACCATTTAAAACCAGTTATTTGACCGGGCTCACGCTGAGGTCCCTCGCACCCTTGCACCCTGACCCAACAGGCACCTACTCTGGGCCTGCAGTGATGAAGGTGCTCCTATCATAACAGAGTCTTGTACTGCACTCAAACGAATCAGAGACATCCACACATCACACAATTGTGGCCAACATGTCATATAATGCCACTGAATGAACTGGTGATTAGGATACAAAATTTTTACACTTCCATTAAGAAGTTTTGGGTCAATGAGACACTTCTTTTTCTTTTCCTCAAAAACCGAAACTTTTATTCAGCAAAGAAGCATGGGATTGTGTTACGGAGATGAGTCACAGTCGTTCGGATCCAAATGCAAAGCTTTATTTAAGAATGGTCAAACAGGCAGAAATCAGGAATGGCATCAGGTGTGTCAGGGATAACCAGAGTCGTAACGAGAAACAAGCAGAGATCGGGGCAGGCAGCAGAGAATCAAAGTCGGACTACACAGTCCAAAGATCAAACATGGGAATGACAAACACAGGAAGAAACACTCGGAAATGTTAGACAGGCTTAACAAGACTTCGCCAACTGGTGGAGTGAGTGTGCTGCTTATATGTGTGTGTGTTAGCTGAAATGAGGTGCAGGTGTGAGTACAGATGCAGGTGTTTGTGTGCAATCAGAACCAGGAATGAGGCAGGATGGGAAATGGAGTTCTTGAATGAGTCCTGAGTGGAGTGCCCTCTACTGAAGATCATGGGCACTCCAACTAATGATCATGACAAAGGCATAGGTCACCCAAAAATCATAATTATGTTATTAAAAACTCACCCTCATGTCGTTCCAAACCAGTAAGACCTCAATTTATCTTCGGAGCACAGTTTAAGATATTTTAGATTAATCCACAAATGACTTAAGCTGTTAACTTTTTTTTATGTGGCTGACACTCCCTCTGAGAAAACAAACCAACATCCCGGAGTAATTCATGTACTCAAACAGTAAAAAAAATCTGCTCAGTTACTGTGATTTTGTAAGGAAATAAATTAATAATTTAGTGACACGTTTGCATGTTCATGTTTCTCTGACATTGGTTAATGGTCACGTGGCATGCAGGCAAACAAATAAAATATTTAATCTTTGTCAGTGTATTTAGATTGTTATTTTAAAGTGCTTTTTTTTCTTTTCATGATTTAGTTTCTTTTAAGCTTTTCGGTAAACGTGAAACCCCCCGCAGTTCTGTTATGAACACTATAATGTACCGTTTAACGCTCATCATTACTTTCTGTGATTCTACAAAACCTCAAAAAGCAAAAGAGACACAATGAAAACACATTTTTACAATATTACACAAAGAAAATAAACTCAAAGGAAGTCTCTTTTAATAGATGTAATAATAACAACAACTTTTAACTTCAAAAAACAGTAAATGTGGTAAAATACAAACCCTGGATCAAGTAATAACCCATGCATGACAAAACATCCCGAAATGCTCCTTTCAGATGTCACATATAAACTGTACAATTACTCTCGCAAGTCTACAATTGTTTAAGTCGTTAAATCTCATTGTAACACTGAAAACATACTGATCCCGCATACCTTGCATTCTACTCAGCATTTTAGAAAATATCCCCCAAATAATAATAATTAAAAAAAAAAACTCCCTTAATTTATCCAAAATCATTGCACAGATGGTGGTTTGCCTGTTCCTTCCTCTTTATTTTGAGCTTCAATCTCTTGCTATTTTAAGGCTTTGGTAATTTTCAATAGAACACCATTAAGAATCACTTAGATTTTATTCTGAAGTCAGCTATTTATATCAGACATTGAAGTGATTTCTGGAGCTAAGGGATGCTTCATATAGTCAAACCTGAGGAGTTCTTCGGGTCTAGCAGGGAATGATCTGGTTATAAAGAGGAATATATCACAATAAAATATTCAAGTTGTAATCAAAGCGTTAATCAACACCTTGCTGAACCTCCCTCTCCCAACTAATGAACACAGCACACTGATTAATCTGTTAGAGAATATGATGCCTTCTGTGTGTTTACAGACACATGTGACGGGTCAGTTATGCTCTAATGCCCACTAGTGGTGGATATGAGCTGGCCTTCAACAACGATTTGATGCCCTGTCATAATACTCTATATTACTTCTTATAAGTGATTGTTTTACATGGAGAATGAGATCCGATGATGGAGCTCTGTCCAGGTGACTCTCCTCCACACGTCATGGAGGATAGAGGCCACAACAGCAGGAAGATCATATAGAAAAAAAACCTTGTGATTCAGTTTTGTGTCTGTGCATGTAATGCATCTAAATATTCAATCAATGTTTTGTCCAGGCTCAGTCATTCAGTTTGATCAGTCAGAGTCAGTTTGGCACTTAACTGCAGCTGCTTGCATTTGAGTGCCACCGAAGACAGTGTGAGAGTGTGTAAACAACATTTTATCTTACTGTTACACACACTTAGAGAGCCTGAGGAGGCAGAAAACAGATCATAACACGGTCATCCTCAAACACAGAGGGTAGCTCCTCCTCCGTCAGTCATGGTGCTCCTGCTGGACTCCTCACTCTTCATCCTGGGGTTTTCCTTGTGTGCAGACCATTCTTCATTAATCCTGGTGGGTCTTTTCCTGACTGACTTTGTGCTCGTACTGCAGCAAATTAAGAAACACAAATCATTCCAATGCATAGTGTTTCAAAGGAAACTCCATTCTACAATTTTAAGAACTTCCAAAGTGTTTATAAATAAATAAATCATCTTACACAACCCCAAAATAATGAACATACACTATATTGTAAAAAAGTTTGGGCTTGGCAAGATTTTTTATTGATAGATTTTTTTTTGTTTGTTTGTATTTGAAAGAAGACTGTAAAGGTCATTGCACACTGAGTCCAAAATTTTCGCATGCGTTTTTCGTATTCGTGATCCGAAAAATTTGTCACGCACAGAGACCTTGCACACTGAGTCCGATGCGTATCAATCAATGCATTTACGAAGAAAAAAAAAAACACTGCAAAACAATAAAAAGTGTCATCTTCAAATAGTGAGGATGATTGTTTGTACGGAGCCCCTCTGGTCCCACTTTGTCAAAAAAATAAAGAATTATAACTATCTCGTGGCCTCAACATACTAACTTGTGGCCTCAAGATAGTGAAGTGTCTGACACATGGACCCTTTGTTATTAAACTGGACCCTGTACTGTAGTGCAATGTAATACTTCACATTCTGTGCAATATTATCTGTTTTAATATTCAGTGTAATATAGTTTGCTGCAGTTCTAGTTTATTTATTTACTAGTATTGTTCATCACAATCAATTCAATTATGTTAATACAGTAATATAAATCTTGTAGGCTGCATATCCATAATCCTTTATAATTCTTCTTCATATTTTATTGCATATATTTACATTTTTTACATGTATATAGGCCACGAGTTACTTATCTTGAGGCCACGAGTTACTTATCTTGAGGCCACGAGTTACTTATCTTGAGGCCACGAGTTACTTATATTGAGGCCACAAGATAGTTATAATTTTTTTTTTTTGACAAAATTGGATCAGAGGGGCTCCATATGTTTGTCCTCTCTCATCTTAAAAAGAGAAAAAGAAAGAGGAAATATTGGGTCCATCCACTCCTGCGATTGCGTAGAGAGGAAGGAGAGTTCCACCTCCTTATCAAGAAGAGCGGGATTATCCAGAACGATTCAAAGTTTACTTTAGATTGTCAGTGGCTCAGTTTGATGTTTTTCTAGCAATACTGGAGCCACACAAATTTTTTTTATACAATTTTAATGGTAAAACATTAATATTGTGAAATATTACTACAGTTTAGAATAACTTCTCTATTTGAATATATATTTTAAAATGAAAAATATTTTACAAATATTTTACAACCGGAGTCACTGTTGAATAGACACTTTAAAAGAACAGCATTTATTTTAAATAGAAATCTTGTAACATAAATAAATGTTCTTACCATCACTTTTAAAGAATCCTTGAAGAAGAAAAAAAAAAACACCCCTGGCTCACACTACAGGATTTTTAGCCCGATTTAGCCCTGATTTCCCCCTCCCGAGAATCGGCACAAACATCTTGTCGAGCACCTCGATCAGTCCCGATGTTTGGCGTGGATTATCTAGTAATGTGAGGCATTCGATGATCGAATCTTGCACCTCCCGATCTGCTCGTACATAAATCGGGACAGCCACGAATATTATCAAACATGTTTGATATTTAGGATTTAAATCGGGATGATGATGGATTTAATTACATCAGTACTTTCACAGCCAATGCGCAAAACTGCAAAACAGCTGATGTATTGCTTCTTTGGATAGTGGAGATAGAGGAAACTGTTTCTTGACATTTTGTAGTAGCACAACTGTCTGTATAATGTGTCCAAAAACGTATCACAACTGTAAGGAGAAAGAGAAGTGCTGGAGTGAAATCCCCTCAGTATGAATGCACTGGGTAGGGTGCACAAAGATAGCATGCTTAAAAAATATTCAGTGATGATCTGCTGCGTGAGATCACATGAAGCGCTACCTCTGGCATGATAATCTTAATAATATCTTCGATGTTCAAATCCTGTAGTGTGTGCATGTTTAATATTTGAGGGAAGATAATCTGCCAAGATTCTCCTCATGTGTGTGCTGCAACCAGATTTCAATATCGGTTATGATTTTAAAACTCCTGTAGTGTGAGCCAGACTTTACTGACCCCAGAAGTGTCACATCAGTTCACAGGTCACTAGGGTTTGAAACAGAGTTTGAGCATGACTATGTGAGAGAAAGTATGTGAGAGTTTACCAGAGCTAGCTGTCGTCCAATGTTCCCCACAGTTATCACCCCTGCGAAGAAGATACATGGCAGCCAGGAACGAATGTACAGGAAGTCAGGGGAGGTATATCTGCACACATTCACACATATGAAGTGAAGCACAAAAAAAAAAAAAAAACACACAAAAAAAAGCTTATAATGATGCAAGTGTAAGCAGTAAATCGTACAGCTACTGCTCTTGGTGTGAACAGGCTTTAACACACTCCATCGTGCAGACTTATAACTGAGACTTACTGAAAGACTCCATTGTAAACCAGTAGCTGGGTGGCCAGCGTGGCAAGTATTGCAATGATGACTCCCAGCCCAAAACCACTGCGTGAGCGATCGAACGACCACCACAGGCCGACAGACAGGGCAGCCAGCGTCAACGACAGCTGCACGTTATTGGCAAAGTCTACCTTCTGTTGGCAGCAGTGTTAAAGATAACACGTCGTTCAAGAGCAATTTGTTTTTGTACAATCGAGTGCAGCGGTTATGATGTATTTTTTGTAGACCACAACCCAGAAACAAGGTAGCACTTTAGCACTGTCCTGATATTTTTGAATATTCGTATAAAAGCCTGAAATAAAGTCAGTGGTTCACAAAAGCTGTTTTAGATGCACATAAACTACATCAGTGAATCCCAATTGGGATTTTTTTTTTTTTACCTTTGTTGCATGGTGACTTTAAGATATAAACAGTAAGACATAAACAGAATTTATTGACATAATGACTTTGTAAGATAAGAAACGAGAAGGATACAGCACTGGCATGGTTTATACCCACAAAGACGGCCACACAGCGCATCACATTAGACCACTCTCTCTTGAGCTGATGCGGCTCCCCCAAACGACGATCCATACAGGGGTACAGCAAACCAATCAACGCTGAAACAAAGAAGAGTGACATTCACTTTAATGTCCCATGCAATGTCGCAATGGCATCATAGATTGGGAATGACAACAGCATTTTTTTTTTTTTTTTTTGAGAAACCTCTTTTATCATTTTAGCATGCCGGAAGCAGTTCACACAGTGTTTTCTTAATAATAAATGTTGTGTGTGTGTTTGTGTACCTGCGGCTGTTCCACAGCAGGGAGGAACCCACCAGGCGGATGAGAAAACACTGCTGATGACGTCTGGAGGGAAGAGTGTGACGTTACGCTGCACCTGGAGCAGGTTCAGCACGAGCGCTAGAAACACGCCCACCATGAAGAGCATGGCAGCACGGATCAGCAGGTTCATGGTTCGGTTGGTGATCACGCTGATGTAGGGCCCGCGGCGCATCAGAGACGAAACCTCCTCCATGGCCGCTGTGACAGAAGGATGTCAGCTACATCTGCTGCTGTAAGCTGACATCACATGCCTGGAAAGGAGAAGGTTATAATCATGATGATGCTCATATAATCCCAAAACCCAGACATAGCTGGCTGCACAATAACAATTTGACTGACCAAACAGAATGACCCAAGAATCTGCATAACTGTGGATAGGATTCCCTGGGGTTTTTGTGCATTTGACATTTCACTTATTCTATAATTGAGATACATGTAATGTCAATTGATGATGATTAGCTTTTTTCCTTTTCCCTCATTTGATCTATTATGGGAAAGCATATTACATTTGCATACTAATACTGCGTGCACCTCGTGTTGCTTGAAACTGTCTCGATGACTTTTAAATTAGAGTCTTTGCAGTGTCTGGTTTTGAAGTTGAAGTCTTGAGTTCAAAATGATGATTTAAATAAAAGTCAACATTATCTACATTAAAATGATTTCTAACTTTCAAACTATTTGTAAATAAATTAGTATGTTTAGATTAAATTTGAATTTTTTTTTTCATGTGGTGGACATTTTGAATTTTTAAGTGTCCTCTCATTAGGTCTTCAACATTTTATCTTTTAACTACAGTATCATCAAAATATACCCAGAACAGCATCCGGTGTCAGCCCAGATCTGGGGCCAACACTATGTTGCTGTCTGGGTATTACTTTGCCAGTCAACGATGCTGGGAACATTGTTATGATTTTACATACATTTACTTAGACTGAGGTAAACATGATCAAAAAAAAAAAAACTGAATAATAATAAAAAAAACTAAAAAAAAAAACTAAATATGGTTGGCCAGACAGGGCATGTCACTGAAATTAGTCAAATGGTGAAAGTAGCAAAGTATGTCACCCATCAAAGTAGTGCTGGGCGGTATGATCAAAAATTTATATCACTGTATTTTTCAAGATTATACCGGTTTCACGGTATATGACTTTATTTTTTCTTTCATGCATGAACGGGTGTAAACCACATTTTCTACTGTTTGAGAGAGAAAATAGCCTTCAGCCGTAGATTGACTTAGAATGCCTTATTTTATATATTGTAGAAAAATTCCACTCTAAAGCGGATGAAGCGGCCCTGCACGTCTAAGTTACTCTGTAGAGCCGTTTCTTGAATTACATAGTTATCAAGACAGCATTCACTGATGACAATGAATTGTCTACTGTAGTTATATTATATTTTATACATACATACATACATATATATATATATATATATATGTATATATCATTTCAGGTTATAATTTATATTCACACAGGTTGGAGTATTGCAACTTTGCAGAACATCTCTTAAAATGACAAAACAATATCTTTAAGGCAGATTTATTATAAAAAATCCTTTCTCTACTGACTGTTGTGAAGTGATCACATGAATTTCTGCATAAAAATTATTCTTAAAGATCTGGCAAAACAGATAAAAAAAAAAAGTGTTAGATGCATGTGTTACTTAAAGTGTAGCCCTTAACCAGTGTGTTTGTCCGAATTATATCTTACAAATTAACTGAGGAAATATTGCCATTGCCTTCTATAACCAAACTGTAGTTTAACAACTAAGCTTAACTAGTAGCAGATATATTACATTGACAGAATAAATAAACTGAAACCAACAGTACTTTTACTGAGGATACATGCTGTTTTCTTACTTTTTTGTAATATCTATATTATAAATCACGTGACATTAGATTACAAAAAATGAGAAACACAAAAACTTAAAACCCCTGGTCACTTGGCAGGAGAGGTTAAATATCTCTAGTTGTTAAAGGAGGCCTTTCAGCACCACGCTTACAAAGTAAACAGACTCTGAGAAAAGATTAGCTGAATAACGACTGCGATTCATTAATAAAGGACACAGTGATCATGAAGTTTGTGGAAGCTGCCTGACTTCTCCGAAACATTATAATACAGCTCCACTCGGAGTGTGTGTCCCAGGGAGGAAAGACCTTGAGTAAAGCTAATATATACAACACCTTAACTTATTAACCCCACTGTAATTGATATGATAACTAATAAAATCAACGAATAAACTGTCACGAATCACTCACCGTGCTCCTGCTTGAAAGAACCGTATGTCTTTCTCTGAACTGAGATGTTGAAGTCAAAGCGAAGGGAGACCTTTTTTTCCCTGTGGATAATGATGAACTTCCGCCCCACTGACAGCTGCGCTGCTTCTGCAGCCAATCAGAGCGGGCGCTGGTGACGTAAGAAATAAAATATTTTGTGACGCTTCCTAACACTCAAGATTATGATTTTATTAGCAAATACATTTAATTCCATATAATACACTGTCAGTATAAAAAGGTCAATGTAACGTTACACAAAATGACCCCCCCCCCAAATCGCGCCTAATCTCGCGCGAGTTTACACGCCACTTCTCACCTCCCATTTCCGTTCTAAATTTTCACATTCCCGCCATCATCGGCTGCTCGTGGTACACGCAGATAACATCACAGCCGGCAAAACTCACACACTGGTGGAGCGCCACATTAAGCGGATATATTCATCCTTCAGCACTTTCTTCGAGGAATTACCCTCCGGCAGGTAAACGAGATGTGGTTTGTGAACCGATTTTGCCCTCATTCTTTCTCGGAGTGGTCAGTTAGCGGAGCCAAGCCTGTCACACGGCCTGGGCTGCTAATGCTAGTTAATTACCGTTAGCTGCGTGTGTGACCATTTCACAGCGGAGTGTGAGAATAATACAGCACGATACATAGTCGCTTCTGCGAATTGCACGAGCGTTACTTTGTTTTTAGGCGGGAACGCGAGTGCGCGCAGTCTCTATGGAAGCTACACGAGCGCGTTCATTTAAAGCGCGCGATGTCTTCACCTGACGTGTTTGTTTACTTTTCTCTTCTCTCACCGGAGCAGCTCTAAACACGGATCTGCACGCTCTCTGTGATATGGTGTTATAAAGGAGAGCTTTGGTCGTGGTTTTAATGCGTGACTTAGTTCACATTAAAACGAGTGAAGTTTGTCATACTTAACGTTACGCCTAAGGCTTTCAGGGCAACATTTCTGTGATTTGACTGAATGATTTAGCTTTCTATCATGTGGGATATTTGCAAAGACGTGGATGTATGAAATATAATGCGGATTTTAAACTGGCGTCTATTTGTGTGCATTCTAACTTGGTTAACTTAATGTTAGTCGTCGCTGATAGTTGTATATGAACGGGACATCATTACATAAGTGTTGTTTAATCTCACTTAAGCGTTATAAGGTTTCGATTCACTGTGTTTTGTTTGTGAGTCTGATTCATTTCCGACACGTGGGTTGCGTGTCTCCAAGCTGTTGGTTAACAGTTTAGAAACCGTTGTTTAAAATGAAACGCAACGGATCAAAATCGCGTGGTTTTGTTCAAAGAAGCACTTCTTAGGCTCCCGTTTTATGTGTAACTTAAATGTCATTGCCGATGTTCGCGGGCGCACGGCTGTAATTGACGTTTCTGCGTCTCAAGTTGTTTCACGTCTGACACAGTCTCTTTTGTCAGGGCTTTTGTTGCAGGTCTCTGTCCGCATCTGTTTGCCTTCAGCTGTGTCCAGAGCCGGGTTTCTCGCACTCATGTCCGTCGCAGTGCCCAAGCTGACCAGCGGCGGCGCTGTCCGCATCCGCATCCGGTGTGGCGAGCTGGGGACCACCAAATGGAAAGAGGGGGTCTTTGAAATCCACGAGAAAGACAACAAAATAAACCTGCTAGTCAAGTTCAGCAGTGGCGGTACTCCGAGGATGTTTCAGGTGGAGAACTGTCTTTTAAATTTACACCTGAAATATAATAGAATATAATCGTCAGGAAAAAAAGTCCTGCTTTTTGTTGGTGTTGGTGCAGTAGCTGATATTTATATGGCCTAAAAGATTAAATCATTGGAGTTTGTAATGTAAGTCAACATGGTCTTTATAACTGTATAGCAGGTTACTTGCATAAAACGGTAAAGAATGTCTGTCAATCTATAACTCAATGTCTGTAAGGTGATTGGGAAAAGGTTTGATCGAAACATTTTGGTTTTAATTATTTGAAGCATAATGCAATGAAGATGAACATCTAACATTAAAATCCTGATGCATCATGTTTGATACTCGCATTTTAACAATTTATCTTTCAAAAAAATTCCATGGATAATCAAGTACACCTCAGTTTGAGTCTGAGTAAACATTAATCTTGAAATATTACAACATATTCTAACATGTGTATATACAAAAAAAGTTCAGTGAAGTTTTATAGTTGAAGGACACAAGAACCACAAGCTGAAGGTGGATGTTTTACAACTACACTAAAAGGCTTTTTACTTGCCGAAGTATACACTCTCTTTAAGACAACAAAAGACATAGTAGATTATGTACAGGCAAGATTGATCGTGTTGATCCTTAGAAATGTGTATGAAATACTGAAATAACTGTAAGGTTCTCCTTAGAGTCCTGCAGTGTCATTTTAAGACATGAGCATCTAATGCATTGTTGAGTGCTGTTTAGACTCGTTTGTTTATTTTGCTGCAGCTGAATCACAATGTTAAGCAGCTTGCCTGCTATCCAACGCATGGCCCAAACCGTGTGACTCTGACTCTGAAAGACTCCAGCGTTGTCATGATGGACAAACTGCCCTTGTTGGTTGCTAAAAAAATGAAGGAATACCTTGAAATGGTGAGGCTTGGAAAACCAGCAGGTATGTTTCGTTCGACTCATGTTTTTCAGTTTTCACATCACTGTCCATTCTTTCTATTCAAGTCACTTTACCTTTACTTTTTATTTCTTAAGTTTTAAAGACAAACCAGGGGAGCGCTAGTTTCGGGTTAGTTCTTGGGAATCGTGCAGCACAGAACGACTCTGGCCTCTCTCCATCAGAAAAACAGGTAGCACAGCATCACAAGCTATAAAATGTTTATGGATTATTTTCTATATATTATATGGCTGATGTACCGTTTCTTTCAGAGCACT
This sequence comes from Carassius gibelio, assembly GCF_023724105.1. NCBI lineage: Eukaryota > Metazoa > Chordata > Actinopteri > Cypriniformes > Cyprinidae > Carassius > Carassius gibelio. The sequence continues at coordinate 6,837,886 of NC_068379.1, read as the reverse complement.
CCTAGACGTCCAAGTCTGGACAGCAGAGAGGACAGCACACCCCGAAAACCTCTCGGGAGTCCCAGCCGGGTAACGTCCACACCTGGCCGCAATGGCCTCTCTGAGAACAGGTGTGCACATTTGCCCTGCCAATGACTTTAGATTTGGGTACAGTGTTTCTGGAAAATGTGTGCACTTTTTGCTCTGTTGTTTGCTGACATGTAATCTCAGGTTTCGGTAATTTATTTGTTAATTAAATAACGATTGCCCTGACCACAACTTAAAATTGATTTTGTCCTGTAGGAGTGAGAAGAGGAAGAGGCTGATGAACTCTGATGGAGATATGACCGAGGACTACCCCAAAGAGAACGACTCTTCTAGGTACACGAGACTTCATTTTACTGCAGATTCATTTTGATACTCTGTTCAGAAGTTTGGGATAATTTAAGAATTTTTATTCCGTGTTTGAAAAATTAATTTCTGTTTAGAAAACATGCTTTCATTATTTAACAGATGCAGTAAATCCATTTGTTAAAAAAAAGTTAAAATAAATGTTCTTTGGGACCTTGTATTCATAAAAGACTCCTGAAATCATTTACATATTTTATTTCTGGTCCTTGAATCTGTTTGGCTGAGAGGTAATCCTAGCTATCTTTTGTTTCTTATTTGTTTGCATACTTGTGCTGTCAAACGGTTGTATAAATGCAATATCACACTTGTGCCATCTGGCCCTATATCAGCAAAATTGTGATTTTAGCTATTTGGTGTATAAAGTATATTTTAAAATATATTACAGTAGAAGGGTTATTTACATTTTTATGTAGGAACTTAAGTTTTTCAACCTTAGCAAACAATAATAAAAAAAGAAATCTTGCCAATCTCAGACTTTTGAGTTGAAATGTAAAGAAACATTCTGAAATTTTGCCTGTTTTTAGCAACAACAAGGCCATCACAGATGCATCCAGAAAGTTTCTGCTCAGCTGCAAAGACAAACTCAAGCAGTCAGAGGAGAACAGAGCCACCGGTAAGTGCCCCTTCACTTTCATCTACTGTAGCTGCTTCTTTCTCGGCTTTATAATAATGCTTGCTGCTTGATTTCCTCAGCTCCACACACACCTGCGCCTCTCCAGCCAACATCCTTTTATGGGAGCAGAACAGGAACTAAAGACTACTCTCAGACCCATTCCTTTTTGGACAGGTAGAGTCTCTGACCCAGTGTTGTTACTCGTTGTCTATAGTCTATGCTTTCTAAGAAAAACATGTGTTTCCTGTGAAGTTCTGTGATGATGCTGCTGAATTTACAATGCCACAGCAATAATGTAATCTGAATGTGAGAAAATGACCCTGTAATGTTGTTGTACACAGACATGCAGTTTGACTCGTGTAGTCCAGTTCACAAACCAAGGAGTATCTCAAACAGTTATTTATCAGTTTATTGAATCCTTTGCTGTATTCATCAGAGCTTTTTTTTCTTGTTTCTTTACATGCACAGCAGCACAGGCCAGTGTCCCTCTGCTAAACGAAGCCTAATGTTACCCAATCACTCAACTCCCTTTAAAAAGGTGCGCCCTACTTTGGACTACGGAGGCTGGAACAAACCCAGACCATCCACGTTGGCTCAGCCGCAGCCTCCACTACAAGGGTGAGTGTCTCAAGCCCAATAATATAGGGCTTTATGAATTGTTTTCTTCCCCCAAATTCTGTTTTTTGCATCTATATATGTTAGGCTTGGGCGGTATCCAAATTTTGATACCGTCAAACCTCCTCCCTATTTTACCTCGGTATACGGTATTACCGTGAATAATTAAAAAAAATATGACGTAAGGCTGAGACAGCATCACCAAACTGTTGGCTTGTGCCTAAACCATTCAGAAACTGAATACCAAACACTAATACTGAAACAATAACAAAATGACATTCACAACAATATTAACAACTTTTATTAGCAACAAATAGCAATAGTCAAACAATTAAATTAACATAAACATACAGAACAGTTTTTGCGCAGAGATGCGCACACAAATCAATATAATCACTAGGGGTGTGCACAGATATTATTATTATAATATTCGTCCGGCTCTAATTATTCGATAAATAAAAGCGATATTCGAATTTCGACATATTTTTGCTTTCCATAAAGAAAAGATAAAAGGGAAAAAAATCCACAATACAACCTAATTCGGTCACTTTCTTTGATTCTCCACGGCATATTTGAAGGTGTATGAAAGCAAAAAATAATTAATGAATGAATAAGAACTGCGGTCTTCTACAGTACTTCAAATATGCCGTGGAGAATTACAGAAAGTGACCGCATTCAAGAACATTGTTCCCGGCGTCTCTCAAGCAACGAATAAACACCGCTAACTTGGAGAATGTAGTGAAAACTACTCTTCTCTCATCTGCCCTAGACCCTCGGCCCAAAGATCTCAGGTTTCTCGATGAAAACATGAGAGAAGTAAGAAAAAAAAAAACTTTTTTGAACATCATCAGAACATTTTCCTTGATGCTAGACGAGTGGTGCGTCACCAACGATGAAGAGGATGCAATGCCCACTCGTCGGAAAAGATCTTCTTCTCCAGTTCTTCAGAGATGATTACAGAGAGTCGAGACGAGTGGGAACAGTTCTTGCTGGAGCCATATATTCCACCAGATGAGGATCCCATTTCAGTGGTGAAACGAAAACACGAAGCGCTTCACAAAACTTATTCACATAGCACACAGTTATTTGTGAGTCCCGCCAACATCTGTGCCGTCAGAGCGCATTTTCCGCGGCCGGACTTATTTTTAACAGACTAAGGAGCCGACTTTCCCCCGATCATGTTTACATGCCCGTGTTTCTTAACAAGAACATGTAAAACAATAGAAAAAAAGAAAAAAAGATTGTGTAAGCTACATTCTGTACAATGGCATAATTGCTGCAGGCTGCTTTACGTTTTTTCTTTGTTCATTTTTTTATTTTTATTTTTATTTTATTTTTTGCTTTTAATCTGTAGGCTACTTTTGTTTGTTTGCGTTGTTAAAGTTTTCAGCTACAAAACACGATGTTTTCAAGCTTATTGTGTGTAAGCTTGTTCCAAAATGACAGAAACAATAAATGTTGCTGAAAAATAACGTCTGTCTCATTAAACTTAATTTACATAAACGAATATTCATTTTTTGTGAGCTCAAAATTATTCGAATGTGATATTTACGGAAAAACGTAATCCATAAAAAATCACACTGCACGAACAACTTTTAATAACAAAGAGCAGCTTATAAAAAAAGAGCGAATAGACCCACAACACTCAACCAGAGTTGAAAAAATTAAATAAAATAAAAAATGTTTTTTTTTTTTTGAAAAGCAATAGGTTTAAATTAGTGCTGTCAAAATTAGCGTGTTAACGCATTCGATTAATTTGAAATATTTAACGCGTTAAAATAAAATAACGCAATTAACGCGGTTGCAGTTTTTTTATTTCCAGTTGTGGCCTATGTGTGTTCAACGTGCAAAGAAATATGGATAAGACCAAGGAAGGACATTTAGACGGAAAGTTTCAGTATAAAACTCTGCCGGATTACTCTTCAGTCTGCCACAAGAAACATTACTCTTCATTTAGTCTGCCACAAGAAACAGCAACATTAAAATCATGAACTCAAATGTCATTGTTTAAAAAAAAAAAAAAACAATGACTGTAACAGTGCGTAAATCAGACCTTTCTGTAACGCTAACGTTAATAAGCTTAAACGAAATAATTGTGTAGCGGAGTATTTTTTTGTACACAGTGCCGCGAACTGTCAATCACTCCTGTGCGCATGCATCACTGTCCTCCTCGCAGCTGCAGCAACTTGCGCTCTCTCTCTTCATCAAGCTTTAAAACAAAAAGGGGACAAAAAGATCATATTGTCTTTGTGCATAGGCTATAGATTAATTAGATAAATATCTAAATTTGTGCCTTGCCGTCTACGGTATTTTTTTAGAACTTAGAAAAAAGATGCTGCAGCCAATGAGCAGCCAGCGGGGGCTGCAGGACGACTCAACCTCCGCAGACAGTTTTTAATGTTTATCAGACAATAAATACTCAAGATTTTGCTTTAGTATAACTCACAACGAGTTTCACACACCTTCTCCGGCCACGTTGAGTTGTTGACACTTAACAGCGGGAAAAGCGACACATGCGCTATTCACTTGTATAACTTAAGGGTGAATGGGTAATGTAGTTTCTGCCCTGGGTGGGATGAATTAGGAAGCTTGCATTGTGAAGGGCGCTCTGAAAATCGGCGGTGCAGGTAAAAGATTAAAACCTCTATTAAAACAGATGTCCAAATGAGCGTACCGGTACGCTACAAGCACGTTCTGGGCGCACGGAGAGGTGGCGGTACGCTCAAGAGCTATATTTGGAAGTGGCGGTACTGAGTACTGGTGCGTACTGGCCCACTTAAAGCACTGGCAATGACTATACTTTGGAATTTTTTTGCAGTCCACTTAGAATTCAACATGGAAATCATTTTTGTTTTTCATTGGCATTGATTGTTTTGAAATTCAAATGATACTTACATGCCTGTGTTTTTATTTCTGTAATAAATATGGCTTTCAAGCCAACAGTTAATTTGGAGGATATTGATGGTTTATTGCAGGTATGTTGTTTACATGAGAAAATCTGTGTTACAAGTTAAACAAAAATTCCAATAAACAATCATATTTTGAATTTAAATATTTTGAATTTAAATTTAAATGTCTTGAGTTTACATTAATTTACATTTTACATTTACATATCCAAAAAGTTTCAGTCTTTTAATTGCGATTAATCGCGATTAATTTTTAAAAATTGTGCGATTAATTAGTTAATTTTTTTTAATCGATTGACAGCACTAGTTTAAATAAAAACAACTTCTCTCCAGTCTTCTTTTCCAAAATAGTTTTTAATGAAAACCAAATAAAAATACCCGAATCCATTAAATAAATAAAAATTAAACAGTGCTAATAGGAACGAATGGCAAGTGGCATACAATCTAGTCAAGATTTTTCGCTAGGGCACGCTGTGGACCGACAACTTTACGCACAGGTACTTTCGTGCCACTCGTGACATTTGGGGAAAACACCAGTCAGCATTTTTCCATGAATGAAGTGGGTCCTCGTCTCCTTGAGTAACTGGCTCTAAACAGTATGCTGTTATTTCAGCTCCGACGTTGCCGATGCCGACAGGACCTGCCATTGCATCGGCTTTTTTTTTTTTTTGCAGCATATTCCATATTAAAATCATCTTTTTTCGTGAGGGCACAATTTGCAAATAGCCTCGTCCTTATTTACCACCTCTCCCTTCTCGTTCGGTCGAAACCCGAAATACTGGCAAACTGCAGAATTTGTTCTTTTTTTTGAGACCAGGTCACTCGGTGCGCAACTCGCCATTTTTTCCCCTCCTCTCTCTTTCTCCTCGTCTCGTTGTCACGCGATGACAACCACGCATACACATTTTTAGGCATTAAATAAATTATATTTAATATTTCATCCTTGTCTCCTATATAAGTGCATTGTTTTTTTTGTTGTTTTTTTTTATTAACGGTATGACGGTATTGGAACTGATACCATTGCTATTTTTAGATCCCGCGGTATACCATATTACCGTATAACCGCCCAAGCCTAATATATGTATATGTGTGCATATATTCATATACATGCATACTTCCATGTATATGTGTGCGTAATATATTGTATCACTATTACAGTCGTTTCTAATGTTTTGCCATAGTGAATGGGGGAAAACTGTTTTTCACTTTTTCCTTGGCTTATCACATGCCTGTTACTCAACTGTCCTTTAGATTCTCCAATCTTGGGAACACCTGTTACATGAACGCCATACTCCAGTCCCTTTTCAGCCTGCCCTCATTTTCAAATGACCTGTTAAAGCAGGGAATACCTTGGAAGAGGGTCCCCGTCAACGCCCTTCTGAGGTATGCTCATGCAGTTCTTTCCTTCTAAACCAGTTTCTTTTTGGACCATTTTAAACATGCATTAAAAGCTTGAAATATAATGATCCACTCACAAGCCTGTTGATGTTTTATTTCCATATGAAGGCGTTTTGCTCATCTGTTGGCTAAGAAGGACATTTCCCCTCCAGAAGTGAAGAAAGATCTTTTGCGGCGAGTGAAGAACGCCATTTCCTCAACAGCTGAGCGTTTCTCTGGTTACATGCAGAATGTAAGACGTGTGACAACTTTATTGCTAATGCAGATGCGTCCGATTTGAGACTCATTCACACCAATGATAACCATCCTGTTTTAATAATCACTATAGTGAACTATAACATTAACGACACAGAGGAGTGCTTTTGCCAAATCCAATCAGAATCTGATTACAAAGAGCTTATGTGGCGGATGACAGAACTGGATAAAAACAGTTTTATTGCATGTTGGTATGGATGCTAATATAGTTGTTGTCTTTACAGTTGTTGTTGTTGGTGTGAACGAGGCTTTCCTGTTGTGTTATGTTCATATGATGGAAGTGCCAATCAGCTGTTTGTGCCCAGGATGCTCATGAGTTCCTGAGCCAGTGTCTGGACCAGCTGAAGGAGGATGTGGAGAAGATCAACAAAAGCTGGAAGAACGAGCCCTCGGCCGGAGAGGAGCCACAAAGCGCTCGGTTAGCAGAGGAGGTGGACACCTCACGCATTTACACCTGCCCCGTAACAGTCAACATGGAGTTTGAAGTGCAGCACACCATTACATGTAAAAGGTGAGTTGGCAGAGTTTAATAAAGAAAAGAGGTCATGTGTTGTCTTGTGATTTTTGATATGTTGTGTAATAACTTTGTGGTTGACGTACTTCCTCTGGTGAACAGCTGTGGAGAGGTGGTGACAAAGCGTGAGCAGTTCAACGACCTGTCCATCGACCTGCCGCGCAGGAAAAAAACTCTGCCTCTCAGATCGATACAGGACTCTTTAGACCTCTTCTTCAGAGTAAGACACTGCATCACACCAGCTGTAGAATGTGAATGATCAAAACACTAAAGTCCTGGGGCCTGTACCATGAAGCTGGATTAGTTGGCTACACTAGTTAGTCCAAACCTTTGATTAACAAATGTACTGAATGTTTAAATGTTTTACCCCCTAACAAGATTGAGGAGATCGATTCATTTTAGTTTAATTTCACTACAGTACTCAAGTGTTCATAACCTGTTGTCTTTGTGTTTGTAGATGGAGGAGATTGAGTATTCCTGTGAAAAATGCAGTGGAAAAGCAGCAACCGTCTCTCACAAATTTAGCAGGCTTCCCAGGTTCGAATGAACACACATACTTCATGTTGTGTAGACGAGTTAGTGATCAGTTGAAAACATTTGAATGACTCCCTTTCTCTGCAGGGTGCTGATTCTTCACCTCAAACGCTACAGCTACAACAGTCAGCTGTCTTTAAACAGCAAGCTGGGCCAACAAGTCCTGATCCCCAAATATCTGACGCTGCTCTCTCACTGCACTGACGCCACGCGCCCCCCTCTCAGCCTCGGCTGGAACGCACAGACGGCCATGTAAGAATCGCTCTTGCACTCGCTCTTATTTAGTGTAACACCCTTCATACTCCATGTCTGATTTAATTTCAGCTCCAGGACGCTGAAGATGTCCCAGTCGGTCAACTCTTCAACACTACGGTGAGGGCAGCCCTCAGATGCGCTTGCTAAGAGTGTTTAGTCTTGATTCATGCTCATGTGATATAAATCGGTCTTACAGGAAAGGTTCTCAAAAGCCAGAGAGTTCAGGAAGTGTGCTGTGTGATTCGGACAGTGAGGAGGAGCTCGTCAGAAAAGTTGGTCGCAAACATCATTCAGAAGACGACAGGACGGAAGAGGTGAGAAGAATAGCATTTTTTTTTTTTTTTTTTTTTTATGAATTCCTTAAAGCAGTCCACATGGCATCTGTGAATCAAATCAAACACTCACTCTACATTTGGTCACTTGATGCAGCCAGCTATAATCTACAAAGGTGTCACGTCACAAGCAGGGTTACTGTTGTAAATATAGTCAACACATTATGCAAACCAACTTCTACTGGATGGAATTAATCATTTTACAGCACTTATACATTAAAAATCCCACGCACACATATGTCAATGCCAAAAATGTTATCAGCAATCATTATACCAGTATTCAGTGTCACATGACCCTTCAGAAGTCTTTTTTAATATACAGAGTTAGTGGTCAAGAAGTTTGTCGTGCAGTTTTGAAATACTTGACAGTGCATGTGACCAGCTTGCTTTGTGTGTTCAGGTGCAGCACAATGCTCAGGTGGAGCACTCGGAGTTTAACGCCATCAATGATGATGAGATGCTAGCAGCTGTGCTGGAGATGAGTCGTCACGACACTAGTCTGTCCGCTTGCCCTGACGACGAGCCGACCAGCAGCCCAGACACAGGGTTTGGAGATGCAGACGGCCAGGACCTGACTCCTCATTTGGACCTTCTGGATGGAGAGAAACAGCCTGCAGGTAAACTAGAGTTTCAACTAGATTGCATGCTTGTACTCCCAGCCTACAGCGTCTAGAGTTGTGTGTGTGTTTATTGTTTGGTTTATGTCTAGATGCTCTGGAGTCTCTAGATCTGACCATGGATGAGAACAAGGAGAACCAGACGCCTGAAGGAGTGCAGGGAGAGCTGGACTGGGTGCAGCAGTACAGTTTAGACCAGGAGCGAGAGGAACAGGAGCTGCAGCAGGCCCTCGCACAGAGCCTGCAGGAACATGTAAGCACCACGATACACATCCACTGCTACATTCAGTTTAAAGAAATTGTTTTAGAAGTTTAACAAGATTGTTATAATAATTCTTGTTGTGGATTTTCGATATCACAAATCTTGATCTTGTGAAATATTTAACCAAATGTAATTTTGTCGCTCTGAACTCTCCCTCAAATTGCATTTGTGTCTTTATTTGTTGATGAAGCACCGCCAAAAGTAGAGGTCAGTTTTAATTTCTGGGTGAATCTCATTGAACCGGTCAAGAACATATCCAGGTCATATCATGCAAAATTAAAAGAACAATTTTGGTGTGTGTGTGTGTATGTGTGTGTGTGTGTGTGTGTATGGGAGTGACCTTTGCGAATAATGGGAATTTCAAAATATCTTAAGTAAAACAAAATATGTTATTGGATGCATTATGGTGGTGTTGGCGCAGTGGATAAGACACATGCCTTTGGTGTGAGAGACCCGGGTTTCGGATCCACTGTGTGACACTGTGTCCCTGAGAAAGACACTTAACCCCTAGTTGCTCCAGAGGCATGTGACCTCTGACATGTATAGAAATTGTAAGTCGCTTTGGATAAAAGCATCAACTAAATGAATAAATGTAATGTACATTTTTTTTTTTTTATATTCTTGCCATATTACTATAATCACCATATTGGTCTTTTGACACAATCTTCTCAGCAGCTGTACTTTTCCGGTGTTGTTCATCCTTGACGTCACCACCGCTTTAACTGATGATGATAATGATTGTTGTACAGTGAATATTGTCTGTTAATTGCACAGGAGGCGAGAGAGATGAGGGAAGATGACGATCTGAAGAGAGCCACTGAGCTCAGCCTGCAAGGTCAGTATGGCACACCCAGAACATGTTCTGTGTCACATTATCTTGGTTAATGTGAATATTTGTGGTGTTGTAGAGTTTAATAACTCTCTGCCAGAGCTGCTGTGCTCCGATGACGACTCTGGGAACGAGGATGGTCTGGATATGGAGTACAGTGAGGCTGAAGCTGAAGAGCTCAAGAAGAACGCAGAGGTGAGTCCGAGACCCTCGGTGCACTTTGAGAAGTGTCAGCTTTCAGGGCTTGGTTTAATGATGGTGTAATGACTTGTTTAGACTGGAGAGCTCCCGAACTCTTTCAGACTCCTCAGTGTGGTCAGTCACATCGGCAGCAGCTCATCATCAGGTACTGGTGTCTTTAGCTCATGTTGTTATTGCACTGCAGACCAAGAACAGCTTCATCAGGTGCTATTTGTCTCTTTCCTTCTGTAGGGCATTACATTAGTGATGTTTATGACATGAAGAAACAGTCCTGGCTCACATACAATGATCTGGACGTCTCCCGCACACAGGAGGCCACTGTTCAGAGAGATCGTGACAGGAGTGGATACATCTTTTTTTACATGCACAAGTAAGTTCTCTTTCTTAATGCATGCTGAGCAGTCTTACTGTTCCTGCAAATCCAGGATTTATTTTTGTCAGAATTTCTCTTGTATGGATAAATACTAGAAATCTATGCATATTAGTAGGGATGAAAAAAAAAAAGATATCGATTTTCATTTTTACGAAACCGTATCAATTCTTCAATCACTTAAAATCATGGGAAGACGTAACCACTACAACAACTCTACAGAGGAGCATGTTCCTCAATATATGCACCAAAAATTTTTTTACTGTTCTGCAGTGTTTAGTTTTTAGTTATTACAGCCACCATTTAAATGTTTATTTCAAATAAAAACACTGGAGTAGAAATCTAGTTATTACGATTTATATGTCAAACTGTAATTATGTAATTGTAAAGTTAGTATTATAAGTTTAATATTTTAAAGGTTTGGTTGAAGAAGATGAGAAAACTAGAGGTGCACATAAAACAATCTGTTCATATATGAATAGAGATTCTGTCTTTTATAATGATTCTAATGGAGGTATTAACAACGCTGTTTATAATACATCTGGAGCACATGCCGCTGAGGAGAGGGGCAAGATGTTTAGATGTGGTTTAGCCAATCACAACACACTGGGCTAGCTAACCAATCAGAGCCCCTTGCCCATTTCTGAGGACGGGGCTTCATAAAAACAGGAAACGATCAGCTTGTTTCTCAGAGAAGGGACAGATTGTTGTGGAATAAAGGTAAATTATGTAGGATTTTTTTTTTAAGCGTTAACATGGTAGAATGCACCACATAAAAACAATCAAGCCTTCAAAAAAAGTGAACCACCCCTTTGAAAACTGCAAATCAGTTCATTTTAACCTTTGATATTGTAGGAATGTAGTACCAGCTGACTCGTGTATATTTTACAGCATTAGATTTTTTTTCCTTCTTTGAAGAAATTTGTCATGTACTGTACCTGAAATATGTATTCAAAATCTAAACTGAATTTGAATTAATTCGCAAGCTTGTGACTCAAAACCCAGTCCTGCTCGTGAGTGAATGAGCACCAGTGTTTGTGAGGATGGTGGTGTTGTAATCTGACGATGTGTTTGTGTTCAGAGATGTGTTTGAGGAGCTGTCTGAGCTGGAGAAGGCAGGAGGGAACAGTGAAGCCGCTCGCACCGTGTTGCAGCCGCTATAAACTCTCTGGCTCGCTTTTAACATCCCTTCAGGGTGGATCCTCCTGCTGATGAACAGCTGAACTGAGCCAGGGGTAAACACAGCGCCCTTCATCAGTACTACTGAAGACCATCCACACACACACACCTTGGGCACTTTTCCTTTTCTGTCTCTTTCCCTTTTCCCATTTCCTCCTGTGAAATACTGTTCCCGTTTCAGATGTAGACTTGCAGTTAGATGGGTAAATGTTCTAGAAACTCATAGATACAAAATGTTTATGGGGAAAATGGTTATATTTCTATATAAATATAGAAAGCATTTTGAGTTTCTCAGAAGGTGTAACTTCAACCTTGAGGAAGTTGCTCTTTTTGTTTTTTTTCTTTTCTTTAAATATTTTGTTGGCCTTAATTAAAGAAAAGACCCTCTGATAAACTTTTGCATTAAGAAATATCGAGAGCTTGTTCTCTATAATAGTTTTTTTTCTTTCCCATCTCGAGATTTTAGATTTCTTTTGTGATCTATTGCATATACAAATGTATTCTTGTATATGTTTGGGTGGAATATGGGGTGTCTGTCTCGTTTGATATGCAGCTGAAAATGTGGTGCAATATTTGCTTTGCCAGTTGGCTTTTATATGATCTATAGTGATGAAAAGAGACTTGGAATAGTATTGATTTATATTCAAGGCTTTACTGATGACTGTTGGTTGTTTTATTCTTCTTTTATAAACGTAAATCTAACAAGCTCAGTGGTATTGATGTAGCTTGTCCTTTTTTTAAAGATCTAACTTCAAGAATCTTTATGCCTCTCCGAAACCTACAGACCTAATAAAATAATTTTCTTTCCCTGTAGAGCTTTACAGTGTGAAGTTGCACAGCCATTGTGTAGAATATCGGTCTTCACAAAGACCTCAAATGAAAACGTTCACACACCTTTACTGAATATATATGGGAGTGAAGTCAGCTGATATTATTTATTTTAGGATCTTGTTCTTTGTCTGATTTGTTCTGTACTGTCCTTCTCATTTTCATGTCTTGGGTAACCAGTTTATTCATGTTTTGTGTTCTGATCATCTGAAGAGGTTTGTGGGAGAGTGGGTCTTGTATGTATGGTGTTCTCTGAAACAGTGGTATAAGCTCTACTTAATTGCTTAGTATTCAGTCTTTGACTTCCTTGAACACATTTTAAATAAAATTTATTTAGAAAAAAATTGCTTCATTTGCAAGAGTTTTCTTTCAAGAAATTCAAGAATATTATATATAATATATGCAAAAAAATTGATAGTCTCAGAAAGAGAGCGATAGAGCAAGAGGGAAAAAAACTACTAAGACTGGGTTAAATAATGGTGGAAATAGATTTTTATAAAGACTTTTAAAATGTATTTTTTTTTTATCTAGATTACAGAAAAATAATTAATTGGACTGCCATGTTAGTAAACTGGTCCCCTCAACGCAGTGGCTCATTTTGTCAATGTTCAGTCAGCAGATTATGCAAATGGAATGTTGAAATAAAAATTGTAAACATGCCCCGTAATCTGTGCAAGTCTTTTAGAGATGTTTTTCTCACCATGACTTAATTTATCAATGTAAACAATTACAGTCCAATACTAAATTAAAAACCTCTTTAAAAAAAAATTCAAGATGCAAACTGCAAATATACTACAGTTTACTCTGTTTACTATTAATTATTATTCACTTGAATTCATAAAATGAAACCTTATTAACTTAATATATCACCCACCCTGCAGAGGGGGAATATTTTGGATGTTGAAAATCAAAAAAGTTGAGAATCGCTTCTTTAGTTCTGATTTCGTTTTGTTTCCACAAGTGATATATATAATTTTTTATTTATAAATAAATGTAATAAATATAAATAAATGCAGCCTTGGTCAGCAGAAGAGACGCTCTCTCTCTCTCTCTCTCTCTCTCTCTCTCTCTATATATAGATCTATAGTGCAATTAAAATCATTACAAACTAAATTAAATGTTTAAAATGTACTTTCTTGAAACCTAATATTTGTTATGTATTTTTATATTTAAAGTAGTAAGTAACTTTTTTTGTGAGTGATGCAGAAAAGACTTTCCAATCATGATATGGCTCTTTTCTTTTTTTAAGAAGGTAGTTGTGCCTGTGTAGACAGCAGACTGGGACTGAGGACAGCATTTAAGTGTGTCATTCAGGACAGGACCTTTGTGTCTTCCTCCTGATGGCCCACGTCTCTCTCATTGTTTCCATCTTTCATGCTGTCAGGTTTCTGGTAAGCTGTAGTTTTATCTGAGCAGCAGAGGGTCCATTAATGCCCTGGTTCAGCTGATTTACAGCGTTTGTAAAGGGTTTAAATGCAAGCATATCTCAGTAAGTGAGCTTTGACTACCTGCACAATGCCACAAAAAGTAATTTTAACAAACCTTTATGAAATTCCTGCCAGGCTACAGATATAAATTTGAAGACACTAAGTGCTTCATGAAGATCCTGTGATGTCTCTTTACACTGCATAACATACTCTACACCCAAGAAGATGTCACATAGGTTATACTCGTCTCTTTGGAAGGCACTGGGGATTTTGCCAGGCCTCTGATCCTTGGAGGATGACACACTTCAGCCTTTATTTTCCTTATATTGGTCAGACATGTACTTCAACTGTCACCGCTAAGAGACATGCTGTAGTCACCTGTCAGTGTTTATAATCAACACATTTCAGGGCACGCCTTTCCTACTGACAATGTATGAAAAATATAGTGCGTATATGCAAAAAATAATAATAATAGTAATCAGGCGTGGCAGCAACTGCACCTCAAATAAGGGAAGGACAGCACATCTGTGGAACTTGAAACCCACACAACCTCCTTTTTTGCGCTTTACAAGGTCACTAGGAGTATATAACCGTATTTACTTTAATGCCTTTGGAAAAATATATATATTAAAGAAACTTCTGTGAACATATAACAAAATCATTTCGACATGGTGCCCACTTCGCCCTGTCTGTCCAGAGCCATATCTCTATATTGCTCTCTGTCTGTCCATTGATTTGGAAACTGAAAGTGCGCATGCGCGCCAATCGTTCATCAGTACATGTGAACAGGAAGTTGGAAAATAATGTCAAAATAAAGGTTCTGTCATTGTGTTATCAAAAACGTCGACTAGTTAAAATCTTTTTCAATAGCAATGTAACGTTTGTATAATACATTTGTACGATATGTATAACCGTTTCGTATAATTTCGTATTTATTTCTAAAGCGTAGGGACGTTAACTTGTCACAGGAAGTAACGTCAGAAACTGAACTTCCAGGATTAGTTGCGCGTTCACGTTGGAGGTCACTTTGCTGGAAAAAAGGTAACTTTTCTGCTATTTAATACACGTGCAAAAGATTAACACTGCTTTTCGTGAACGTTTACTTTAGTTTAAACTAGAGTCAGGACTTATTTTGTACTGAAAACAGTCTGTGTTTACGGCTTAGTTGTCTGGTTGTTTCTGTTTGTATCTTCAACACGACTGAAGAGCTAATTAGTGAAACTATTTAAGTACAAATAAATGATCCGTTGCAGTCTCCAAATATGCATTCATCCGCCAGTATACACAAGCTTTAGCCTACATTTCAAACACGTTTTGGGGTGTCTCTCATTTGAATCGCCTCCTTCATAAACTAATCAGTGGAGTGATTCAAGTGAGTCGACTCGCGCACTGAAAGAGACTTCTTAATTCTGCAAATGTTGCATGAATAATGATGTGATGTCTTCAACAGCAGTCATGGGTGGGGATCACGGACATGGCAAACTGTCCATGCCAGACTACAGAGTGTGGAAATGGGAAGGAACGCCGCTGGAAGCCACCCAGCAGAGGCTCGCTCGAAGAGGACTCAGGGACCCCTGGGCTCGGTAACATCACAGAGTTTCAGATATTTCCTCCTGAATTGTTTTCTGGAGTCCTCTATAACATACACCATGACATTATTATCTTAATATATAGTGTGTATTTAAATTCTGGCCCACCCCTGTGCATTGTGGTTACAATTATATAAGTGATTTAAAGCCATAGTTCACCTAAAAACTTAAATTTGCTAAAAATCATGCCTCAGGACATCCACAATATGTATTAGTTTGTTTCTTCATCAGAGCAGATTTGTAGAAATGTAGCATTACATCACTTGTTCATCAGTGGATGCTCTGCATTGAATGGGTGCCATCAGAATGAGAGTCCAAATAGCTGATTAAAAACATCACAATAATCCACACCACTCCAGTCCCTCAATTAACATCTTCTGATGTGGAAAGGTGTGTGTTTATAAGAAACAAATCCATCAAGAGGTTTTAAATGTAAAAGCATCACTCCTGGCTCACATGCAAATCCATAATCCATAATAATACCACTTCCTCCAGTGGAAAAAGTCAATTTCCTGTTCTCTCCCAATCAAATATGTGGGTGGATTTTGATGTAACTATTTTAATCTTTCTCTTGAAATCAATATTATGAATAGAGGACTCGTATCTTAGCCAGAAGCAACAACACAAACACATTGTAGTATTTTTATTTCAAACATGTTTCACTTCACAAGACAGTAACTGATGGACTGGAGTGGTGTAGATTATTGTTATATTTTTATCAGCTGTTTAGACTCTCATTCTGACGGCACCCATTCACTGCAGAGCATCCACTGGTGAGCAAGTGATGTAATGCTATGTTTCTACAAATCTGTTCCTATGTAGAACAACGGTCTACAACATCTTTGATGACCTGATGGGTATTGTAAATGTTCTGTACATTTGACATCAGCAGTGGTTTATTTTGTTTTATTGAACAAGACATTATGAAAGTAAGAAAACGATGGAGTAAAGGATGACGGTGTTTGTTTCTGCAGGAACGAGGCGTGGAGGTATACGGGCAGCTTTGGCGTCCCAGTTACCTTCCGAGACGTTCTCCTCCGTGGTTTTAAGACAGGATTCGCAGCGTTTGCAGTGGCACTAGCAGTGGAGTATGCTTTCTTTCCTCCAAAGAAGTCAGAGCACTAATAGCGTGGCTAAAGCTCAGAAGAGCCAGGCGCTGCCGGACTCTGTGTTTGCTGCAGGTTTTAAGCCTGTTTTTGTCTGTCCATGAAGACGTTAACCCAAGAAAGGCTTCCTAATACCTGTGTTCATTCATCGTTATGTTTCCTTTCACCATTCTGTAAAATAAATATAAATGAACTGAATTGGGTTGGGAATGTTTGTTGTATGGTTATTGGCTTTTATAGCCAAACCTTTAGAGCTTAAACTTGAAATTACTATTGTAAAATGTTATTCTTTAAATAAGTACAAGTACCAGTGATTTGCATATTTCCTGAATGAGGTACATTTCCGGGATATGATGAGGTTAACATGAATGCAAATCTAAGATCATATTCTTACTATGAACTTAATATAATGTACTGTTGTGAGCTTAAAGAGTATGTCTGTGTCTTTTTGATTGTGCATACTTCTCTTGGTCAAACTGTTATATGATTTTTTTCTATGAAGATTTTCACTATAGAAGAAATGCTAGAACCAGCCTTGTACAAGCTACTTGCTTCTTATACAAGCTTCTTGTAACGTGAGACCTATTTCCAAACTCTGTGGTGAGTTCATTCAAATACGGACAGTATGAGGAAATACCCTACCAGTGAAAAGTCTCTTATTGTCTCTCTATATTTATGTTCATTGTCTCCCGTCACAATTTCAATTATTATTAATTCATCAAAACTAGAAATGGCACAAATAGGGGTATGGGAATTATAAAATGACCAGAAATCTTCAAAGTCACTTCAGATTCACACAGTTTATCATCACTACATTGTAGAAAAAAATAATAATAATACAAAATGTTGAGAAAAGTTACAAATTCAAGCCAAAAAGATTCATGCAGATTTTTCCTAACATTTTATGAAATTGTTACAACCACAAGCATTTTTTTTAATCCTTCATTCAGACAATTGTGTTTGACTAGTTGTAAAAAAACATCTAACATGGGTTTTTATGTACTTACAGGTAACTTGAGTTGTGCCTAACATTTGACTTTGGGTGTAAAATGAACAGAAACATTTAACAGTGTATAATGTACTGTTGTGTGCTTAAAGAGTATGTCTGTGGCTTTTTACTTTGTTGTGCATTATGAATCATTTGTCTCTGACATTGCACAGATGATGCCAGAAATGTGTGAACTTTTTGTCTGTTGACTTCTCTTGCAGCTAAATGGAAATATCTGCTAGGAGAGGAAGGGGTTACCAGAAGTTAGATGGAGCTTACTTATTAAAACTATCTTACTAGACATGGTTTTTCATATCCAATACATTTTTAGTTGCTGTTTTATGTGATATGAAGTGTAGCTTGTAAAAGGCTGGTTCTAGCATTTGTTCTATAGTGAAAATGTTCATAGAATAATTTTATATAACAGTTTTACCAAGAGAAGTTTGTACATCTTTAAATGTCTTCAAACATAACAAATGCAGGCACATCAGTACAAGTAATACAACTGTGAACTTCGTGTACAACAACGATGATAGATAGATAGACAGACAGACAGACTTCTCTCCTATATTTACGTATTTGAATGACGTAGAGGGAAGTTCTGTTTCACACTTCCTCTTTTGTTCTATTTGGAACGAAGCAGTAAAGTGTCATGGAACAAAGTTGTATAAGTTCCACTTCAGCGCTATTTCTTCGCGAGCAGATGCTCCATTCAGTCAGAAGAACAGCTCTTTTGAGGTAAGGTTTACAGTTTTGACTTTTAATGCGAGAATATTTAAAGTTATTGACTATCGCCACACGTAGCCACAGTTTTTTTTAAGAGTATTAAAAAAAAAAATCTTTAACGCGCATCTAATCAAAGTTTAAGAATGACATACACGTATAGTAATAATATTTGTAACTATACGTTTTACGCTGTAAACGCGACTAAAGGTCGCCTATGCTAGAAAGTAGCCTATGGATAATATGGAGAATTTTTTTATTTTATTTTTTGCTTTTAAAATATGCATTGTTGTAACTGACTGGTTTTAAACTTATTTGGGCAGCTTTGCTATTATTACTATTATGCTATGTCCTTAGGACATCGGCACTCAATTAAAATAAATAAAGAGCCATGAATGAACATGCATAGGCAAAAATAACTATTATAATTATTAAATCAATAAAACTTTAGGTTTCAGGTTTTTGTTTTTTTGTTTTTGGTACCAAACTTTGTATAAATATAATTCTCAACTATGTTATAGCAGAATGTTTTGATATACCATTTTTCTTTCTGCAAAATGTGTGTAAAATGGCCATAAACAGGTTTTCTTATTATATATAATGTATCAATAAAGTAAATACAATTTGCACATTGATGCTTTTTGGGGCAACATGTAACGAAAAAAAGAAATGGGAGTAATAACTAAGATTTTCATAATAATATATAATATTTCATAGGAATAATCCAATATAATTTCTTACCCTTTTCCTTTGTGGTGTCTCCCAAAATAAGTTATAAACATTCTTTTATTCCTTGTGTCCTCATATGAGAACATGTACGAAATCAACGTCCTGTTTCGTAACATAAAGTCATATTTTGATTTGAAACCCCATGACATTTTCCTGATGTTGATTCATGACACACAGTTTAAAAATTAGTCATATTTATATGATAATTACAATATAGTATCATATGTCTATAACAGTGTCGCTAAATTAATATCAGACATTTTTGAAGACCAAGTAGAGGAAGCGGTGATGGCGAAACATCCAAACATTTAGAAAAGCCCT
The DNA here is from genome assembly GCF_023724105.1 of Carassius gibelio. Classification (NCBI taxonomy): domain Eukaryota; kingdom Metazoa; phylum Chordata; class Actinopteri; order Cypriniformes; family Cyprinidae; genus Carassius; species Carassius gibelio. Next base: position 6,818,905 of record NC_068379.1, on the reverse strand, counting down.
GAATGTGCTCATGTATAGTTTTAGAGAAACTCACTAAAATATAATGCCCTCATGTGAGCATGCATGAAGGGTCTTAAGTGGTTGAAACACCCTCGATATGAGTCATTTGGGTGTCCTGAGTCATGATGGGTGATAAACCATAAAGCCCAGCATCTATCTATGCTGAGCCACATCCATGCCATCTAACTGTGAAAGCATTAGATCTATAGAAAATATGACCTGGCTCACCATTTTAATACAAGGAATGATACTAAAACCCTAAATATTTGTAAATGACCTATATACTCCCAATTAAGTGTGATCTAAAAAGATTTTTCCTCTCATAATGGCAGTTTTTATCCTCATCAGAGTCATTTTGGAGCAGAATGTCGAGCCTGTACCACACTATTATTCAGATCACTGACGAGCTCAGCACTGATGAATGCAAGCGCATCTCTTACCTGTGCGGCGCTCTCGACACGGACAAGTTCTCTACAGATCCCAGAGGCATGTTACGGACTCTACTGTGTCAGACGAGGATGGATTACTTGTTTCTCATGGAGCTCATTCTGAAGATTAAACGCTATGATCTGCTGCGAGCAGTGCTGAGCACCAACAAGAGCACGGTTGAGGGACTGCTGAAAAACAACCATTCTGTGTCAGAATACAGGTGATGCTCTCTGATCCCGTCTGTGATTCTCCAGTTATGCCCCATATGGGGCTCAAGAGAAGGTTTTAACCTGGACGTTTGTTTGTTTAGAGTACTGATGGCTGATGTTAGTGAGGACATGGACACAGAGGACCTGAAGTCGTTGGCGTTCTTGCTGAGAGGAACTTTACCCAAACATAAACTGGAAAATGCCCAGGTACGATGTCCTGAAGGCTGCTTTCTTCATGTGTGGAACTGAAATGTGTCATGATTTTTGTTAAATATATATTTGCAGAGTTTTTTGGACGTCGCAGTGGAGCTGGAGAAACTCGACCAGCTCTCCAGTGAGAAGATGGACTTGATCGAACACTGCCTGAGGTCTATCCACAGGGCCGATCTAGCTAAAAAGATCAGTCACTACCAGCAGACAGGTAAGAATGACCTGCTTTTTGTTATTGATTTTATTTGTAGATGCAACTGTTTGATACACTAAGCATGAGGCGTGTTGCCTCATTCAGATGTGTTTAGGCTACAGAAGCCTATATCACTAACATGATAAAATCTAAGAAGAAGAAAAAAAAGTAAGAAAAAACTGCCACTGATGATGAGAGAGACATTCGGATCCATATAATAATAATTCTTTACATTTATATAGCGCTTTTCTAGACACTCAAAGCGCTTACATAGTCAAGGGGTATCTCCTCATCCACCACCAGTGTGCAGCATCCACCTGGATGATGCGACGGCAGCCATAGTGCGCCAGAACGCCCACCACACACCAGCTTACTAGTGGAGAGGAGACGGAGTGATGAAGCCAATCAGCGGATATGGGGATTGTTAGGAGGCCATGATGGTCAGAGGCCAATGGGCGAATTTAGCCAGGATGCCGAGGTCACACCTCTACTCTTTTACGAAAGACATCCTGGGTTTTTTAATGACCAAAGAGAGTCAGGACCTCGGTTTAACGTCTCATCCGAAGGACGGACGTCTCATCCGAAGGATATGCAGAACTTAAATTATGAGAATGGTCAGACAGTCAAAGATCAGTAACGGCGTCAGGTATGTTAGGGATAACCAGAATCGATAACAGAAACATGCAGATGTCGGGGCAGGCAGCAGAGAATCAGAGTCGATATAAACAATCCAAAGGTCAGGTACAGAAGGAACAAACACAAGGAAAACCGCTCGGAAATGTCAGACTGGCTAAACAAGACTTTGCAATGTGGCTGTGTGTGAGTGCTGCTTATATGTGTGTGTAAATGAGGTGCAGGTGTGGCAAGAAGATTAGCTGATGAATGAGGTGCAGGTGTGACAAGGTGATAGTGATGCAGAGGCTCATGGGAGATGTAGTTTGGGTGTGGTGCAACGGATGAGAGGTGCTAGTTTCCAAGTGATATGGTGACATCTGGTGGTTGATGGGTGGAATGGTCCTGAGTGGAGTGCCCTCTACTGAAGTTTGTGGGCACTCCAGCTAATGATCGTGACACTGGGACAGTAACCTTTGTACCATATTTACTTGCATTTTAGTATCTTGAAAGCACATACTGTATGTTACGCTTACCTATTAGTACCTTTTGAAGAGGTACTTCCCCAGTGAGTTTTTGTAACTTTTTGTACCAATGTGTCATCTGAACAGTATTGACTTTCCTGCGTAGTTTTTTCTGTTGCATCATCATACGAAATGAACTTTGTGGAATGGAAACTGAATCAGCCAGTTAATTTGTATTGGTTTCCTTTTTAAATAACTGAGAACTGTTTTTGCAGTGCTAATGACCAAACAAGGATCTTCGCCTCCAGACAGACTGCAGTTCTGCCGAATGCCTTTGGTGAGATTTCATTGGGTTGCATTGTCTAAGCTTCAACTTCAAATGTTTCATATTTGAATAATAATTTCTTCACTCTCACTGTTTGTCATTCACAGCCAAGTGGCTCATTTGGTGTCTCAACAGCTTCTTGTAATCTGAGGCCCATTTCCAAACTCTGTGGTGAGTTCATTCAAATACGGACAGTATGAGGAAATACCCTACCAGTGAAAAGTCTCTTATTGTCTCTCTATATTTATGTTCATTGTGTCCCCTAACAATTTCCAATATTACTTAATTCATCAAAACTAGAAATAGCACAAATGGAGGTATGGGAATTATGAAGTGACCAGAAATCTTCAAAGTCACTTCAGATTCACACAGTTTATCGTCACTACAATGTAGGAAAAAATAATAATAATAAAAGATGTTGAGAAAAGTTACAAATTCAAGCCAAAAAGATACATAAAGATTTTCCGAACGTTTTCTGAATTGTAACACTACTGTGATTTGTCAGTTTGAATTTTCATTCACTAAATGTAAAATGCACAAACAAACACGACCACAAGCATTTTTTTTAAATCCTTCATTCAGACAATTGAGTTTGACTAGTTGTAAAAGAAAAAAAAAGAAAAGAAAAAAAAACAGAGCATTTTGATTGATCTAACATGGGTTTTTATGTACTTACGGGTAACTTGAGTTGTTTAGTATTTGTGACTCAATCTGAAAAAATGTGCTAAATATATATTTAGGCAGGTGTGCCTAACATTTGACTGCTGCAGAAAGTTCTGTGTAATTATGTAAATATTGTTCAACTTCAGTGCATTTCTTGTCTTTTGAGGTGCCATGCTTCTTTATAATTATACAAATCCCTATTATGAAACATAATACATTTATTTATTTATTATTTGTATTACATTTTTTAGATAAACCGACAACATTGAAGAAGGAACTACTTGGCTCTCGCTCCTATTGTCAGGTAATTGATTATTTAATTTTATTACATATATATCAAGTGTTGAACGTGGTCGAACCAATAATCTATAACAGATGAAGATGTGCTGATTTGATCTGCAGCAGCAGGAGGACGAGTACAGTATGCAGAGTGATCCCAGAGGAGTGTGTTTAATCATAGACTGTGTCGGCTCTGAAGCAGGTGAGAAATCACTCTCATGTAGTTCACTCTACTCTTCAAAAGACTGGGGGCTTTGAAAGAAGATTCTTATGTAAATCAAGGCTGCATTTATTTGTTCGAAAAATACAGGAATATTGTCAAATAATGTTACAGTGTAAAACATCAGTTTTCTATTTGAATATATTTTAAAATGTAATTTATTTCTGTGATGTGCAGCTGTATTTCCAGCATCATTACTCCAGTCTTCAGAGTCACATGACCCTTCAGAAATCATTCTAATCATTTGCTGGTTTATTATCATCAGTGTTAAAAACAGTTGTGTCGATTAATATTTTTTTCTGGATTCTTTGAGGATCATGAAGTTCAAAAGAACATGAAATAAAAGTTCAAAAGTATTTAATTTTACTTTTCATCATTTTAATGCATCCTTGCTGAAGAACAAAAACATATCATACTGACCACAAAAAAAGCTCAGTTGTACTGTAAATAACACATTTTTAATCTGATACTATTTTTCAATATGAAAAAAAAAAATCTAAAATCTAAAAGTGGTTGATCCAAAATCTAATATTCTATTGTTGTTACTAGCACAAACTTTATTTTATTATTTTTATTTTTTGTAATGACAAATTTTAGTTTAATCACCAAAACACTACAGGATGAGCCATGAGCCATTTCCATTTAGTAATTGTAAAGACCAGTAAATGTAATTTTATTTTTTAAAGTGAGTTGAAAATCGGAAGTCATTTGAATGTACATATCTGTTTGGTGATTAGTACTATTAGTAATACTTAGTTGTGAAAGAAATCACATTACCGTTTGGTAATAGCTTCTCTTTTCTAACACAGATGAGCTGGAGCAAACATTCCAGGCTCTAAACTTTCATGTGATCACGCACAAGCTGCTGAGTGTGAGAGACGTGCATTCCGCTCTGAGGGAAGTGGCTCATCAGCAGGGTCACTACAGAGCGTCTGCGTTCATCTGCTGCGTCATCAGCCGAAGCCGCTCGTCAGATCTGCTGGCCACTGACTCTCACGGTCCAGGACTGAACCTGGACACTGTCAGACGCCTCTTCACCTCAGACTCCTGCCCGGGCCTGGCAGGCAAGCCTAAACTCTTCTTTATCCAGAGCTATGAAGAGTCCGAGGCTCAGAGCTGTGCTGGGTGTATGGGGTGTGGAGATGAGGAGGGTGGAGAGCTGGAGACAGACGCACCTGGGCTCTTATGCTCCAAGAGGACCGTCCCGGTGGACGCGGACATCTTCTGGAGTCACTGCTGGACTAAAGGACGACAGCTGGAGGTGCCAAACCATCGGTCTGTGTACCTGAGAGCCTTGAGATCCTCCTTAACTGAGGGCCAGAAGAGGTGAGACACTACAATACACTACCGGTCAAAAGATTGGAATAATGACCTTTGATATGTTATTGTTTTTCTCTTCATGCTCACCAAAATTCCATTTATTTGATCAAAAATAAATATTTTCAGCATCATTACTTAAGAAAATTCAACTTTGCATCCCAATAATAAATTACATTTAACAACATTCAAATAGAAAACAGGTATTTTAAATTGTATTACTATTTCAGAATACTCAATGAATGCATCTTTTGCTGCTAACATATAGCGTGCAACATAATTAATATGGCATATTTCTGAATCTCTGTTGGCTATTTTGGATCCAGGGATTGATTTAATCATTATTTATCTCTATTAAGCGTTATGTAAGCATTACTAAATGTATTTTTATTCTTTTCAGGAGGACTCATTTGGTAGATGTACACATGGCGGTGAATCGGGCGGTATACGATCACAATCACAAATCTCCAGAGTCCTCTTACTTTTTCAATCTGAGACACACTCTCAGGAAGAAAGTCTATCTGTCATGATTCTGTCATGATTTCTCACGTTTAAGTGAAGGGAGGTGATTATAAAAGAACAGTTGATGTTTGAGGAACGATGGCCATCACAATGATGTCGACATGAATTGTATCAATTATGATTAGCGGTGTTTCAGTAAATAAATCTCAGTCAGGTTTTGTCATTGTAGCTCTTATAGTGTCCACATGCCGGCAGTGTTGTCCAGTGTTGGCAGTGAACTTGTGTTAAACATTTTTTTCTTTCTTTTTTGCATTATATTATTTTACAAATATTTACATTTTAGCGTTGTTTTTTATGCAAATATTTATATTTTATATGCATATTTTTTGTCATACTGTGTGTTTATCATTCCACGTGTGTCATGTGTAGCTATCCCTTCTGAACATGTGTAACAGTGACTTAATGAATAACTGACACCAACTTTAAACTGTTATGTTAGACATGCTGTCTTAACAACACAAATCCAGTTACTATATTTTACATTATATGTCTGTCTATGTATTTCCAACTTCTCATTGTTATTTTTATATCAAACATGTTCAACCCTGTTACCATCATAACTGACATTAGTTCCTTTAATAATAATAATAAATCAGTAATGAAGTCAAGATGCAACCCCTTAAGATAAGTATTGTCTCTTCTTATGTAAATTTGTCAGTAAGGGAAGATCTTTGACTTAGTTTCAACCCTGTTACCATGTTTTACCAGCTGAAAAGTGGATTTTGTAGAATTATCAGCATGTTGTTTCTAATAAAACCCCTGTGTCATGACCTCGAGCACAGAGTATGCTAATGTTACCATAAATCACTACTTATATTATTCTGTTTAAGGGCAACTTATTAAATTGTTTACATTTAGCTTTAGGTTTCACAATGCATTTTTACCATAAGTTGACACATGTTAATAATCGCTTACACATGATAAAACACGTTCAAACGACAAAATACTTAATTATCCAGAGGAATGGCCCATTTATTGTTAGTTTATTGAGTGCAGCGCACTGGCAGTGTGTGTGTGTGTGTGTGAGAGAGAGAGAGAGAGAGAGGAATCACTGACGCGCGCTGGATCTGTTCACGCGCTGTTCCCAGCTGCTCTGCTGCAATGGCGAAGGCGGCGCGCTAAAGAGAGGACTTGGCTGACTTTCCTTTTATTTTACGAAGAATTCTTCAGTCATGCACGACCATCCAGCGCTAAATCCGGCTTGAAGAAGGGCGTGGATCTTACGTTTGAACATTTGATCTGTGATCTGAGCAAACAACAGCCTACATGCAACCGCCCCGACACTTCTCACATCTGCATGCGATAAGCGCCCGGAACCCGCCCGCCTCTCTCCCTCCACCAGCTGATCTGAGCCGGCGAGGACCTGGAGCAGTCTGAACCAGCTGGATCATTATGGCAGAACGCAGTTCCACCGGATTACTGATGATGATGCTGGACCCGTCGCCGGCGGTCGCGATGACTCTCCCGGCGGAGGTGCGCGAGAAGCTGGCGGAGCTCGAGCTGGAGCTCTCCGAGGGTGAGTCGCTGATTTCCGCGTGCAGATTTGCCATCTCCATGCGACATACTCGGTTTCAGAGATCGGGGTTGCATCAGAATTCCCGACGGGTTCATTCATTATTGTGTGTGGATGCGGGCTGTTGGTCACATACACACCTCTCCAAATGCGCTCTGAAATATCTGAACTGTCATCTATATGTTTTTACTACACTCCTTCTGTAGCCTACATATAAAAGCGGTGATGAAGATGATGATAGGTGCAATGCGGGTTCAGTGCTGTGTCAGCAGTGCTTCGGATCACAAAGACCATTCAATCCCTTTAAAAGCAATGCAGTACATCAGCCAGTCATATATTGGTTTAATCCAAACAAACTGCTTTTGGCAAACAAGCAGAAACATTCTGAGCATCATCCTGTTGGTCACGTTGTGTGTGTGTGAAGGAGCTGGAATAAATGCAAGACTTTTAGATTCATAGTTAAGATTTTCAGGTTGTAGAACTATATGGATTGTTCCAACAAGCGAAGCTGCTCAGTATTCACACTGTGCTGTCTGGCTATGGAAATTTCAGCAAGAACCACAGCATGCTTTGCATGTCATGCCCCTGCTGCAAATCTTCCCTAAACATGTCATTTGCTGATAGGAATATTGATTAAACATATATGTTCTTGTGTATAGCCTAAGTCATTTTTATCAATACATGGTCGCTACCATATTTCATCCTGACATACAGTGAATGATGAAAAGTCCAAGATCCATTCTTATTATTTTTTGTATCCTTGACTTGTAACGAGCATCTTTAGTTATAAAAAATCAGATCATAGAGATAAAGCTGTCACGTCTTTATGTAATAACAGATGTGCTGAACTGCAATGGTCCTGAAATCTTTTAAAGTGGAGCATGTCTTCTGTGTAAAACAAAGCAGGAAGAGTTCAAGCTGAACTGGTTAGACCAACCATGTGCCGCTTTCATGACATCTTCCAGCACATCTGTGAGGGAAGGGAATGAGCCTATGATTTGATGACTGTTATTTTAATGAAATTCATACAATTACAGGGCTGTTTTAAAATGATCATTTTGTCAGAACCAATTATGGGCAGTACTCATCCACATGCTATTACACCTCTGATTAGCTCTTTTGAATAGTAGTTCATAAACATGGACAAAGTATTAAGCCGTTAACTGTCAAAAATCTGTGAAGTGCTCAAGTTCTGCCCCACATTTCATTTGATTAGCTCTGGGATGGCAGCACCGGACCTAGTTTCTTGCAGGCTTTGGGAAGTTTCACTGCTGTGGTGTTTTAAAAGGAGACTGCGAGTCCAAAATAGCAGCAGCTCATAAAGTACTGTTGACATACAGTGTCACCGCTGACAGCTCTCACTTCATACCAATATCACACATTTCCCAGTACCGCTTCCCAAAAAACCTACATTTATAAATTCAATATTTGCTTTGTTAAAAATGTAGCATATATCAAACACAAATAAAAGCAGCAGGGTCTCTGAAAACAGCTGGACCCCTGTCCGCTTCCTGTTTGCGTGTGCATAACTTCCTGTCCTGCACACTGTCCGATAGCCATTGTTCTCCGTTACCCTTTAACTGCTGACGTCACCAACTCAACAAGACCCTCAGTATCGGGCTTCTGAATAGTGTTTTGATATTTTCTGAATCTGAATTTATCGGTTCATTTCCCTGAAGGTAGAGTCTGAAGTTAAACAGGTTGTATTTGGGTTGCAGTTCTACATCAGAGGTTCAAATGTCATGTGCTACAAAAAGTTCTCAGTGTGTTAGCTCAAAAGATGTGTAGAGCGATGTTAGACGGAGGGAGTTTCTGCTTATTATTCTTGGTTAGAGATCTTAATGGAGAGTCCCAGTTCAGGACTTGGTTAATCTTTCCCTGAGACCCCCGTCCCGAGGCTGTTTCTCTAGTCTTTTTGAGGTTTAAAATTGATTCAGCAAAGAAATCTCCACCAAATAGAGAATCGTGACGAGTAAAATGTGCCAAAATTTGCCACGATGAACTGTGAATGATGTAATAGAGTTTCCCTACACTCTCAAACTATATTAAGCATATTTTGCAGTAAACTTACAATACATTTTTATTTCCGTCATTTACAGTGCTGTAAATCAGATTGTCACTCTTCACCATTGTTAAAGTCATTAAGTCATTGTCTTTTTGTCAGATTTTCTAATCCTTTTTTTCTTTTTCCTTTTTCAAAGTTTGTAATGTTGTGATTCACCTCATAGCTGGCTACTTTGGATTATGCCTTATAACTTTTTAACAAAGGATTTTTTCAGTCAAAAAGTGTTCAGAATGCTCTATAGTGATTTCCTGTGAACCAGTGGCTGGAGTTTGTATTTAGTTTTTCCTTTAATCAAATGCACTGATATTTGAGAATGTTTTGTGGGTATTGCTAAATTAGATATTATTTGCAGTAACCTGTATGTGTCTTGAAGCAGCCCTTAGTTGTCTAATTTTAGCATAGTTTCCAAACAATCACAACTTCCCTGACACTTTCTCTCAGAAACAGGTGTGATGTCAAGACACTTCTTTCAGTGATATTTGTCAGGAAATCCAGGCATGTCATGTGTGGCATTCCTAAGAATTGCTTCCAACAGCTTCGAGTGAGAAATGAGTAGATATAATTGTTGGAGGGGCTCATCTTAGTGACCCAAGGTTGACCTCCAGAAGTTATTATCATGACTTTCATGGGAAAGGTGCAGAGGTGTAAGGCTTTGATCAGGGAGCCATGCAGACGTGCCGAGCTGTTGACCTCGATATGGATCAGCGCTGGAGAGATGGGGCATAAAACAGTGCAAGAAGACAAATTGTGTACATTAACTCCTGCGGCTAGGCCCTGCTTGTCGCATTTCTTCATCGCTCACACCTCCAGTTTGTAGTGATGCCTCAAAAACACATTATAGCAAACATCTGTATAGTATTGCTCAACAGTAAAGAATTTGATGCAACTGGGTTGAGTTTTGGCTTGGTTTTGTAATATTACTATTACTATGCACCTGTTAGATTCATTTGAGGCTGAATTCGTGCATACTGACCCTGTAGAGATTCTTAGATAACAATTTAGCACAAGAAACACCATTCACTATTAACTAGGTGCTTATTTATACCTTATTCTGCCTGACCATATTCTAGATCCCTTAAACTACTAACTTAGGCTACTTAATATCAGTAAGATGCAAATTAGGAGTTTACTAAGAGAAACTCTGTTACCAGTTTTTTTTTTCTTTCATTTTTTAAATTACACATTTTCAAGAATATGGGTTTTGTTTAAGTTAGCAATGCAAATCATGAATTGATTTAGGATGCAGGATAAATAAACCTCAGAAAGAATACATCCATGCATGGTAACGTACCAAATGTGAATGCTGAAACTTTTATTTATTTGGCAGGAAACTTTTCACCCCTAGTCTATATAGCTGTTTGTAATTGCTGGTTTGAGGGTTTGTTAGTCCTTCTTTGTCCCTGGGCAGCAACGTCAAAGTCATTTTCCCGTCTTGTTGCCATATTTGCAGTCTGAGCAAGTGTGTTCGGTGGGTTTCTTCCAGGAACACAGCACTGAGTAAGGAGTGTGGGACTGTGATTAGACTGCACAAGCACTAACTCTGGCTCTGGATGTGTCTCACTCCAGGGTTTCTGCGTTTGAGGGGGTTTCTGTGGTCTTTTGATGGAGCTTTCATTAGTGTGAGGCCAGGATAGAAGTAAGAGTTTGTCTGGAGGTTTCCTCAGGCAGATAGTAAGACATGTAAAACCACTGTGAAACACCATACTGAGAATGACAGGCTAGGGTTCAAGCAGAGGCAGCGGTGAGAAATGAGACAAGAGACTTTACTTTGACTTAAAGCTGCAGTAGGTAACTTTTGTAAATATATATTTTTTTACATATTTGTTAAACCTGTCATTATGTCCTGACAGTAGAATATGAGACAGATAATCTGTGAAAAAATCAAGCTCCTCTGGCTCCTCCCAGTGGTCCTATTGCCATTTGCAGAAAATCCATCGCTCCCAGTAAGAAACAACCAATCAGAGCTGCGGTCTGTAACTTTGTTTGTGTTCAAAATGTAGAAAAATGTATATAATAAGCGAGTACACCATGAATTCATTTTCCAAACCGTGTTTTTGGCTTGTCCTGAATCACTAGGGTGCACCTATAATAAGTGTTTATATTCGGACTATTTTAGATTGCTTCGGGGGTACCGCGGAGGAGTAACCCAGTACCTTTGTGATTCTTCATAGACATAAACAGAGAGAAGTAGTTCCGGCTACGATGTCCTTCCGCAAGCCGCAAGCAGTTCTGTTTGTTAACCGCTAGAGCGTCAAAAGTTACCTACCGCAGCTTTAACTCTTTTCACTCAGAATTTGCTCAATTTCAGAAACAGTTAAGAAGCTGAGAATTAAAAATTTAATTTTGTAGTAGAAAGGCTGAGATAATATTTTCTTGTAAAACAAGATCCAATAATCTCCAATATTGTTTTATTGACAATATTTTTTTCACAGTGTATGTTGTCTGTAATTGCTGTGGGAAATAAAACTTGATAAAAGACCATGAAATACTCAACTTTTATACTAGTCAACACAATATTGCACTTAGTGGAGGTTAAATTTGGTTTGTGAATTCCAAGTTTAATTTCCTGGACTCTTTAAGGTTGGCAGTGCGCCTGAGGGGAACTTTCTTCCCTGTGCTCCAGTCAGATTACTGGATTGGGATGATAAGGTCAGGTCACTCTTGGACTGCTATTGTCTGTGGCCGGGCTCACATGAGTCAACATTTCTGCAGCGTGTAATCATAGCACACAAGTCAGAAACACACCACTCCAGCGTAACTCTTGGAATGTGCCCTTTTTGGAAGGTACCTAAAAAGAAATGCATTTCTAGGAAAGTGAATAGAGCTACATGAATTATAGGAAAATTTGTTGGGAAATAAGAAACACTTTATTCTGTAGGATTTTTTTTATCAATCACAATTTGCATATAATATACTGTATATACACACAAACACACACATACACTGACATTATTGGAGTGCATTTTACTAGAAAATACTATTTCGATCTTTTTACTTCAAAATGTTTATTTTGTTTAGTTCATGATTTTTCAATGCTTTACTTGATCTATTTATGCCATTTTTACTAAATTGCTCTCCGTTTATGAGTATCAAACTTAAATGGTTTCAGAGGGAATCCTTTCAATTTTTTTCAGTTACTAATACATTTCCACTATCAAAAGTTGCCAACATGAGCAAACAAAGAACACGTGTAGTTTTTAACTACCATTACAATAAATACTGTAAAAATATATTGGTGATTTTTGCTACTACATGTTAACAAAGAGACTATTGTGTAAAGTTGCATCAATAAAGCTGTTTATAAGATACTTGGAAGATGATAGAAGTGATAGAATTAGTTTTGCGGGTGCATGATTATTAATGTTTAACAAAAAAAAGATAATTTCCTCTGCGTATGTTTGTAAACAAGTTTTATCATGCAGTGTAGGAACTCTGACACATTACAATATGTTTAAAAAGTTTGTCTTTTGACACCCATCACTTTAATAAATGAAAATGATTAATAATCACTCTTAAATCCAAATGCTCAAATAAAAAAATAAAATACTAAAGTGATTGTAAGATTGACTCGCATTAAATTGTTTCCTAGATTTCTTATCTTAAACCATGTGCTGACCGCAGAAGGGAAAAGAAAGCTTGTCCTTGGCTGCTGACTTGCACCCAAACAGTATCCCAGCTTTATAAACTCTAATGTGATAGCTTTGGCCATCTCATGCGAGATACGCAAGGCTTTTGCCTGAGGCTGTGGAGAATAGATTTTCTGAGGGGGTCATAAATTTTTTAAGCTTGTGCCTGAAAGCATGGGAAGGCTTCAGAGTGTTATGCGTACACTGTGCTGCTGTATAGGTGTGTGTGTGTGTGTCTGGGTTTGTTGTTTTATAGGCCATGTTCTGTTTGTTGAAACGAGTCTCTTCTCTTTCAGAGGCTCAACATCCCGCTGCATGTCATGCTTTGTCACCGACGGCTAGGTTTCAAACACTGATGTTTATTTTTTGCTAAATTTCTTTCGTTTCATGCTATAAATTTAAATATCACTAATTAATCAACTGTACTATGGGAAAGCAATATGTTATTTCATTTCACTTCAACCTATCGCTAGCACTGTTCTTTTTTTGGGCTAGTCATGTTTTATTTACCAATGTTTTTGTTAGCACAGTCTACAGCTCAGACTAATGGAGTCACTCAGCACATTTAGGGGCAGTGATCTCTTTCTAAAAACCTTTTGTTTGGACAGTTACCAAATGGATTGCGTTGGTTTATCACCATTTTCACATCATTTGCAGCTACATGACATCCTTGTGTTAGCAAACATTCCATTTAGATGAATGTACTAATTTGTGCTGTGCTTTCCTCGTAATATGAAAATAAACATACGACAGAAAAGGCAGTGGTGAGAAAGCAGCAGTTAAGAAAGTATCTGATCATAGTGATATGGATATGTTTGTACCAGATTAACAGGTCAGTGCTCCAATCAAGTTACGTCTTGTTTAATTATACAACTCTTTATACTGTAGATTTGATTTTTTTTTTTTTTTTATTATTTTTTTGCAGTAGTAAATATGAAAGGTGTCAGTGTCACTTATTTTTTTCAGTTTCTACTATAAAGCAGTCCTTCAGTGTGATCATGTTTTTACTTGCGTATGTCTGAATTTGATGGGTTGAACAGAAGAAATGAAGCACAGAAGATTTTAATTTCACAGAAGGCGGAGCCCCATAGCCACACCTACCTCATTTACTACAGACCAATGGTAGTTTGAAGGTTTAATAATCGGAGTCGACCATTTTAGAAAGTTTGCTTTGGCAAGCTTTTTCAAACCCTGAAACACTACTTTGTTTTAATCTGATTTTGTTCGAAGATGTCACACCACTTTGTTCTCTGATTTCGCTTGAACATAGCTGGGCCTGTACATTAGCATGTTGCTAGGCTACAACTCCATATGTACAAAAAAAAAATCATGCAATTAATTCTAAACTTAACTCCAATAAAGTGTTAGATGAAAAAAAGAGCCTCCACATTTCCATTGTCACTAATGTGATGCATGAAGCAAAGCTTACTTAGAGGCAAATTTCAGAGCACACAGAGCTTGTGTGTGTGTGTCACTGCTGTATATTAATTATCAGTCATCTCTTTAACTCTTTAACAAATATTCTCTGGCTTGTTGTGTTTTCATCATACAGCCACTCTCTCAAGAGGTATTTAGTGCTTGCAGAGCTCTTGAAGAAGGACTGAGGCGGTGTGTTTTGTAGTGGATTGATTTATTTCTGGCAGGAGTCCTGGCCGTGTGATTGAAAGCCCTTGAGCTGATTGCTAGTGCACATTTTAATTTCACTCCCAGGATCCTGTGCTGGCTTTTAGCTTACATCTGCTGTCAGATCACAGGGGTCTAGGGTGAGATTGAACAAGTGTTTTAATAATCAATTCATTTGATCCCAAGACTACATAAAACATGTTAAACTACATAAAACATGTTTTTGCCAAGATCCAAATGTGCAAAATAAGGATGGTTGGCTTTTCATCTATAAAGTTTACATCCAGAGATTCAAGAGTATTTTATGGTCTATCTATCATTGTGATATTTTCATTTTACATTATTCTATGCAATAATTCACATTTAAAATCTCAACAATCAAAACCATAATTTTAACTGTATTATGTTTACATAAAGTCTTTTTTTTTTTTGCATTGCATTTAGGATGCAGTCATCAAATAATATCAGAATATCATAATGCAAAGCAAAGCTTATTAGTATTTTTTTAACCAAAATACAATCTATAAATGAAATTCACCCTTAAATGTTCCAGGTGTGTTTTGATTTTTGAGGCTGTGTGATAACAATAAAGCGCTGTATGAATGGAGTTTCTGAGAGGCACAGAGAGCATGTGATGGGGTGCTGCTGTACCTGCTGTGTTTACGTCAGTGGCAGTGCCACGAGGAAATGAGCAGCGTTTGATCTCAGCAGAGGCAGACACCAGTGATTGTCCACTGTCCAGAATCCCTCACTGCCTCCATCTGTCTGCTTTAGCCCCTCAGCTGGGTACAAAAAATCATTTGGTGAACTCTCATTGGCCCACAGAACACCAATCACACCTAAACCATCCTGGAGCGGAGGAACGGGACTCTGTAAACCCCAATGAGAATCACAGAAAGAGCAACAGAGACAGACGTGATATATCGCCCTCCAAAGTGTCCTTTGGAGTGAAAACAATCATGGCCGCCATATTGAAGGGTCGTTCCATACCCGAAGTGCCCAAAAATTGGCCTCTTCAAAGGGCCCTTCGGAATGAAGGATTTCGAAGGGTACAACGGATGGACACTTCAGGTTCCCATGATCCTTTCCGCAGATTCTTTGCAAGATGTGGGCTCGAGATAAATGGTAATTCAATAAATAGTTGTTTGGTCCCCTACACCCTTCAACCATTCAAAGCTCTCACTTCATAGGGCAAGCTCTCAGGGATTAGGGCATAGGGATGAGACCTTCTGAATGGAACGCAGGGCAGATTAGGTCTGGCCAGAGGTGTCAAGTAACGAAGTACAAATACTTTGTTACCTTACTTAAGTAGAAATTTTGGGTATCTCTACTTTACTTGACTGTGCGATTTTCATCGGATTTTGAGCCGAATTCTGACACGTGCGACTATTTTTCTGGTCGGGCTGGTTTTCAGCATTGTCATGCGTCGTTGGTCGTGCTAAACGAGAGGCTATTAACCTCTCCCGACCGGCACACAGCACACAGAATTGCGCATATCACCAAAGAAGTGTTTATCCCGGGAAAGCTTGTTTATTCTGAAACAGCCACAAACATCCGGGTTCTGAGGGATCTTACGTGTTGATTACCCACGTATGGTGTGAGCAGTCAAATCGCAACTCGAAGATCGGACCGTACAGTGAGCACATAAAAATCGTGAGCTTTGGCTTTACATGCGATCTACTCGTACAGTGTGAGTTGCTACCTTGCCGAAATCGCACAGAAATCACACTGTGTATGCCCGGCTTAATTATTTTTCTATATTTTGCTGAAGTGTGTCAGTGGAAAATATCAGTTTACATTTCAAAACATTCATTTTGCCGTTGTCAGACTGCTTGTGCATTCAAAATCGCACTAGATTATTATTAAAATTAATGGCAAACTGATATTTCCTTCTGACACACTACAGCAAAACATATAAATAACTGTCTCAAAACCCTTTATTGGGGTGAAAATACTAATGTGCCTAAGACTTCTGCACAGTACTGTACTTTACAAACGACATTGTTGCTACTTTATAAAGAATGACCATACAGTAATTCACAGAACTGATTAAAGACAGTGACAGACAGCACTAAACTAAATATCAGAATGATTGACAGAGATACAGTAGAAACATTATGTGTGGTTTTGTATTAAATAAAAAATGTGAAATACATTTATTAGCCTTAGAGTAAGGGAAGCACAACTTGAAAAATGAGAGCATCCAAGGTGAAAGCTATGGATTTATAAAAAATATTAGTAATGTTCTTTAAAGTTATATATATATATATTTTTTTTTGTTGTGGCTCTTTTTTTTTTTAGTATCGATTCAGGCACCGGTACCATTTTAAAAGTATCGAAAAGGCACTGGACCCTACTTAGAAGTTATTATTTCTCACTGGCTCATTTACCAAATGGGTGCTTTCTCTTCTTCCTCCACAAACTAAGCTTCTGTAGGTAGCTCGGTAGCGAGACGTTTTAATAAATTATCGTTTGCGATTGGCAACGCGATTGACAATGTTGTGATAAGTAGACTATACCAACTTTGTAACTCGTTACACCCCCCCCCCCCCACCCACACACTGGTCATAGCAGATGTACCGAATACAGGAAGGTTTCAGTCAAGAATGTATCAGGAGTATGAGTAATTTTTCATTTTTAGTTTTTGATTAATCGCTTGGATTAATCATTCATTTTGACAGAACTATAATGTTTATTGTAAATAGTCAACCATACAAGAGTAATTGTTACTAAGCCTGCACTAATGTTCTTGTCCATTGCCCTCACAGATTCCTGCAGCTAAGCTTGGATGTACATTTACATTCCATTAAAGGTTATTGATGACAAGCCTCTGAAGTTTGACTTTTTGCACCATAACAATACTTCTAGGCAACTAGTCATCATATCTCTAGCTCTTTAATGTATTTGCATTTTCAATGGGCATATATGTGGCTGAAACATGTAGTCTAGTGCATCCCAAATTTTTCAACATGAAAGAAAAATGTTTTTTTTTAAGGGGGTGGGGTAGAGCACAATAGGCCACTGTGGCGTGGCCTAAGCTTTTGTTCTTGATGGAATTTTTTTTCCTTACATTAGTTTTACTTTTATACTTTAAGTAGTTTTGAAACCAGTACTTTTACACTTTTACTTGAGTAAAAAGCTTGAGTTTATACTTCAACTTCTACAAAAGTCTTTTTAAACCCTAGTATCTATACTTGTACTTGAGTAATGAATGTGAATACTTTTGACACCAGTGAATCTGGCAGGAATTGTTGGTGGATGGAATGAATAACCAGTGCTCTTGCCACCTTCAATACCATGACTGAGGTGAGACCCTTGAGCAAGACACTGAGCCTCTGCCCTCTGCTCCGGGTGTGTGTTCACTGCTGTGTGTATGCACTTGGATGGGTTAAATGCAGAGCACAAATTCTGAGTATCGGTCAACATACTTGACCACATGACACTTCACTTCAGTTTACTATAAGATTAAAAATTTGTTGGAGTTAAACAAGCTGATAATGTTACACTTAGTAGCACAAAGCATCCCATAGAATGAAACTTAATATATCTGCCTTACCTGATCTGAAATAATAGATACATTTTATATCTCTATATATATTGCAACATACAATACTTTTTTTTCAAAGATACTTTTTTTTTTTTCAAATAATCTCATTAGTTTCTCTTAGACAGCAATGAGACTTTGCTAACATCTCCAATTTCTCAACTTTGTCTTGCAAGAACAAGACCTAGCTAATCTCACATTAACAAAGTGATGACTACGGATGGGTCGAAAAGTCGATCGGCTTTCCTAATTGACTGACTAGTGAATTAGTAGACCATCATGATCCAATCGTAGTCATCTTTTTGTTTCCAGTGTCCCCAAGTGTCCTTTTGTAGTGTTTCATAACTCCTGTCAAATTCATGATTGGGACATACTGTAGGTGGCTAAAGCCCATGTTTTTTCTGGACAGCAGTCAAGGAGGGTTTTTTCAAGCCAGACCCATGCTTCAATCTGGCCACTCGTCTCCAGTGTGGCCTGCACTAATATAAAACACATGATCTGATCCAGTCAACTAAAGACAATCACCTGACATCGGCTTATTGAGGTCTATAAATCCTGTATTTGTTTTCAGGAAAAAGCCTGGATTTTTTGAGAGAAAACGTTTGTTATGAACAGTGACACATGACCATAACCAAATGAATGGTGGAGATGCTTGGCTCTCCGCTCCTTTCACAGTTTATGGGTAAATATTATGCGTAATTGAGGAATGCCCATGTGACTTTGTGTCAGAGGTCAGCGTGGCAGATCCTTGGAGTATTTCACAGATCAATGTGTCCAAAGCCTTTGGAAGTCTATGCTGTATGGACATATGCCTGATTGATTGGTTTTCCTTCATCTCATTAAAGACGAACAAAGCATTACTGCTATTAGATCAAAGTGGCACAAAGGGTTAAAATTGGCATGTTTCTTTATAATAGCTGTGTGAGTCTAATCCTGAGCTGAACTGCTGGGATGCATGAAAAATGTCTCCATGTGAGAAATTTCTGGGTGGATGGCCAGCACTCAGCAGGCACAGGGGGCTTTTGTGTCCGAGCTCTTTTCACTGCCCACAAAGAAAACCCATTATCACACTAGTGGTGCAACACGGCTGGACTCGTGTCTAAATTCAGCTGTGTATTTCTGAGGTCTTACTCTCGTCTCGTATCTGAGTACACAGTGTCTGAATCTGTGTGTCCTCGGAAGTTTGCCTTGAATTCATAACATTCTCATTCTGATTAATGAGTAAAAACACCTCTCATTTCCTGGCACAAGCCCTGTTTTGACGAGGTTTGATTAGACATGGGAAGCGCTTTGAATTGCTCTTTCCAGCACAATGCAAAGGTAACTTTGTGTTGCATGAACTGGGACATCTCTGCTGGTTCTCAATAATTAACAGTCAATTTACATGGCCAGAATTCCTTTCTTTCCACATATATAGTTGATTCAGATGTAGAAATAAAACCCAGCCCCTCACTTGAAAAAGCATAATTTTATTTACATATGTCTGATTTCGGCTGAAATGGAAAGTGGATGGAAAGCAGTTTAGTTTCATACAGAATAACTTTACCATTGTTACATCAGTTTATCATATAGTTACATAAATGCCTGGAGGATAATGCAAATGTACTGAAAACAAACATATACAGACATAATGTTAAAACTAATACAAAGGGTCTATCCGAGGCCTATCTCTGAAGGGTTAGACTGGGCGGAGGGCTCACGGTAAACAAATAGGCAGAAAATCCAAGAAATGTGTCCCGTCCAATCAGCTTCTTAGAGAAGCCAGCCAAAGTCCTCTCTTATTAGCAGGGCACGAGAGCAGAAGATTGTCTAGCTCTGAAGTTTTCAAAGAGCAATGGCAAGTTTTCTTCCTGCAGTGTCCCTGTTTAACAGCGCTTGAAGGAAAGAGGATGAAAGCACAGCCATGACCTTAGTGCTGTTTGAGTTTGAGGCCAGCGTACAGAACAGAAAACTCGGTTTGGCAATAGCATTTCGCATACCAGAGAGAAATATTTAATGTTCTTCATCTTCCCTGGAGAGACTGGAGCCAGAGGCCCTTTTTGCTTTATAAACCAAATGTGCTGTCCTCAGGATAAAGATCCAGACTGTGTTGAGGGATCTAGAATCCCTGGGTGTTGGGATAATGAATCAAGGGATGAGAAAATATATGTGTGTTAAAAAGAAGAGGAGAGAGATAGAAGTTCATGTTAGATGACTAGCCAAAAGCTTGCTAAAGTAATTGTGGGCAAAGCCAGTCAGCTTAATAACTGTGAATATTTTATTTATTAAGGCAGCAAGTCCATTTTAGGTTTACTTTAGGACAACATGAACTCAAAATTGAATCAAATTTTTTTTTTTTTGCACTAAATATATGTTTTCACACCACATGCTAAAAGGTTTTCTCCTGCTGTCAGCCTCTAGATTCACCCGTCAGAGAGTCTCAGGCCTGTGGCATGTGCTGGCCCCAGACGTCCATTACTGTGCAACAGTAATTTGGCAGCGTTTTCTCCACTTTAAAACACTGAACTTTACTTTGGTGCTCACACGGGACACACAGGTTCTGGTCCCATTTCTTATCCCAGCCCTGCAATTTGCTGTCTTCTACTGTCTCTTTAATAATAAGTGGCAAAACCCCACGTAGACTGAATCGCACCAACTGGAGCCTCTGTCCTTTGTGTGATTAGTAGTTTGAGGGTTTTGTCTCGCTGTCTGTCTCTGTTTCAGTCTCTATCTGTGCCATTTCCTCCACCAGTATCTCATCCTCTGCTGGCTGTGGTAAGAATGTTGACTGTTGTGGTCGGATACTGTCAGGAGCGGTTAAGTCTGGCTTAAAGAGCCTTATGAAGTGAAGACTGATATCTCTCCAACCTCACGCTCGATGGTCCAGTCATTTGTGTATATGATATATCTGTATTTGGAGTGCATATTATATCAACATATTATATTGAAATATTAACAGAAATTGTGAATTTTCCTGGCACGGCCCTTTTAAGGCATTGTATAAACGTATTGAGCTAGTTATAGTCTGCTCTGCTTTATCAAACATTTGCAAAACTAACTGTGTGCTTTCTTTGAGGGCTTGGTCATGTAATCAACGAGTGGTTTCAG
Organism: Carassius gibelio; assembly: GCF_023724105.1. Taxonomy (NCBI): domain Eukaryota; kingdom Metazoa; phylum Chordata; class Actinopteri; order Cypriniformes; family Cyprinidae; genus Carassius; species Carassius gibelio. The sequence goes on along the minus strand of NC_068379.1, from coordinate 6,798,004 downwards.
TGTGTGTATGCTTTATGCTGAGTTCTCTTGAGGTTATCGCAAGCTTTTCCAAGTTGAATCCATAAAGTGAGTATTTGCAGCATTCCTCAATGCTGTATATCAGAGACAGTTCTGGAAGCAAACAGCTCTGCGGTCCTGTCAGAGCCCCCCAGCTGCACTACCTTTCACGCATGGCAGTCTCTGGCTCAGCCGGAGAAAATTTGTTGTGCTGCGTGTTTCTACGAGGGCAGCCCAGAACACTGAAAGCGTGCCTGATGGGCCTGCAGCCAAAACGCAGGGTGACGCAGTGTTACAGGAGGACAGGCTCACCTCTGCAGCCGTCCTCTCCTTTTCTCTCTCTCAGGAACAGCTGCTGCAATGTAGAGGAAACAGTCCATGAAAGGCCCTCCTGCACCACCAAACTGCCCTAGTGCATTCTGGGAAATTTAGACATCTGCTTAGTTATTCATCCCCAGGTCTTTACCATCTAGGGTGTATATATATATCTCACTCTCAGATCTGAAATCTCAGGGTAGGTGTCCACAGCTGTTAGTCTCTCTTCAGAGTGTAAAAAAGTCTTAGAGGAAGGTTTTGAAAGAACAGGGTTTCTTTAGACACCCGCCAGCATCTTTCCTTTAAAGAAAACCTGCTTTACTTGAACTACGAAAAAGAGCAGCCAAGATTTTACGGCTGAATTGCATGCATGATAATTAGCTGCTAAACAATCTTATTAAAAAAATTATCCAAGATGGCGAGTTTAGGCCCAGACACATCGAACCGATATAAACAAGCATCAGCAAAAGCTGACGGTAGTGATCCAGGTAACAAGTTCAGGTTATAAAAAAGTTGTGGGAACATTGTTTTGAAATTATTAGAATTATTAGAAATTATTAGTTATTTAAAAATTACAAAAAAAAAAAATCTTAGAATATTCATCAAGCTCAAATAACATCAAAAGGACATTTCGAGAATGTTGATCTTAGTTTATCAAAACGTTAGCATTATGGAAACGTATATCAAATATTGCTAAGTTTATAAGAACATTGCATAAACATTACTTTAAAAATGGTTTGTCCAACATTTTAATAACTTTTAATTAACGTTAGTGGATGCTGTAAGAACGTTCCCAGTTGGTTCCTGGGTGGAACACACTACAAAAAATTAGGCCGACAGATACTGAACAATGCCTCGACACTGGCCTAAGGCTGACAGTAAAAAGTTTAATTAATTAACAAAAAATGGGCAATTTTAGCCAATACTTTCATTGGTAAAACAGTCCACAATACATCAGTGGCTCAGCTTCACTTTTGCGATGCTACGAGAATACAAAAATGTAAAAACTTAATCAACAATTCTTCTCCCTCGAGTCACGTCTTCTGCCCTTTCTAGAGAGTACCCGAGAACGTATTCGATGTAATCAGCGCTGTTTATGTTCAGGGGGAAAGTTCGCGCATGAACGTAATCTGCGAAATAAGCATTGTTTACACTTAGGGGAAAGCATGTGTATGCATTGTAATACTCTCTAAAATGGCGCTAGACGTAACAGTTTCAGTTAAGATCAGTTGATTATGAGGTTCCATTTAAGTTGGTTGCCGCCATAAGGCATGCTTGCATTAGAGAAAGTTTGACAAAATCGGTCCACAGCTTACACAGAAGTCACTTTTTGTTGGGTAAACACAACTGGAACAGAGCTGTTGTATTTTGGATGCTTTTGTCCTCACCAGGCTGCACAACAAGCTTAACCAGTAGAACTTCTTTGGTCTACCATCGTTAATTATAACATGTTGTTGGTCAACTAGCTTCACCAGTTAAGTTTTAAAGGAAACTAAGCAGATCTTTTCAACTGGGTGCATGTTATAGAGTCGTGTGTTACTCTGTTTACATTTCTGTGGCATATGCTAGTTAGCTAGTAGTCAGCATTATTTAGGGATACAGGAAGTGACAGAGTGCAGTGACTCAGTGCAGTGCTTTTGGTTAGTTTTGATTCACTGATCTTTGTCTGGCCACTGTATGTGTGTATTGATGTGATTCGTCCTCCCAGTGTATATGTCAGCTGATAAGCGTGAAATGAGCCCGATGCACACGTCACGTGTGTTTGTGTGTGTATGTGTGACCGCTCATCACAAACCTGCTGTCCTCTGCTTCTCTCTGTAATTGTGTATTGATCAGGAAGTCTCTTGCAGTCATCTTGCTTTTGCGGTGGAACAAAACACACACCACACTTAATCTTAGTGGTTACTGCAATTCATATACCAGCCAAGTGGACAAAAACATGTTAGAAGAAAATGTGAGAGATGTTTGCCTGTGCAAAGCATACCATCATTATAATAGAGTGCTATGCTATTTCTAAAGTATTCTGAGTGATTTGTGTGTGTGTGTGTGTAAATTGTTATATGGTTTCTAGGTGGTTACTTGCCAAAGTTACTCCTAGGTATATATGAAATTCTGACATGGGATCCTCTATCAAACTAACTGCTGCTCTGACTGTTGACCTCTGTCCAGGGTCAGCATGTTGCCTTTGGCCCTCAGAGACCCTCTGAGAAAGCTATCTAACTCAGTCTTATGGATTCAGTCACTCATTCTGCCACTTCCCTGTGCTAACTGACCCTCCCACAATGCTTTATTTTGGAGTCTGTTATTTTAAGTGTTCTGATTTCCTCTCTGGGCCTGTGCTTGTTCTGGCTTTGCTTTCTTCAAGTCCAGAGCCTGGTTAAGTAGAATAACAGACCAAACCCAGCTACCTCAGCAAAATATTAACCAGTTTATTTTTGCAAAGAGTATCCTGTCAGTTTGAGGTGAACTGTAGCACTGAGCTTGGTGAAAAAAAAAAGCTATTTTAACAGTCAAAGCGTTGGTTTGACACAAACTCCTCTTGTTGCAATGACAATGTTCCATTTTATCCTCATAACAGAAAAGGCATACTTGAAAGGAAATTTGAAAGGCTAATGTCCAGGGTACTGAAGTTTCCCTACATTATTTTTAAAAGCTTACAAAGCTTACAAAAGGCAATGACCTGTGTTTGGTGACAACATGAAGCTACAACTCTTCATCATTTGGTAAAACTCATCAGTAATGTGATGTTGTAAGCCTCTCTGATTGTGTTACTGAGAGAACTCGACAGTAATGACCCCCTATTAGATTTCATCTCGCTGTTAATGCAATTAAAGTGTAGTGTGATCCGGGGTTCACTTTTAGCGCTGGGCGTAGCTGGAATGCTCAGAATTGGAAAAAGCCCTAAAGGTTCCTTGTAATTCAATAGGAACGGAACGTTTGCTGTTATTTCATGATAAAGATGAAATTTATGGAGCACACACAGAAATAAAACTCGTTGGTTCTTGAGCCAAACACACCTCAGTGGGCTGGAATGCCCAGAATGAGTGGATAAACAAAGCCAGGTTCACATTCATACTCGCAGGCTTTGGCATTGAGGGAGATTTATGCTACAGTTTGTTGAAATAATGTTTTGTTGCACCTCCTGTTAAAAGGTTTGGTGTCTATAAGATAATTTAATGTTCTTGTAATAAGTCTCTTATGCTCTTATGCTAGTTATCTTGATTTTAACCTGAAGACCTGCACATTACAAGGGATCTACCCATTATCATCTTCCAGTATCTTCTTAATAATTATTTGCATTGAGGAGATAAACAGAAAGATAACAGGAGTGGGCCCTGTGAGACACATTTTAGAGGCTGATGGACTCTTTAAAGTGATTGATGGAAGGAGAAGTAATCAGGAAAGTAGGCATGACTCTTACTTCATCACTCTGGGCTGGTATGAATCACCTCATGTCACTACTCAAGCTCCTTCTGCTGGTTTTCTCTTTGGGTTCATTTGGCAGACACACACAGATAGATAGCATTCGTGAATAAATCCGATGCTGTCAGCCATTGATTGCAGCAGCGTTCCAACTAGATGCCTCCATAAGTGAAGTCTTGGTGAGAAAGCGGGGAATTCTAAATAAATAAGGAGTTAACTATGTGTATGAGCTGCAGAGTAATGACAGCTCTTGTGCCAGTAGACTTTGGCTCATCAAGGTGCTGACAGTTTTCATTACGATTCGTGAGTCAACACCAGGAGACCCTGACAGAAGAGAGAAGCCCCTTGAGCCATTCACCTGCACTTTTTCACACTCCTTCGTGTGAGGTTCACTGTGCAGAGATATCTATTTACATTGACATTTCTCATGTCCTCAGCCTGTCGTTGAGATTTGTGCTCCATTCAGTGTAGGCCTCAGATAATCATGACTCTCTGAGAGGTGTGGAGACCTATGAACTTTTTAACAGAGTGTTGAGAAGTGCGGGTCACATGCGTTTCTCCTAATGTTACCTCCTTCATCACCTCGCTGCGCTTGACTGAGGTCACAACTTAAGCTGTGAGCTGTGTGATGAAGGAAACTATCAAGAGATGAAATACCAAGTCATTGTGATCACAACAAAATCATGTTTAAATGTTAAAAAAATGTTTCTTTTTTTGTATATTATATATATATATATATATATATATATATATATATATATATATATTTGATACTTCTACTGACTGTAAGAAAACCGTCATTTAAAATTTGATTGTGTAATTTTTTGTAAACTTCTTAGCAGTTACCGCCTACTGAAGCATTGTGCTTGACGTAATGAGGCTAGTTTCCTGACACTGTATATATATATATATATATATATATATATATTTGGGGTTGAATGACTAGTGATTTTTTAAAGTCGACTTTTATGAGATGAAAGTTGAGTCGAAGTCGACTAGTCGCTGATGACGTCATTGATGAACATGAGCTTGGAGCTGTGAAAAACATTTTGTGCACAGCTATGGCATATGACAGTGCTGCGTACATGGTTATTTGCTCCTATAACCGCTCATTTTTATCAGTTCTTTTGTCTTTGGGTCTTTACATTTCTCACAGATTTATGCTCATTTTTAATCAGATACAGATAAAGTAGCAGAGTAAAGATTACATTCATTTGAACACAGTGAGAGCGATTGCTTGTGTGAATTAATTCTACCTGGCAGCGTCTCTATACTAGTGAAGCTGTGATATTTAGTTATTAAGAAATAAAGTATATCACTTTTCAGTTTCTAAGCTTTTTTTTTGAGAAATCACAGAACAGCGTTGACAGTACATTTCCACGCTGAATGATTCTGTGCGCAGTGATGATTCAGACATGATTCAGTGATCTGCGTGTGATCTACGTGCTTCTGTCTGTAGCCTGTGTGTGCGTTACAGTCCAGCAGCGCATTGGATTAGAACAGCAATTAACTTACCTGTACAATAAGCTGTTTAGAATGTGCGTTCTCCCGTTCAATTTCGAGCGTCCAATAGGGCTGCACGATATAGGGCTTGGGCGCCGCGTTGCATTCTGGGACGTGGCGGTCCTGCTGGCAGCCTCGCGAATGTAAACATACATGAAGTCGAACGAGAAGAAGCAGAGTTACGAGAAAGAGAAAAGATGGTAAAATCGTGAAAAGGTTGTGGGATTTATAGGGATACGATAAATATGGATGCCAGGGACCGGTATGTGGACAAAATCGGCACTATTAACGCTTTGGATCCAATGAAATTCCCAACAAATAGTGGAGTAACGTTATCGACGGAGACTTGCTGCCGCACTTTTCCATAATAGATATCTTCGGTTACCTTGTTTGTTTTGTGAGCGCCTACACTTCAGAATAGTTCCGAAGCTACAAGTCATTGAAGTCTCATGTACAGTTCACAAATGGATGGGTATTTTCCTGTAAAATATCCCGTTAGCTCTTCAATCGGACCTGTCAAGTCTCTGTGTTGTTGTCCTGTTGCTACTCCTTGCCCTTCCAGCGAAACTGCTGTTTTCAAAGCATCGTTTTGCTTACTTGAAAGCAACCTTAGCATGATGTTGGGCTTTTTAAGATAGCGTGGTTGTTGATTTCACGCCAATCTGTAACTAAAGTCATGTTAGACCTAGCTTCACAAATTGCTTAACGTTAGTTAATGCAGCAGTTTTGTAGTTCGAATTTTTTATGTCAGCAGAGGGATTGCGACAAAAAGATGAATGTTGAAATTTCCCGTATTTTGGATGTTGACTTAAGCTATATAAATGAATATTCAGATGTTATGGTCTCTGTCGCGCCTCCAAGCAGGAAATCTGTGTAAAGTTAATCCATTCTCATTTTATTTTCCCCATGGTGATCATGTGTTGCGCTATTTACACCCCACAATACAGCAACGGTTTACCATGGTTGAAATAGATTTTTAATTTATCAAATTAAGACACACGAATGAGAGGGAGTATGTCTACACCCTGCGCAGTAGTCCGAGTAACAGTAAAGGAGGCTGTCAACGTGGTGGCCACGCCAAGTAATGATGTCACGACGCCCAAGCCCTATTGGGAAAAAAATTACATTGCGATATTTAATTTTTCTGCGATATGAAAGATAATCAAATTTTTTCTTAGAAACAAAAATGGGGTGAGCACACTTACATTCTCATTATAAACGATTTAAACATCGACACCATCATGTCAATTGATTAATATGTGCGACGGAGAGAGAGCAAGACAGCGCTCGTGTTGTTTGAAGATGGTGAGAGACGCTCCCTCTCGCTCTCTCTCTCTCTCGCTCCCTCTCGCTCTCACGGGCCTGGGAGCAGCTGGCCCATACAGTTAATGAATAACGGATCAACTACAGCAGCCAACATCACACATCCTGCGATGTGACTATCGTGGATCCATCGCGATATCGATGCTTAAATGACACATAGTGCCGCCCTAGCGTCCAGTAATATAATCACACATGAATGTGGAGTGCTTTCATGGTATGAATGTATTTGTTTGGAAATGGAGCATATATATGGAAGTCCTTCAAAGATTTATCCTGTTGCGCCCTCTATAGGACCGGCGACTAGTCGACGTCAAGCTTAAAGCATCTTGGCAGGCCATTGAAGTCAACTAGTCGACTAATCAATTAGTCGATGCAACCTCTAATATAATATATATTTGAACATTTACCTACTGTTAGAAATGTAAAATGTTGTACCGTCATTTAAAATGTGTTAAGTAGTTCAGTCTCTCATAGAAGATACAGTGAGTACCTCTGTTTTTTATTATTATTTTTGCATTTGATTAAATATGGTAATGCTATTATTTATCTCAGTAAAAGTTGAGTAAAGGGTTTATGGAATGAAAGTTTGATAGAGGCATGCCAACGAGGATTTGTGCAGAGACTGCAGATGTAATAGACTGTCTGTGAGCTGACGCTCCCTCAGGCTGGCTGGATGTATGAGGTTTCTGTAAGCTCAGATGAGATGAGAGGAGTCAGACTAGTGTGAGACGCACAGGCAGGCTTCTCTGTGGAATTGGTGTTGTCTGAAGGCGACAGCAGGCGGTTGTAAATTCTGTCTGTGTGAAAAATGATGAGGCCTCTGCCTCTGGTACCCTCTAAATGAGGAAGAAGACATGAATTATCTCACAGAAGTGCTGATTGAAGAGAACTGTGCGAGTTACATCAGAATAGAGCTGAAACACATGATGAATGAAAAATCTAGAACGTTCACACTCAACTTATCTTTTTTCTGTTAATTATGTATTTCCTGTTGAAACAGGAAGTGGGGGCAGGATGTATCAAAGAGTTCATTCTTTTAGTTTTTTTTTTTTTTTTAATAGCCAGTGGGCTACAGTTATGCCACATGACCATGATTTTCTAATTGCATTTAGTGCAGGAGGAGGACATTGTGGTTCTAGTGAGCATTTGATTGGATAATTAGATAACTGATAATTAAATTGATTGGATAATGAAATAATTAACCAATATTTATTGATATTCTGCATAACTTTTATCATCATGTTTTCAGGTTTCAATTTTATTTAGTAATTTTTCTATGTGGTTTTGTTGCTATTTGTATATTAAATAAAAAAAAATCTATTTAGATTTATTTTATTTCAGTTTCAATTTACCGTAAGTTAACAATAATGACACTGGTAAAGAAAGACTGCATTTTAAATAGCTTATACCTTTATATATCTGCTTAAACTTTTTGTCATATATAGGGGTTCACTAGTATCAAGATGACCTCAAAGTCATGGACTAAACTGTTATTACAAGGCTTTTATTACTACTACTGTTATAATATGATCTAATATTGATATTTCAGGAAAATAATATGTCAACTGAAACTAGCAGGAGTTAATAATGACCATATCTGTCAAGCTTAAAAAAAAAGACAAAAATATAACAGTAGCAGCACCATAAAACTAGTTTATATGAGCACTATACTCCAAGTCTTCTAAAGTCGTACAGCAGCTTTATGTGAGAAACAGAGCAAAATATGTCTTAAATTTAGAAAATTTGATGGACTTCTGTTATGGTTCTTTCATGGTGTTTTTTCCCTCTCTGGAGCTTTTCAGCAATTCACTGTGAATTATCCTAATATAAAATAAAATGTTAGTAAAAGTGTGTGTTCCACACACACAAAAATATGGGGTTAGAAAAACATGAGGTTTAGAAATTAATAAGAGGATTTTCATATACGGCTAAAATTCTCATGGTTTTTGGCCTGCAGTGAGACCTTTAAGTTAAAGTTGTGGTGGTTTTCAACAGTTAGGGATCCTGCTTCTCGTGAACCAAAAAACTTTAGTTAAGTTTATACTACATGTGCATGCTTGCGGTTTGTGTGCCCACATGTCTGTTTATGTGTGTGTGTGTGTGTGTGTGTGTGTGTGTGGGTGGGTGTTCATTTCTGAGCACAGATTGGGCAGCGAGCAGCTGGCGTCCTGGTGTGAAGAAGATGGTTCACCATGTGTGGTGACTGAATACACAACACTAGTGTGGTTTTGAAGGGACAGACGTTACATTTTATGGACAACAGAAACTAGCAGAGGCAAGATGTGTGAAGATTCGAGTTTATGTGTGGGATTGTAGAGAATTTTGATGCTTGAACACTAGATCCTGCTGATAATGGGGGGGGGGTAAGATATGGCACGATGATACTGAGCAGTCATCATGTCTTAACTGTATAAACTCAGTGACCTCACAAAGTGTGCAGAAAAACTCAACACACACACACACACACACACACACACACAAATGATCAAACATTATCCATGTGTTAGTTACTTATAACCATACAATGAAAGCATAATTTTCTTTTACATTACATGTATTATCATTTTAATAGCTATATCTGTTTCATCTCTTTTGCAAAATTCTTGGCATGACATGGGTCACTTCTTTAGTATAAAACCTGCTAATCTTATATATACAGAAAGACATAGCAATAATCATCAGCAAGTGGCTCACAGCTCAAAATTCATCTCGTCAATCATTTTTATGCGGCAAGATTAAGATGAAATCACTGCACCTAGCAGCTTCAATGAAACTCTAGCAAGAGTACATAAAAAAAGAGCAAAGAGCAGTTCAAAAACTCTCATTTGTTCTAAAAAAGGCATGTTTACTTTTGTCATACCATATGTTGCTCAAAGAAATGACTGCTTAGGTGTGTATATTCAGTCATGTCTTCTTCATTCAGATATAGTCTACTGCTTATTTGATAAATATACAGTAATATTGTGAAATATTAGTACAATTAAAAATAGTGTTTTTTAATTTAACTGTATTTGAATAACATTTTAGTTCTTTTAATGAACTATTTTTATATAGAACATAAAATTTGCACTCATGCATACAAATCCTCAGACACCTGCCACTCCTGTTTTTCATTTGTGTCAAATATTATAAATGTAGCCTCTCAAGAGCAAACATTCATCATTCGCCATTATTCCAAATCGTTTAATGAACGCTTTGAACGACTGAAGTTAATAAGCTCAGGGACATCATATAGAAAAGATGAGGAATTGGCAGTGTCCATGGAAACAGGCCCTCTGCTAGTGATTATTAGCAAGGTTTAGGTAGCGTTGCTTCTTTGAGTAACACAACGGCAACCGTCTTGTTTCGGTTCCTCTAGTCTTTTGTCTGTCTGTTTCTTAAGCTGAGGTGAAGAACATTGATTTAAGTTAGGATATCAGTTCGCTAATGAGAGGTTTTCTCAGAGGCTCTTGCGCGTTTGTCCTCTGTCTTAAATAGAGGAAGTATGGAGCTGTATTTTTATATATCAATATTCTGTGTATTTTGTGAATTGTATTTGTCTAATGTGTGCACTGTATGGTTGCAGCATAGGTGATGGCCCTAGACAAATTTCCCTACTGGGGACAATAAAAGTTTACCTTACCATACCTCTGGCCTCAGTGAGCTGCAGGGGAGGAGTGTGTGAGTGTGTTTTTGTGTTTGCTGAGGTAACCAGCATCAACATTGTTATCGGTCTCTGTACAGAAGGACATGTCAGTCAGCAGCCCCTGTGATCAGGGGCCGTGTGTCTCTCTGGTATTTCCTCTCACGCTCAGAAATTCCCTTTAAACCAGCTTCGTCAGACCCGGAGTGAAGCTGTGTGTATGTTCATGTACAATTCAGATTCAAAAACCTATACACCCTCCCTCCAGTCTTGAGTATGTGGTAACTTTATTGCAATAATGTGTAGGAATCCAAGAACTAAATGAATATATAAAAATGAACATCAGTGTGAAATAGAATTCATGGCCCATTATGTGTGAAGTATTTCTAATTGAAACAGGATGTATTGTAAAATGTTGTATGTGACTTGAATTGATCAAATCTCAGTATCTATATAATTAGTTCTTTCAAGTAGTTGCTTAATCTGAGCTAATTTTTTAAGCATATGCGATCCGTGCAGCTGGCGGTGAGAATCGACTCATTGAGAAAGGTTACACTCGGAGGTTACATGACAAATCCAGACTGGGGGGAGTAGAGGGAAGGGTACGAGACTCCCTCAGCTGTCTTAGATAACTTATAATGGATTTATTATGTGTCTTTGATCCAGACAAACCTTTGCCAGACTGTAAGACAGATGTGAGTGTGTGTGTGAGAGAGAGTGTTGAAATGCATGATACATGCAGACATAGATGCTGGACTGTAGCGAGGTCAATCTGAATATCTTCTGGAGAAGGAGTCATTCATCTTATCTGACAGACCAAGAGCTGACATCACAAAAGAAAGAGTAATGAGGTAATGAAAGAGAGGAGGAATGGAAAGGAGGTTTGACCAGTATTACAGCGTTTTCTCTCAGATTTGACCCTTTCATCCTAAAGGTTTTGTTGTCTCTGTGAATCTGATATGATATGTTCTTTAAACTCAGTAGGGAGAGACACACTTCAAAGCAGCCATTAACCTTTAGGTGCCTCAAGGAAACATTTCAAACAGATCAATGCTCTCCAAACCATTCCCCACTGGAAAAACCAGGTCATTACAGCTTCGGCTGGTCAACTGGTCAAGTGGTGTTATAGTTAACCAGTTTAACCAGGTCCCCATTAGACTCAGCCGAACCACCAACAGTCATGTTTCACACAAAAGATAGTTGCAGTCCATCTATCTGATTTGTCGAGCATTATTACAAGAGTGCATACATAAAGTAAAAGTCTAGCAGCTCTTTTTCCTACATAATACATAGTTGCACAAAATGAAATGCAATAACAAAAGACTTTTTCAGGAACAATGAGGAATTTATTTGGTAAATGAGGGCATGCATTTTTTTATGCATATTTTTAGAATTTATACGTGTCATTGACATTGACATTTTTGCAAGAAATGGGTGAATGGAAACTATGGTCAGTGAATTAGTGGTAGACATTTAATAATAATTTTAATCCTGACACAAAATGCCAAGACTTGGCTGAAATGTGTTGCCTAACTATTCAGGTTTTTTTCCGGTTTTTATAGAAGTGGTGTTTAATATATACCAGGGTGCAACAGTAAGTTCAGTTGAGCAAGAATTTGTCCCTTTATTTGTCAGGTTAGAGACATCAGATGCATTGTTATGTAGGTTAAAATAATTAGCATTTTTTTCTCTACCAGTAGCTGGGTTTCCATAACCCTGCTTTTATGCACATTTTTTAAGTAACGCATCAGAATCGAGTGATGGAAATGCAGAGTTTCGAATAAAAATGCCTTAATTCGCGAGGTGGTTTTTGACTTGTGTGGTTAATGTGGATAATAGGAGATGGAAATACATTTTGTGAATAAATTCCTCCATGCGCATCAAAAAAGTAATGTGACTGTGTGCTATGGTATGGCAAAGCCTGACTAACCAGCAGACTGATCTTGTTCCACAGCATCTGAAATGTTGTTATATGGTCATTCAGAAATGCCCAATCAAAGTCTGTCGTCAAATAATTTTTGTAGAATTGCCTTCCAGTACCTTTAAATGAATCCATTCCCAAACAGCAGCATCCACCTCCGAAAGTAATAACCACATTCATTGTTTTTCGTCTGCTCGTTCTGAGGTGCAAGTAATTTATTCTACGTATATGAAAATAATTTTTTTCAGTAGCTTCTCCTACTTTTCCTAAGCCCCTTTCACACTGCACGTTGGTCCCGGGAAATTGCCGGATGACTCAGAAGCGCCGGATTGTCGTAGCAAAGTCAGAATAACCTCCTCTCCTAGGTTCAGGAAACGGTCATCCATAAAATGTGTTGCTGTTCTGTTGTAAGTAATCTTAAAGATCCCTAAATGCATCTACTTTCAGAAGACTAAATAAAGTGTTTTTTCTTTTAGCTAAATACACACCCATCTTGCCCACAAACCATGCCCTTCTTTCTTTGCATGAACATTTTGGCGGCATTTATGCAAATACTTCCACATAGTGATGTGGACATGTGGGGGGCGTGTTTAAACAAGACGTTTTAGGGGGGTCTGGCAGAGTCTTAACTTTGACAAAGAATATCTCTTTGGTTTTGAATTTTAGTCTTTGCAACTTCAGGGATCTTATCTATGCACAATGAGCTTGTAACACTCCAAAGAGAAAGGAAAACTTGAAATCACATCATATGCCCCCTTTAATAGGGATGCACCAATTGACCGGCCATAAATCAGAACCGGCCGGTTTTTGCTTAAAATAAGCGATCGGCAATCGGCCGGTTTTTGGTCTTCTTTAGGCCGATTTTTCCGGGAGTGCGGCCGCGTGCACAGACTACATTGTAATCGTTCGCTATTTCATTTGTGTGGAAGTATTTCGAAATCTGTGCGCAGGACACGGGCAGCCGATCAGTACTGGAAATGCAGAGCTACATGTCTGCAAGAGGGTCTGGCTGCAGACATATGGGCGAGTGGAGCTCCACTCAAGAGCGGAAATACGTCACCTCCACTAGGGACGCCGCCGCCATGTTGGACCGGGCCACACTTTCCGTAGAATTACGTCGCCTCCACTAATGACGCGGCCGCCATGTTGGTCCGGGTAACACTTTACGTAAAATTACGTCGCCTCCATGGGGGCGAGTGGAGCTCCATTTAAGAGGGAAAATATGTCACTACCACCAAACTTTCGTTTTGTATTACTTGTTATATACACGTATAAAGGGTGATTTGCCAGTTATGTCACCTCTTTGTACGTAATGTTAATATGTTCTATACTTTTATCTTTGTTACTTTTACCTAGTAGAAAAAAAAAAAAAAATATATATATATACTAATCTTTTACGGTTTATGACAACACAGCATTTTTTTTACCCCCCCCCCCCCCCCCCCCAGCAATTTGCACTACAGACATCAATTTGTTCATGTTTGTTTTACCAGTGTACAACTGCCAATGTAACATTCCATACATTTTAGAAAGTTAACCTTATGTTTTTAATATTTAGCAGTGAAAAATAAATGAAATATTAAATAAATTATTAAAATAATACCTCAACCAGAATTATGTGTGTTGAATTTTGTATTTTAATCAAAATAACAACATATACAAAATAACCACAGTAAAATAATGAAGAATAACTTCCACAATTTAGAAGTTTTAATGGTTTTTGAGTAATAATAATAATTAACACATCTTACACTACATTGAAAACACATGAACTGCAAGTGACCATAATTGTTACTGTAATAACACAATGTGTTCACATGCACGCACACTTTACTCTTCAAGACCTCCATTGTCTGTGAAGCAATCCCAGCTACAGTAGCCAGGGTGGTCATCTGAGGAGTAAAACCCCAAAAGCACTCCTTGTTGGCCATTTTCCTGGTGACCAGCCCCACAGTCTTTGTGAAGCTGGCTGCACTGTAGGCGACTGCACCTAGAGATTATGTACGGCTTTCTGTACTTTAGATAGTGTCTCTTTAAATATCTTCACTGCACCTGTTCAGTATCAACAAAAAAAAAAGTTTAATGTTAAGGAAATGGAAGAGAGTGAGATTACTTAGTCTAATTGTTATAGCCACAAAAACAAGAGGGTCAACCACACTTACTGAAGTCACCATCAAGCCAGTTGAGTGTGGCTCCTGTTAAATATGCTCCTGACTGACAGTGTTGTTAAATCTCTGGCATGAACAATTACGTCAGATGGGTCAAGTTTAATTACAATACTGACATTTAATTATCATTAATGTTAAAGCAATTTACTTGTTGCTGAAGGTGCCTGGGCCACCACAGTTGTGCTTTGTTGTTCTGATGCATCTGATTGCTGGGCTGGGGACACAAAGAAGACATGAGCACAGCAAAACTGGAACAATACTATGTCTGTGTGCTGACGTTAGGTAAATTCAACACAGAATAGTACTGCATCATTCACCTATGACAGTCCCATAGCAGACAAGGTGATGGTGCTCGGAAGTTTCAGTCTCTATTTGTGGAGGTGTTATGAGGATGAATAACACTTGATATACATTTGATCTGAAACAAAAAAAGTAAAACAATAGAATAACAGAACAACAAAATAGAGAAAAATAAATATGTTAATGTCACATGTAAAAAGACCTTGACTTCTAAGGTGGCAACATACATTTAAAATGTAAAGAGTGCTGCATCTTCTATGCCAATCCTATCCCTGGAGGTGAATGAAAAATTAAATATGAAAACAACCACCTCATATGACCTTTTTAAAATTATACAACAAATGCTAAAGGAATACACATACAAAACGATCGTGTCCTTTCATTATTCACTACGTTATTTTACCACAAGCCACCAAAAACTAAGTTACACCTATGCTATCCATCATGTACTAAAGGTAAAAATTTAAAGAGCAAACAATTAACAAATAAGTTTATCAGAAATGTATTATCCAAACTGTACTTCCCCAGTCAACTGAAAAGAAAGTATGTTCTTCAAGAATTTATTGAAGAAGAGGCAAAGAAAATAAGGAAATGTTATTTTACTTATCCAGTTCTTCCTAAAGCCAAAGAAGTAACATTTAAAATTCTAAAGGACATTTATCCATCTAATCACTTCCTACAAGAAAGATTTAATTGGGAGAACAATTCATGCGGGTTCTGTGAGAAATATTGAAACTGTTGATCATATGTTTTTGAAATGTGAATCTGTACAGACTTTTTGGCTGGAATTTCAAAACTGGCTTCATTTCAAACAGATATCAATACACCCTTTGACTGTGATCTCAGTTAAGGTTGGAGTATTGTTGAAGGAAAAGATCCTAGACTTTTTGATAAATAACTTAATTACTTTGTGCAAATACTAGATTCATAGATGTAAGTTTTTAAAGGTTAAACCTCACTTCAGCGGATGGAAGAATGAACTAAAGATATTTGCAAAGTCTCTTCATTACAGGATTGACAGGAACGCCCAGAAACTCTTGTATGCTTTGAACTTGTTTTTGTTGTTAGAATAAGACCCTAAGACATCTTTCTTTTTCTTTCCGTTATTTATTCTGTTTTATCTTATGGTGTGATTATTGTTATTTGTTATTTTTTCCATCTTTTTTCTTTCTATTTGGCTTTATCGACACTAATAATATGTGTTCAGTTGTTGAAATGTGGGGTAAAGGTTTGTAATTGAACTTGATAACTTAATAAAAAAACACATTGGACAGAAACATTGATCTATAAATTACTATATATGGTGTATATATGATCAGTGGCCAGACATCAACATTGCTCGCGATATAAATCTATAAATCCATAGTGTTTAGTATTCTTATGTTACTAATTTCACGTAAGCCCTGTGCGTTTTTCTTACACTGCGCGTTACAACAGCGTCAGTTCACCATTTTAGCGATGCAGAGATAAAATTACCTGAGTTTAAGTTTGAAGTACTCCCGGCGACGCCATCTTGATGTTTTCAAGTGGAGGTGACGTATTTCCGGTTTGAGAGTGGAGCTCCACTCGCCCATGGTCTGCAGCCAGACCCTTCTCCATGTCTGAGGCACAGATAGCAGCAGGAAGCGATCAGCTGTTGGTGTACTGGCGCACAAATAAGAGTCCCTTTTCTGCGTGCACTAAAGCTGCGCGAGCTTGCTGTTACCGGTCCAATCCCTGAACACGGGTAGACCGTGAATAGATGTTCAGATCAACTTCTCACGTGTTAGATGAGAAACGAAACGAACTAAACTGTGACTAAACTTTTTTTTTTTTTTTTGTAAAGTGGAACTTGCATACACGTTTGAAAAGCCAGAAGTAAACGACAGTTGATTATTTTTATTTTACCTTAAAATTACATCGACTTAATTTGATTTAAAAATCACCTGCTGTAGCAAACAGAGAAAAGGTGTTTCATTCATCCAATTTAAAACATTTTAGGGTAATGATTCACATCTATATTTTTTCACTTGAGAGAATAGTTATTTATTTTCATTGGCTCAAGTGAAAAAAAATATAGATGTGAATCATTACCCTAATTTTTTTTTTTTATTGGATAAATGAAAACACTTTGCATCTTTGTTTTATTCGCACCAACATTATTTAATTTTAACATTTTGGAATAATCTATTTATATAGCATACTTTTATTTAGTCTGTAAATAAAGACACAGGTAAAGACCTTTTTTATTTAAAACCTAATTTAAAAACTAAAATACTGAATGCTGATCAAGAAACATATTGAATGTGTGTTGATTGTGTTGTTTGGATTGTAGAACTATGCAGTTGTTGCCTTTAATTTCACATGGTTACAGTTAATCTTTAAATTTAAGGCCAGTTCTATGTAGTTTCAACCCAATTCAAAAACAAAAGCTAAATGCTGATGTCTGTAATGTAGCTGTTAATTTCAGATGGTTGCAGTTATTGTTTTCAATAGCCAAAAGCCAGTTTGGCCTATTAAATACCAAATAAAAATCTTGTTTATGCACACTTTCCTTCTTTCTTGTTTGTTGCTTAAAGATAAAAAAATAAAAAAAACGGAAATCGGTATCGGAATCGGCCAGTTTGTTTGTAAAAAATCGGTATCGGAATCGGCCATGAAAAATC
Source organism: Carassius gibelio (assembly GCF_023724105.1). NCBI lineage: Eukaryota > Metazoa > Chordata > Actinopteri > Cypriniformes > Cyprinidae > Carassius > Carassius gibelio. The sequence goes on along the minus strand of NC_068379.1, from coordinate 6,780,787 downwards.
ATGATCGGTGCATCCCTACCCTTTAACATAGTGCGGTTCTTGGCCAGAATAAGTTGCAAAGTGGACCAAAAGCCTGTTTCAATCCAACTTAGCTGAGGTGCGCTCCCAGCTCTAACGAGGTGGACCAACACTGGCCTTACTGAATGGTAGTCCTGCTGATTGGCCACCTAGATCAGTTTGGATTAGCTTCTTTGACTGGATAGCAACCTTGTTAAACCAGGTTGTAAATCATCCACTTAAACACATGCACAGAGTGGAGAGCTGTGCAGTGCTGTGGGCTGCTCATGGTGTGTTTTTAGGGCCAGAGAGATTAATGGGGTGGCTATTCATTATCAGCAAACATTTGGATTGCAGCCATGTCTTTTTTCTCTTTTCCTTCTGTTTCTTCTTCAGTTTCCTTTCTCTGTCAGCCTCTCGCCTCCCCTTATATAGCTTGTTTTCTTAGCTAACTCAGTATATCTCCTCTTACTTAGTTACTGGACTAAGTGCACACACATTGACATCTCCCATCCATAAGACTTCCTGCGCTGTATTATCTCTTGAGCTTTATCATGGGACTGCACGGAAAGGTTGTAGGAGGTGTCATGCACAAACATGCTCTGTGGAAGATAGTGATATACAAACTGACAGGAGGAAGAAGAGGCTAAAGATAGTATTGACCATTATGGAAACTTCTGCGTCCCCAGTTTACAGCTGAAGCTCTTTGGCCGAACCCGACGGGACTCGACGGGATGCCTCTGGCGATACCTCTGGTGATTATGTTTTGGTTGCACCAGCAACTAAAGCAAAGTCTGAGGTGGGGAAAAGTTTTGACCATGTTTATAATGAGAATAATGAGTCAATAATGAAGCTCCATCAGTGAGCGCAGGAACGCGCTGAAGCCATCTACAGTGGATTCAATCATTTTCCTCCACAAAAACATGTAGGCTTAGCTTAATCTTGGTGAGTAAAGGTTTTAAAATTATAACTAAATATTAATTGAGTCTTAAATGCATAATATAGACAGAGTATATAGACTAATGTTGGCATTATTCTTTTATTAAATGTCAGCTGCTAGTGGCAAAGCAAATCTGGTGGAGAATTTATCTTAATTTTGTTATTTGCAAATACCCATCTTAATTTAGAATTTATCTTTAATTTAATTTGTTAATAAAGACTTGTTTTTATTGGTGCGTTGGCCTATTTATAGGCTAAATGTGTTTATGCCTTTGCCTATTTGGAGTGCTGAGATTTATTTTATTTCTTTGTTCCACCTTTCAAGTGGCCTATAGCCTACGTTAGTCATCAATAAATTGTTAAAACGTAGAAATGATTCATACTTGACGCAAGGAAAAAGAGCTGTGTGTTTGAGCACATTTAAATAATGTAGGGCTGTAAACAGGTTCGGGCTTTTAAAAAGCTGTCAATCAAAATGAACTAGATGGGCTCGGGCCGAAATCTGTCGGGCTCGGGTCCTGTCAGGCCTAACTTTTAAGGCCAGATTACAGCTCTACCCCAGTTATCAGTTTTTCTTGAATCTCCCACTTCAGAAGCTTGTCCTTATTCTTTGTCTTTAGTTTCACCCTCACAAACACATTCTAGTGTTTTTTACACCATAGATCACAACCATATTAGACAATATTAGAGTTTTTTTGTCGTTGTTGTATTCATCAGTATTGTATTAGATATTTAATAGTGCATGCTCATTTTCTCTGTTTTTCTTTGCCGTCATCTAACTTTGTGGTCGGGTTCTTTGAACCTGGTTTACCAAGCAAAAAGTTCAGCTTAGTTTGGTTATCTAAGCCATAGCTAAGGAAATATTAATCTAACTTTTAACAAATGGTTCGAGTTAAAGGGCAAGTATTAAGTTGCCAAAAACGTGATTGTAGACTTCTGGCACAGAGAGTTCATTCATATAGTTTTTCGTCATAATAAAGCAAGTGTTTTGGCAGCTCAGGGATCTTTTGAATGTCTTGGAGCTGATGTCATTCTGCAGTCTCCTGACCTCTCTCAACATTAGCATCAGCGCTGGAAACCATATGACGGACCACTAGAACTATCCAGTGATGTAGGGTGAAATAAATGCGTTGCTCTGAGGTGTGTGTTCCCTTCTGTCACCATAAATGGTGAAACCATGTTTGCTGGCAGCGCATGATACGAGGTTAGAAAAATGTATGCTTGAGTTTCAGTGGAAACAAAGTGCCAATCTCCACTGAGCAGTGGGGGGATTCTGGGTCTTCTAGATCGGAGAACCAGTCAAGAGATAGCAGCTGCGGAGGAAGTGTGTTTATGTGCATATCTGTGTGTGTGTGTTGGCACGTTTGTGTGTGTTTGCATGTGTATGTTGGCTCGTTTGTGTGTGTTCTTGCATGAATAAAAGTTCACACACTCTGAGTAATGCCCTCATTGTACTGATGCCTCTTTTCTTCGGTCAGATTCCCAGCACTGTTCCCTGTGTGAGCCCTCAACCGGGTGTGCAGGTGCAGAAAAAGAGGGATTGTGTTTGTCGGAAAGAAAGGGGGAGAGAGATGGTTGGCATGAAAAGAGATAAAGGGATGTAGAAATGTGGGAAAATCGAGTGCCAAAGCATGTGCCAAAGCATGTGCCAAAGTGTGTGTCTGGGTGTGTGTGTGTCTGTGTCTGTGTGTAGCATAGCACTATCTTTCAAAAGTTTTTTTTTGTTGTTGTCTTTTTGTTTTTGAAGAAATAATTATTCAGAAAGGATCTAATAAATTCATAAAAAGTGACAGTAAAAACATTTATAATTTTACTATATATATTTGATTTATCAAAGAATTCTGAAACAAATGTGTCATGGTTCCAACTATTCCAACAACAGTTTTCAACATTTCTGATACTCAGAAATGTTTGTTGAGCAGCAAATCATCATATGAGAATGATTTCTGAAGAATCATGTGACACTAAAGACTGGAGTAATGATTCTGAAAATCCAGCTTTGATTCAGCTTTTTACAGGAATAAATTACATTTTAAAATGTATTTAAATAGAAAACAGTTTTTTTTTCATATTGTGAAAATATTCCTCAGTATTACTGCTTTTACTGTATTTGTGATCAAATTAATGCAGCTGTTGTGAGACTTCTTTTAAAGCTAATCAAAAATCGTACTAACCTCTTCTGAACAATACTGTGGGCAACTAATGAGATGGTAGTTATGCTGTTTTTTTAATAATTTCTCTTTTCCATAAAAAAAAGGTCTGAAATAAAGTTATGAAACACATTAATTAGGGTCCAAAATTAACATCAGCCAAGTGCCAAATGTGAGTAAAACATTACTGCTGTTTAAGTGGCTTTGGCTCACCAGTTGGTTGATAACTTATGTGGAATGAAGATGGTTTGTAAGTCGATTTGTAAGAATGATTATCTGATGATCTTCTACTGAACACATCTGTCAGTACTTCTGGGTCTTCTAATGATTTATCATCAGAAGTTTATCTAGGATGACTGTTTTTTTCCCTCCAGATCTCCATGTGGCAAAACATATGTGGAACATTCCTCAAAAAAAAAAAAGGGATAAAAAAGAGAGCCAAAAGAAAGTATGTGCAATATGTCTTCTTGTTTTGTGACAGGTGCAGTTTTACTGAAAGACAAATTCACCAAAAAAAAAAGCACAAGTGACCTTATGACCTGTGCTGCTTGACACAAATATGCAACGAAACTAAACAAAAAAACATATATAAAAAACAAATGTAGTACTTTTGCAGTGTAGCTTGTAATCTTACTAACCACATTCTCTAGGCTTAGCTGAGTAGTTTGTAGTTTATCTTGCTACTTTTTTAGAGTAGTTTCCTAAAGCCATTTTCACACTGAAATCTGGGTAATGTGTCCCGGCAAATGTTCCCGGATCGTTAGATTTTGCCCCTTTCACACTGCCAGTGATTTCCCAGAATCTGTGAGTGCATTCACACACAATTTGTAAAAGTCACGTAATGGCATGTGACATCAGGATGTGACATGTATGAATGAGTCGAAAACGCTAGACATGTTAACTTCCACTTAAGCTGGAGAACGATCTCAGCTTCAGCGCGGATAGTGAGGAACTAACTGATCTCTCCTTCATTTCAGTTTGCACATATTTTTTCATCATAAACCTTTATCTGCCTCCAAAACACCCGGTAAAAGAGTATCACAATGACACACCCTTTACGGCATTGGTTCTGGCTCTTGTTCACACAGAGCTCGTTCCAGGACTGAACCCGGCAATGCTACTAGGTCCCCAACACGGGATCGATCCCGGGATGTGTTTGTGTTCACAAGGCAATCCGGGAAATTTCCAGGACCTACGTGCAGTGTGAAAGGGGCTTAAATGGCTGAAGGATGGGGTACATAGGCTTCGACGGATGGAGTGAGAAAGAGCGAAGTGATGCAGACAGGAATAATGGCGCTTCAGAGGCTGCATGCTGAGAGCGGTTCTTGAAGAAGAGGACCTGTGTGGGCCAGTCCGGCTGGGTACAGGGCATCCTGGCTCTGATACTGTCTGCTGATCAATGCCCGCTCTGTCTGGATTCGACCATAGCACTCCTGCACAACAGAGCAGGACAGTCAAGAGACAAATAAAAGAGTTTTAAACTGGGTCACAGCAGGCTAGTAATAAGCTGCTCTCCTTTTTGTGTCTCTCCTTCAATTTGTTTCCTGCTGGAAAAAAACACATAATCAAACCAGATTAAAGTGGAATTTGGAACATTAGAGCTGGTAGACAGAAGATTTCAGAAGAAGAAGACACCAAGCCAACAGCTAAAGGTATGTGCATTGCACCTTTGAAAAATGGGAAAGGCAAAAGTCAAACATCAAATAGCCCTTAAGTAAAGGAGTTTGTTCAAGTGTGCTATTAGTATACTTCTTTTAAACTAAAAATAGTAAAGTATGCTTTTAGTTTACTTTTTATGTACTTCTCAGAAATGGGCTTTATGTACTCCTCATGAATATACTTAAAATGACATTTAAGTTTACTTGACTTACACTTACAAAAGGTCTAAATATATTTGAGCCATACTTGTGCTCCTAGAATCTGTGTTTTCATTATTATACTGTAGGCGGCGCTAGTACACATCTTCCGTACAGAATTTCCAAGAAAACAAAAGTGAAGAAGAAAAAATAAACACCAGATACTAACATATGTAATCTAACAGGATAATCTGACATGAAACAGCATCAACACTGAAATGTTACAGAATAAAAAAAAATATATACAAATGAAAACCTAAACAGGGACATAGTAGTATACATAAAGTGTAAGTGTGATGTAAAGTTCACTTAAAGAAAACTTATGAGTATACGTCTAAGTCCACTTTTAGTATAATTGCAGTACAAACTACAGACATAGAACTAAACTAGTTGTGTACTGTTATACTTAAAGTGTACTTAAAAATACTTTTATATACAAGAAAGTGGGCCAATTCAGTCCCAATGAGTATTGAAACAGTACACTTGCAAGTCTACTACTAGAACACTGATATTTGTATACTTGCTACATAAAGAATACTTAAAAATATACTTAAACTTTACTTAAGTATACTTAATAAATTTGAAGTATACTATTTTTGGTAAGGGAGGGTACCCTATGCATAAAAGTCTCTTCTCATTGGCTGCATCTAAATTCCTTAATTTCTGAGTAGGTACTTATTTAGAAAAAGTAATTACTTCACAGCTTTTAAAAAAGTATGTTTATATTGTGTAAATGTGTATAGTATGATGAAATCTGAACATACTACAGTTGTAATGTTGTCATTTTCATGTCAGTTGCACAAATCCTCTCGTGTGGCATCATGGGATAGTAAAGTGTCCATTAGATGTGCACTTCACAATTGCGCTGGAAGTAGCAGGTTTTCTGATACTATTCTTTTCACATAGTGTTTTGGAAGTTAAAGTACACAGTTTCGAATGTAGCCACTGTATATCTGCAGTCATAGCTCCATTTAGTTTCCCAGATTACTGCCACCTGCTGGTATGGAGAATTATTCCCTCTTACGCTGGGGCATGGGTTCGTTTGCTAGACATGTTAACTTCCACTTAAGCTGGAGAACGATCTCAGCTTCAGCGCGGATAGTGAGGAACTAACTGATCTCTCCTTCATTTCAGTTTGCACATATTTTTTCATCATAAACCTTTATCTGCCTCCAAAACACCCGGTAAAAGAGTATCACAATGACACACCCTTTACGGCATTGGTTCTGGCTCTTGTTCACACAGAGCTCGTTCCAGGACTGAACCCGGCAATGCTACTAGGTCCCCAACACGGGATCGATCCCGGGATGTGTTTGTGTTCACAAGGCAATCCGGGAAATTTCCAGGACCTACGTGCAGTGTGAAAGGGGCTTAAATGGCTGAAGGATGGGGTACATAGGCTTCGACGGATGGAGTGAGAAAGAGCGAAGTGATGCAGACAGGAATAATGGCGCTTCAGAGGCTGCATGCTGAGAGCGGTTCTTGAAGAAGAGGACCTGTGTGGGCCAGTCCGGCTGGGTACAGGGCATCCTGGCTCTGATACTGTCTGCTGATCAATGCCCGCTCTGTCTGGATTCGACCATAGCACTCCTGCACAACAGAGCAGGACAGTCAAGAGACAAATAAAAGAGTTTTAAACTGGGTCACAGCAGGCTAGTAATAAGCTGCTCTCCTTTTTGTGTCTCTCCTTCAATTTGTTTCCTGCTGGAAAAAAACACATAATCAAACCAGATTAAAGTGGAATTTGGAACATTAGAGCTGGTAGACAGAAGATTTCAGAAGAAGAAGACACCAAGCCAACAGCTAAAGGTATGTGCATTGCACCTTTGAAAAATGGGAAAGGCAAAAGTCAAACATCAAATAGCCCTTAAGTAAAGGAGTTTGTTCAAGTGTGCTATTAGTATACTTCTTTTAAACTAAAAATAGTAAAGTATGCTTTTAGTTTACTTTTTATGTACTTCTCAGAAATGGGCTTTATGTACTCCTCATGAATATACTTAAAATGACATTTAAGTTTACTTGACTTACACTTACAAAAGGTCTAAATATATTTGAGCCATACTTGTGCTCCTAGAATCTGTGTTTTCATTATTATACTGTAGGCGGCGCTAGTACACATCTTCCGTACAGAATTTCCAAGAAAACAAAAGTGAAGAAGAAAAAATAAACACCAGATACTAACATATGTAATCTAACAGGATAATCTGACATGAAACAGCATCAACACTGAAATGTTACAGAATAAAAAAAAATATATACAAATGAAAACCTAAACAGGGACATAGTAGTATACATAAAGTGTAAGTGTGATGTAAAGTTCACTTAAAGAAAACTTATGAGTATACGTCTAAGTCCACTTTTAGTATAATTGCAGTACAAACTACAGACATAGAACTAAACTAGTTGTGTACTGTTATACTTAAAGTGTACTTAAAAATACTTTTATATACAAGAAAGTGGGCCAATTCAGTCCCAATGAGTATTGAAACAGTACACTTGCAAGTCTACTACTAGAACACTGATATTTGTATACTTGCTACATAAAGAATACTTAAAAATATACTTAAACTTTACTTAAGTATACTTAATAAATTTGAAGTATACTATTTTTGGTAAGGGAGGGTACCCTATGCATAAAAGTCTCTTCTCATTGGCTGCATCTAAATTCCTTAATTTCTGAGTAGGTACTTATTTAGAAAAAGTAATTACTTCACAGCTTTTAAAAAAGTATGTTTATATTGTGTAAATGTGTATAGTATGATGAAATCTGAACATACTACAGTTGTAATGTTGTCATTTTCATGTCAGTTGCACAAATCCTCTCGTGTGGCATCATGGGATAGTAAAGTGTCCATTAGATGTGCACTTCACAATTGCGCTGGAAGTAGCAGGTTTTCTGATACTATTCTTTTCACATAGTGTTTTGGAAGTTAAAGTACACAGTTTCGAATGTAGCCACTGTATATCTGCAGTCATAGCTCCATTTAGTTTCCCAGATTACTGCCACCTGCTGGTATGGAGAATTATTCCCTCTTACGCTGGGGCATGGGTTCGTTTGCTATTGGCTGTAGTCTTTGTGGGGTGTTCAAGTGAAATTCTTTGGCCCTGTCACCAAAAAAGTCTACAATCTACCATCTACCATCTTAACCTGCTTCGACCCGCTAATGACCTGAACTTAAACGATTGGAAATTAAATGGTCAAATTTAACACTGCCTTAAAAATCAATAATATATATATTTTATCATCATCTATTCTGAATACATTGAGGACAGACACTCCAAAAATGGCAAAAAATAAATACAAAATTTTCTGGAAGAGAGAAGCATAAACATACTTAAACATACAAAACTTTTTATGGAAAAAAAGAAAGTTATACAGGTTTGTAATTACATGAGCATGATTAAATGACAACAGAATAGTCATTTTATGGGTAAGTCATTCCCTTACTGCTACAATTAATTAATTAAAAAGTTGTAAAAACACAACAAAAGACAACAAAAATAATCTGTTCTACTTTCTAATTTCACTTTTAATTAATTGTGTTACAAGCCATTTGTTTGTAATTGTTGGTCAAATAAACCAGTGTAAATTTACTAGTAAAACTTGTTTCTAGTTGAATCCTACACCATTTTTCTCAGTGTGGTTTAAGTTCAAATCCACCTTCTGTTTTTTTATTCAGTCACATATTTTTTTTTCTGTTCCTGTCAGTCAGTTTTCTATTCATCAGTGTCTTCCTCCTTCCCTCTTTCTCGTCCTCCAGGTTGGTGTTGACCTTTCTTTCACTGGTAATAAACTGCAACTATCAGTCTATTCTCCCTGCAGCTAATACACTGACACAAAGACAAGAGTTCTCCAGTCGTTCAGTTATTCCAGCGGCTGTGTGAATGTCCGGGGATTTCCTTTGTAACACTGAAATGCTGAAAGTCCCACTTGTGGTTAATGGAGATTCTTTCAACAAGAATAGGCTCCAAAATATGTTCCTACATGCCACTCATCGTCTCACTGGTGAAAGTCCAAACAGTGTCAGTATCTGTCTAGATAAACAGTGCTGGCTTGTTATACGGATGATTAACACAGAAAAACATGTCTGGATCATGTTTTGCTCCAAAATGACAACGAATACGAGATCGCATTTTTGCCTAAAGAAAACCAATACAATATAGAGCATATCCTATCTTCTTCATCTGCTGTATCTGAAATATAAATATGTGTATGAGTGTGTGTGTGTGTGTGTGTGTTTACTTGGGCAAGAATCTGTTTTTTCTGGATCTGGTCTGATGTGTGTTTGAGAGCCGGTGCTGTGTTTGGTCGAAGGGTGTGTGTTTGTGTACATTTTTCTATGTCAGTTGTAGTGTCTGTGCTTGTGTGTGTGTGAGGTGTAAAGCAGAGTGTGTCATGTTTGTGTGATTATGAGAGGGATCAGTATGCACTCCCAACATTTGTGGAATACATCTGTGTGTGAGTTTTATAGAGTGCTTTAATATGGTAGGGATGTGCGTTTTTTGCATTGACCTACTGTTTTAGGGTAATATTTATTTCTTGAAAGCTGAGACAGATCTATTGGATATCGGATATATTTAAGGCTGAGATACACTCAATAAACACACACCCGCATACACACACACACACACACACACACATTCAAACAGTGTTTCCGGTCATTCCAAGTCTCAAAAATTCACAAACCAGTTTTAAGTGCATTAACAGATCATACAAGTCTTTCATACACAGATTTCAGCTCAAGCGCATGATTCTGATTCAGCTTTCTGATTGGGTCAAACCAAGAAGTTACATTTTAACAAAAATTACATTGATGTTTATTATTTTAGAAGATGATTTAATCCGAAGTGACTTAAAAATTAAAAGAAAACATAAGAAACCTGTCATCCCTTGTGAAAGTGTCATCTAAGTTTTAAAAAGAGTACTAATTACAGAAACAACATACTTCAAAAGAACAAACTGAATGTCAAGTTTTTGGACAATTAACTGCATCTAAATTGAACATTAAAGTGCTTCTTTGACCCACTTCAGCAGAACTGAAGTATACCTTTATAAGTAATTTCATAATTCTTCTATAGTCATAATATTCCATACATTGTCTATGTTATTCTGTTGAGAAGTATTGTTGGTTTTCTATTATCTTATTGCACTTAGGAAAACTGTCATGAAAAGGTATTGTTTTTATCATTTCTTTTTTTATTAAATATTTTCAATGAAGCCTGCGATTGCCCTTGTATTTTACTTCAAACATGAAACTTTATGCAAATTCGTTTTAATATTTCACAAGCAAAAATAGATTCATCATAAGTAGCATTGCATCCAAAAATGTTTAAAAAATCTTTTAAAAGTGAAACTGTAGAGCTGTGCTGCAGCGGTTACCGCACTCATTGAGCTCTGATGCTCATGTGGGTGATGCAGGTTTGAGTCGGGGTTGTGTATGCTCTCCCCAATTACATAAAAGTGCCAAATCTCCAACAGTAAGATCAAATAATTAAGCATTGAGCGCATCTGAAGTTAAACAAGTCTTCAGGTGTGTTCATATGTTTGACTCATTATCTTTTTCTGGAAAATTCCTGCATGTAAGTTAATAAAGCCTCAAATGAGCATTCAGAAGGAGCATAACTATAAAAAGCCACATCCATCGCTCCTTCCTCAGCTTTATTACTTTTTTGCATTCTGTGGGTTGAGTCATGCTCAAACCCCTTCACCACAGATGTCAGAACAAACGTACCCTACATGTAAACACATATGTTTGTTTGCATCCTGGCATTTAAAGGAAGTGTGGCGACAGAATGCAACATGAACAGATTTCTCACAGTGCACAGAAAGAGAAAAGAGAGAGTCAGACCGAAGCCCATGCGGTGTCCACTTGTCCTCTGTGTAAAGTATGGGTTTGTTGACTCATGCAGTCTATTGTTGAGACTGCGAGGGCTCAGTTTACCCTGTCTCTCAATCACTGACTTCCTCTCTGAAATTACATGGACTCTTTCTTTCAACTCTGTAGAAAATATAGAAGGATTAGCAGATATTAAAAGCCACTGAAAGGGAGACGGTCATGTCTTGGAGCTAGTCATGCAGTGAAGCATCTCAAGGTCATACAAGAGCAGCTGGTATGAAAATGAACAATTGGACAGCACGCATCTGGTTTGAAGAGAATCCAGAAAATCCTCTTTCGTTTACATTTTTCCACACTCTTGCTGCTTAAGAAACACCAAGTGTCACAGCTCATAATCTCAGGTTGGGATAATCTCGTATGAAGGGGAAAGCAAGTAAATTGGTCTCATAGTATGGCTGTTTGGTTTCTGTTTCCTGCTGTAAATCCCCGTGGATCAGGAGGTTTAGGGAGTCTGCTGGTCTGAGAGGTCAGCCAGGGGTCACTGATTCTTCTGACAGAGCTGTTATATAGAGACAGCTACTATATGAGTCCGAGAAATGTCCTGAAGCTGTAGAAAGAGCAAAATATCATCTGCCTCGGTAGAGTAAAAAAAAACTCTTACTAGAACATATCTAACACTACATATTTACATTTATGCGTTTAGCAGACACATTTATCCAAAGCGACTTATGGTGCATTCAGTATTTTATATATATACAGTGGGGCTCGAAAGTTTGGGCACCCCTTGCAGAATCTGTGAAAATATGAGTAATTTTCAAAAAATAAGAGAGATCATACTAAATGCATGTTATTTTTTATTTAGTACTGTCCTGAGTAAGATATTGTACATAAAATATTTTAACATTTATTCCACAAGACAAAAAAAATGCTGAAATTATTAAAATAACCCTACTCAAAAGTTTGGGAACCCTTGGTTCTTAATACTGTGTGCTGTTACCTGATGATCCTCGACTGTCTTTCTGTTTTGTGATGGTTGTGCATGAGTCCCTTGTCTGTTCTGAACAGTTAAACTGAGCAGCGTTCTTCAGAAAAATCTTTAAGGTCCTGCAGATTCTTCAGTTTTCCAGTATCTTTGAATATTTGAACCCTTTCCAGCAGTGACTTTATGATTTTGAGATACACCTTATCACACTGAGGACATTTGAGGGACTCAAACACAACTATTTAAAAAGATTCAAACATTCACTGATGCTCCAGAAGGAAACAAGATGCATTAAGAGCTAGGGGTGAAAACTTTTGGAATTTGAAGATCAAGGTAAATTGTACTTAATTTGTATACCGGGAAACATACAAGTATCTTCTGTTGCTTACGAAGGGCAGAACTAAATGGAAAAAATATATATTTCAACAAAATAAGACAAATTTGGCCATCTTCATTGTGTTCAAAAGTTTTCACCCCCAGCTCTTAATGCATCTTGTTTCCTTCTGGAGCATCAGTGAATGTTTGAATCTTTTTAAATAGTTGTGTTTGAGTCCCTCAAATGTCCTCAGTGTGATAAGATGCATCTCAAAATCATAAAGTCACTGCTGGAAAGGGTTCAAATATGCAAAGATGCTGGAAAACTGAAGAATCTGCAGGACCTTAAAGATTTTTCTGAAGAACGCTGCTCAGTTCAACTGTTCAGAACAAACAAGGGACTCATGCACAACCATCACAAAACAGAAAGACAGTCGAGGATCATCAGGTAACAGAACACAGTATTAAGAACCAAAAATAACCCCAACTTTTGAGTGGGGTTATTTTAATAATTTCAGCAATTTGTTTGTCTTGTGGACTAAATGTTAAGATCTTTTATGCACAATATCTTATTCAGGACAGTACTAAATAAAAAATAACATGCATTTAGTATGATCTCTCTTGTTTTTTGAAAATTACTCTTATTTTCACAGATTCTGCAAGGGGTGCCCAAACTTTCGAGCCCCACTGTATATATATATATACATTATCAGTATGTTTAGACCTACATTGTCCAAAAGTGGATCTATGTAAGTCACAAGAGAATTATTATTTTATCAACAAATGTCATTTCTAGCATTTTAGTTATCTACTGTGCAGTGTTATTTTAGTATTATTTAAATGCTATCGCCATATATTTTTAATTAAAATGTCATGTTTTTATTATATTATATTACATTATATTATATTTATTTCAGATTTAGTTAGAGAGTAATTTTAGTACCTCATTTTAAATGTATTTAGTTCAGACAGTTTCTAATAATCCTTTTTCTCTAATATTTTAATATGTTAAATATATTTTTTTAAATATAATATTTTATATATGACTATATAAAATATTATACCCAATCACACACAATTAATAATTTCTTATATTTATATATAATTATACTTATATAAGGGGTGAAACTGTTTATCTCATGCTCAGTGTACATAAAATTGTCATAGTATTAATATGTGAAAATTTAATAATTCAGGTATTACAGACTTTTATAGTTTACGATTGAAATTTTGGGTCTTGGACAAGAGAAAAACAATCAAATCTGCACATACACTATAAAAAGTAGTAAAAAGAAACCATGAAGGCGTGATGATAAAAAAATAAAATAAAAATACTTTCCAAGATGGAACAGAAATAATTGAAATTCAACAGTAATAAAAATCAACCACTGGGACATAAAAAAAAAAAAAAAAAATATATATATATATATATATATATATATATATATATATATATATATATATATATATATACAGTATATATATAGTGTCCCACTTTTACGATTTCAGAACTTGTAACAGTTTTGGTTTGTGTGCTTGAGAACTCAAAACTTTCTTGTAAAAAAAGAACAAATGTTTTGCAGTTTCCCAGCACCACCTACCTGTTCTCAGACAGGCTAATAGTTTAGCCACACACATGCTGCAGTAATTTTGTAGCATGTGTGTATGGATACCTAAACTAGAGGTACTTTACATATCCCTGTAACAGGACTCAACCTTTTTCAGGTGTGTGTGTTCCTCTGCCACAGGAAGCGAGGCGGTAAGGAAATGCCTCGACACAGCAGGAGGTGTGTGTACGTGTGTTGACAGGAATCAGAGCGTGAATGAAGAGGATTTGCCTGCAGTTTCAACAGAACAGAATTAGCAGCGTTCACATGACTGCAGAGAGTTCAGACAGGCCAGACCTGTCTCGAGGAGCTGGGAACACACACACACACTTAAGACGGAAGGAACTCTTTTTTGTCTTCGTCAAAGTTTGTTTTAAGTACACAAAAAGCTCTAATTTGATGTCATTGTGCATGCTGTCTTTGCTTTATATAAACAAATACAGAATGATAAGGGTAAAGTCATTCTTTGTTTGCAATATTTGGTTAATGTGTGCAGGTATGTGCAGTCGTCAATCATCATATGATGTCAGTTGGTAGGTTTCGTCATATCTGTTGATTTCATTTAGTATTTCGTGTTTTTAATGTCTTATAGTTTGTGTCATTTTGCTTTAACATGGACCTTTTTCTTTGTGTGCGTTGGAAGAGAGTCCAGTGCCATAGCCAAGCTCGAGAGGTGTGATGTTTTGAGGTCAAAGGTGACCCACTTGTTGTTTAAAAAATCAGTGGCTGTGTTTTCAGGTTATGTGGAAGTGGAGCCAATTCAGACCATTTTAAAGTCAACATTAAATCAAGTTCTATTTACGTTGTTAATACATATTTCTGGTCTTAGTGGCTTTTTACACAGAGCATGATTATTTCATTTAATACTGGTGGTTAAAACAAGTTTAACCTTTGAAAAGCATGGTTTCAGACCTTTTGTTGTTTTCTTTTCACTGCCAGGCATCTTTTTTATTTTAATTAATTAATTAATTAATTTTTATTTTTGCAAAAGAAAAATAAATAAATGAAATGCATTGTCCGAATGGCCCATTGTTGTGCATAATTAATGCATGTTATTTATAAAATTGTCGAGCACAACTTCAGAGCATTAATATAACAATATAAGTGCATTTAAAGGGACAGATCACTCAAAATGAGAATGACATCGTCATTTACTAACGTCATTCCAAACCGGTAAGACTTTCTTCTGTGGAATATTTTTACGAACAATGGGGTTGTTTGGACCACACTGTTCTTAAAAATGTTAAAGACAGATCTAAACTTTAGAAAATGAAGACTGCACACATTGCAAACTTAATGCTAGCATTGCCATTGTGTTTCTTTTTAGAAACTACAGATACCAATGAAGAGCTTTATTTAAATAGTCAGAAACAAGAGAAATAGAGAAGGAATATAATATAACTGACTTCAAAGCAGTATGAGGATGTTTGGGTGAGGACAAATATCTTTATCCAGTTACATCGAAGCGTAATGCTAATGGTGTGGTGATCGTCATTTCATGTCTTTTTTGTCTTCTACCTGCATGAGAGTTGATCATGTCTTTTAACCCCCACCTTCTGTTTAATGCTGAGATTAGTAACATGATTAACACACGTCATTAGTATCAGGACCGGCTGCTGTCAGAGCCTTCATCAGCACAGATACTATAATGTACCCACACACAAAGAGCAGTCGAACGCATGCGGACCCCTCCTCGACCCCGTTCCACATGAGTGACCAGCACACACTGCTAATGAGAGCCACATAACGGGTTTAAGTGTGTGTGTAATTAAGGCTGATTAGCTGATAAAGGACTGTTTAAGGAGCACAGCCACTGCGGCTCTTCAAAGAGATGCGTGACGCTCTCAAGCTGAGAGCAAGATGAGGTGAAGAAGAAAAGCTGTGAACTGCTCATTTGCAGAAAAAAGACTGATTTAGTATGTAGACACATTGTTTTACAAAGCAAAACTTCTCCTCAGTCCATGTAGCACAGAAAATAGTAATAGTAATGTAGTAATGAAAACTAAGCTCATTGAGAATCAATGGATCAGTTTGGGATTTTCAGGCTGAAAGCTAGAAAGCTGGGTGGTTAATAATGCAGATACATTATACTAGATTATATCATATAATAATATTAATTTATGACTTCAAATGAAATGTACACAGTCACTTGTGTACTTGTGTGACATCTGTTCCCAGTGAAGCCAGTCTGTCCTGAAGAGCTCGTTCCAGCACTGCACACTTTCAGGAGCTCATAGGCATTTCGATCTATTCCAGTATTTCCTGCTATAGCCTGGGCTGTGAGCTGGGACAGACGATGATAACATAACCTCAACTAAAGCTCAGTGCTGGGCAGGCCGCTGGTGCTATAACCTACTTACTGAACCTACTCAGCAGAAACGGCTTCTGGGCCCTGTGTCAAAAGCTTTAGCTGGCAAGAGTGACTGTAGTGGATTTTCAAGGAAAACGTGTTGAAGGTTTTGTTTATTTTGTAAAAGAAGAAAAAGTACAGACATAAAAGGTATTTAATACCCAACTCCTATCATGACTAGCAAACATCTGCAATGTGCACAAAGATACCAGAAAATTACGTGACATAACTATCTGCAAAGTGCTGTTTTTACACAGAGAAAAATCCATTTGCAGAGAACAGTGGATGTTAAAGGACAGTTTAAATGTTACAGCTGAAAAACACTCATTCATGCAAACTGCTTTTCAACCCTCCAGGCATCCTTTTTAAATGTATCATTGTACAAATGTTTTTTTTTTTTTTTATATATTTTTTTTTTTATACAAACTGAGTCAATATAATTGGGAAATTAATGGCTGCAAAACATCCAACTGCATAGCGTTTTTTTTTTTTTTTTTTTGGTTTGTAATTAAGGCAAGATTAATAAACAGACTAAGTGTAGGATTATTTCTAACATATATAACATATATATACAGCAGCAGCATCTTCCAGCAGGGGTTAACTGGACCATACTAACCAGCCAGACCTTGACCCCTCGGTGTATACTAAAGCAACTAACTGCTCACATCCAGTCCTCTTTATTTCACCTTGTATGAGGTGTTGTGTGCCTCCATCACGTGTGTGTGTGTATGTGGTATAGTGCTTGCCAAAGTCCTTCTGTGCTTCAGAGAATCTGCTTCCTGTCTCCACACAAACAGTTCACGCCTGCCTTCCTCTTCCCTCTGAGCTCTTCTCGCCGCACGGCCCGCAGCAGTCACGGGCCAACAGGAAGGAGATAGGAAACAAAGAACCCACTTCCTGTGGTGGCCGCCAGCATTCCAGACAATGGAGAAGGAAATGCTTGGTAGCCTGAAGAGCTCAGAGGGGTTTTGCTGTCCAAGCTTTCCATCAATCTCTCCACTGCCCTTTCAGTCTTTGTTGTTAGTGTATTACGGTCTGTGGTAGAACAATGTTTTTTCTAATAATAGTGAGCCAATGGGATTGGTCTCTTTATTCAAAGTCATCTCAGTTGAGATTTTGTGAGCTGTGTTTTATCTATGATTTGATATGAGTCATCAACCCCTCCCTACCGTCCCGTGTGTGTATTAGTGGAGACAGTCACCATGGAGACCCTCCAGAAAAAGGGGGACCAAAAGAGAGACGCAGATGCTGGAAGGCTGTCTTTAAATCAACGCCATAAAAATCCTGCGGGATCCAGATGCCGGGCCTCTCGGGAACAATGCATGTGACGGCTGAGACACCCCTGGACATGATTCATCTTCTCTGCCCCCTTCAGCCTGACCCTTGAGATCCTCGTCTTAGATGGGCTTGATCTTTCAAAGAACGGCGTCTCCCTCCAGACTCCTCTGACTGACCCAGAGTCCGTCAAAAGCCTTCTGAGATCTTCTGGAAACTCGACAAGGCCAGGTGGGCCCACGGGAGAGTATTGGCTTACCAAAAAACACATTCAAATTATAGAAAAAGAATGCTACTGCAAGTGAAAAAGAAGTACTCTTAAATGTTTTAAAGATTTACTTGAAATTCAGATATTTATACTCCTAACATGCTTACTCGAAGTGCTTTAGAAATATATTTTGTAATACAATCTATTTAATTTCACTTTTAAATGCATGAGGGACATAAATCTGTCAGGATTTCATTGAAATACATCCGTTTTTGTTACAAGGATAAACTGTTAAATTAAATACAGTATTCATTGTTATATATTTATTTTTTCTAAGCATCTAAAATCATCTATGTGTGTAGATTTGGAACCTCATAAATGTTTTTTATTTTTATTTTTTGTAGTTTTATTTTTTGCGCAATTGCGCAATTCAGCTCGACCAATCAGAGCTGAGCTTTTCAAATCGGCTTTGCAAGTAATGGTCCGATCACATGACTGTATGCTTTCGAGATATTAACATGTTATCTAACTAGTTATCTCACAACTATAGGCACTGGTTGCTTGAAGTCTAGGTAGTGGCATTAGTCTTTCATATAGAAAATATTAAAACATTGTTCGATATATTGGCAGAAATAATAGTTTGTCGTTATAGCTTGTACTTATTAAAATCTAAGAACTTATTAGCCAATGGCTAACAATAGACATGATTTAGTTGCCCAGAGTAAAATTTAGTCGCATATGCGAGTGATTTACTCGCAATGTAGAGGGTTGCAATTACAAAATATTATTAAAACATAATGATTTAAAATGTTCTTTTACCATTAGCTTCCTCAAAAGTACTGAGAATTGTTAATGGAGTTATGGAAGTAGAGTCATTATAAATCTTAACAGCTTTGTATGACTTGCCACACTTCTGTTTACAAACCCTGTTCCATTTCCTTCTCACGGTTCAAAAACTAAGAGAAAAAGATGTCTCCTGAGGTTTTTCTTTCGACGCTCCACTCACAGGTTGGCTGTTTTTAGCCAACCTGTTTTTTTTCCTGCATAACTTCAGAGAGTCAAAGTCAGTTGTCATAGCAGAGAACAGCTGGAGGAAGTCGACTGACTACACATGGAGACTTGAACTCTGTACAGCAATGTACACATGAGAATCTTCTCCCCGAAGAGCATTTTCTTCCGCTTTTCAATCACACGTCATGCTTGAGTGACTGCTCAGGGTTTCTTGTGAAAACACTCATGCTATGATGTCAGATTTGAAACCTTTTGTGAATGTGACTCTTCAGTTTATCAAAGAGAAACGATCTGTCATCTCTAGCTTTGTGTACATTTTCAAACCAGCTTTTAAAGTGTTACACCCCAAAATGAAAATGCTGTCATTAATCACTTACCCCCATGTTGCTCCAAACCCATAAAAGCTCAGTTCGTCTTCAGAACAAAATTTAAGATATTTTAGATGAAAACATGGAAGCTTGGGACAAGTAAATAACAATATCGAGGTCCAGAAAAGGTATTAAGAGTTGTCATCAGAATACTCCATCTGTCATCAGACGTGCAATCTGGGTTATATGAAGCGACACTTCTTGTAAGCAAAGAAAATGACTTTATTCAATAATTTCTTTGTCAACGGTCTCCTTTGTGTCTCTGCATATCACCGTATGCTGCTTATGCTTTTCTGTGTCCTCCGCACCACAAGGATGCGCTGTTTTCTAAGTGTATTTAGCTTTGATTTGAAAGAAAACAGCATATCATTGTGGTGCGGAGGACACAGAAGAGCATACGCAGCACAGGGATAAAGTTGTTATTTTTGTTTTCTTTGCTTACAAAAAGTGTCGCTTCATATAACCCAGATTGCTCGTCTGATGACGGATGGAGTATTCTGGACCTTGACGCTGTTATTTACTTGGCAGTCTATGGGACAGTCTCAAGCCTCCAGGTTTTCATCCAAAATATCTCAAATTGTGTACTGAAGACGAACTGAGGTTTTACGGGTTTGGAGCGACATTGGGGTAAGTGATTAATGACAAAATTTTCATTTTAGGGTGAAGTATCCCTTTAACCGAGTCCTGTTTACATTATTGACATTCAAACACAATTTAATCTTAAAATCATTGTTCTTCCTCTAAAACTCTAAGTCTAAACTTAAGTTTTCCTCCTCTAAAGCTTGTCATTTTAAACATGATTTCCTTATGTTGAAGTTGTTGTGGACTAGATAAGGGATAGCTTGCTGTTGTAGTGTCAGGTAATCTATGCTCGGTGACTGACAATGGTGTATCTATAGTGTTGTTGATACGATGTATATATTGAAGCTGTCTAGAGGTTATCTCCATCTGCTGAGGTTATACACAAACACACACACACACACACTATACTTAAGCAGTTCCTCGGTCAGGTCTTGTTTCGTGGTCTTGTCCAGTGGAGTGGAGTGACCTTCACATTCCATTCCCAGCCGAGAGTGATGTCACACCTCTGAAGGGCCTGCGGTGGGCTGGATCTGTGCTGACTACAGTGAGGTCAGGCTCCCTCAGATACACGCTCATGGAAATGTTTCCACCTCAGTGTCAAACTGTTTTACTTCAGCTAAGATTTAAATGTTTATGATTATTTGAACAGTTAATAATAATAATAATAATAATATTAATACATTTCTTTCATCATTTATTCTTTCTTCTGTGGAACACAAAAGGAGATGTTTTGTAGAATGTTGAGGCTGCTCTTCTACATACAATAAAAGCAGACAGTGAAATTTTTTTTAGGTTTTTATCTTTCAACATATACATTTTCTAAAGTTGTATGATAACTTTGTTTGAGAAACAACAAAACCCTAACCTCTCAGATTTCATTGTCACAAGTTCGGAACAGCTTGAAAGTGAATTAATGTTTTTTTTTTTTTTTTTTTTTTTTTTGATTGGTTTTGTGGACAAATTTGGTCAGGACTTTAAAAATGCAAAGCTCACACTGAAGTCACTTTCAAACCAAGCAGCTTTTTGTTGGTCGATGCAGGGAATGCACATGACTAACTACCTTTATAAAATCCTTGTTAGGAGTCTTTCATTTCAATTACAAGTTCATTACAATTCAGGATTGTGTAGATTTTCATTTGAAATGACTGGTTTTAGACCATGAACATGTGACAGCACTTTGTCTTAATTTGTTATCTTTTCCTTTGTAGCCCTAAAAGACAACGTGATTTGTTGGAAAAATACAGGAGAGAGACACAATCTGACTTTGGTTTGACTTTGGCAGCACACAAATGTAAATACATCAGTACTTATAGTTTGCTTTCTCTCTGTGTGTTCTTAAAGTGACAGCTGTTATTTCCAAGGCACGGCTGTTAAAATAGAACTCTGTTACGCTCCATAAACTTGAACTCTGTGTACACGACACTAGGAAGTACTCATGGTATGTTAGCTTTCACTTGTATTTTCTTTAGCCTGGGAGAAATTTGCAATATGAACGTCATGTCCTGTCTAATGACAGCTGCATTTAATTCATCCAAATCAAAATCATGCAAATCTAATAATTACTATCTTTTAAAAGTATTCTAAAGTGTACTTGTTTCACAAGGTATTGAAAAGTCAATCATTCTAATCCTAAACTACATACCCATATGTTGGCTTTTGTAATAAGATGCCCATAAGGGTGCCTGCATATAACAGTGCTTTCAGTTCAAGCTGTCAGCACGAGGCATATAGTATGTGTCATTGTTATAATGTCTCTGTCTTAAATAATAGTGCTCCTCCGTGTCCTCTGCCTCAGAACGAAGGTTTGATCTGTATTACACTTTAAACTACAGACTGTTTCAGGTTAACTATCAACCTTGTTTTGGTACGAGCTCATTCGGGTGTATTTGTGAATGAGTGAGTCACAAAACAAAGGGTGGGGAAGGGGACAGAAGGAAAGATGGAGCAGGAAGACAGCGGGGAGAGGCGTGGAGTGTCCTTGGCTGTGTGGCACTCTGGTGCCACCTATTGAGAATGTTATTAACTCTAGTGTGATTGAAGGTGATGTGTTGTTCAAATGCTGACTCATTTTTAGGCTAGAAGGTGGCTTAGGTTTCAAAAGAAGCTGGATGTGGACACAGGCTTTGATTTTTGGACACATGGGGCAGACCTCCCACATCAGCATGTGTGTGATAGTGGTTTAGGTGTGTGTGTGTGTGTTGAGTCATTAGCAGCAAGGACTAGTCTGTCTCAGCTGGGTATCAGGGTTTATGAAACAGCTGTGTGACAATATGGATCAGCCCTTAATGAGCTACCACACACACACACACACACACACACTAGTCTAGCACATGAGATTGGTAACTTGACTTCCTACTAATTGTTAACAGAAATGTCTTCTGAAATGGCATATTAAGCAGTCTAATGCGCAGAGTATTCAGATTTTCTGTACGCATGACAACACTGGATGCCTTTTTAATGGCTAGTACATTTAACAAATTGTGCAGTGTGCAACTGGACCACACTGCCCTGGGTAATGTGCACTGCAATGACCTATACTTGACTTGATTTCCAGTGTGAATATACACTACTTATGATCTTGAAAGGAATCTCTTATGTTCACTAAGGCTGCTGCTTAATAATTGTTCTTGCTGAATAAATATATTACTCTCATGATAAATAAATCCCATCAAAGCTATAGATCGTGAAACAACAAGGCCTCTTTCTGTCTCTAGGGGTTTGTTTTAAGAGTGTGATCCATGCTCTTGAGTATACAGTATATATATATATCAAGTATTTTGAGCTGTGGTCTCTTCATATAAAGACCTGCCTAAGCAGCCATATGTGTGCTTGTTGGTTAAAGACCAAGACTCTGATGTGTTACATTTTAAGCAAGTCTCACTCTTACTATGATAGCCGCTGAGGGACCTCCGAGCTTCTCGCCACTTCACGAGACCTCTGAATTATTGATAGGCCACAGAGTGTGCTCTATAGCCAGAGGAAAGGTGTTAAAGAAATACAGCCCATCTGCTGGAGACGCAGCACCGCTTTATCACTGCAGTATCTGTTGTATCTCAGTGGACGACTGTGGATAATGAAGGGAGAAATGGTAATACCATATAATCATCTCTTTGTTTTCTGGTGTGCTTTTGATAGATTATGTCTTTGCTTAGTCTGATGAAACCTAAGGCAGCATCCTAACTGGGATGAAACCTCATGAGTGACTGATTTGGGACGCTCCTAAATTGATTGCAATATAGTTTGAGAAACTGTGGAGCCCCTAAGGTAGCATTTGCAGAAAAAAAGAAACTTGTGCATGCAAAAGCTTTATGTTTCAGAGAAGTACGAGGTCTGCAAATGGGTGGTGGGAGTCGTGGAAAAATAAATACAAAACAAGTACAATAAAAATTGTAAATAAAAAATGAATAACAAAATGAATAGCAATATTTAAATAACGTATGTTTCTCAAAATAAATATCCTTTGAAATTACATATTTTTTATTATTCATGCAAGAAAAATAGTTATATAAAATAAAGAATGAAAAGAAACAGCATCTAAATATTGAACCAAACAAATTAATACATACATATATGGAAAAAATAAGGAAAAACATTAAAATAACAATAAGACAGAAGGCATCTCTTCTACCCCTAAAATACATAAAATATACATTTTATTTTGTTTGTTTGTTTATTTCCACAGTATCTATTGGTCTCTATACATGAACTCGGTGGGATGCAAACTAATTCCAAATAGTTATTACACATTTGTTATTCTTTCTGTATTATCTTTATACATGAAAATATCTACAGTAGCTGCCTTTATATTGTACTGTATGAAGAGGTCACTATCAAGGGAATCTTTGTGTTTGGAGTCCACACAGGATACTTGTGGCGCTGCTTTAGAATTGTTCCAGAACGACGTCTCTTGGGAAGCAGCATGATTAAGTTTTTGGAACAATCCTCGTGTTGGGATCTGTAAATGCTGCTTTGAAATGAAATTCATCAGGTTTTTTAAACAGAACATATGCAATGAAACATATTTCAAAGCTGCAGCTAGTAAAATTTGTCTTACCCTGTCTCACGATGTAATTTGGCAGAGCGATGAATCAGTTCTTCCTTGAGTCATATCTCTGTGTTGCTATTGTCTTCTTCAGCAGCGCACGCACACACACACACACACACACACACACACACACACATAGTGTGATCCTCCTCCACCGCACTGCAAACACATTTAAGAGTGATTTGTTTTTAGGAATTTGAGGGGGGAAGAGAAAAGAGAGAGAGGGATTGGGGAGAGGATTGAGGGGTGTTGAGTGTGTTTGTGGATCATATTCCCAAATCATATAGGCAGATGCTGAGGTCACAGTAGTTCACACCCACTAACGGGCCATCGTTTTAAAGCTGAAGAGTGTCATGAAAGGAAGACTCTTAAAAAAAAAAAAAAAGTTCATAGTTTTCATGTAAATATTAAACAGCACAACCAAGTAGACGTGCTGAGCATAACAGACTTAATACCAAAAAACTTACAAAATTTATTTGTGCTGTGTGTGTGTGTGTGTTGAGCCCAAGGCTGTGTCTGAAATCACATACTCTCTTGAGTAGGTACTTATTTCGAATAAGTAATTACTTTGTGACCTCTAAAAAAGTACACGATAGCATGAATGTGTGTAGTATGAATGTAATCTGGATGTACATCCTGCATGTTTTGTTGTTTCATTGCCATTCACAAATCCTCTCCCGTGGCCTCATGGGATAGTAAAGTGTCCATCGTATGCACATGGCCAAAAGTAGTAGGTCATCATTTTTGCCTACTTTTTTGAGTATTGTGAGTCACATACTGTTTTTCACATGACTCCAGATGCAGTCCAAGTGTGCCACACATGTCCCCGAAGTAAACCCAAAACATTTGATCGCCCCCTTGTGGCTGGCTGTCATAAACTCTGCTATCGCCATGTTAAATGAATGGGACATGAGCTAAACTAAAAAGTGCGATTACACATTTTCCCAAAGATGGGTTCTGTCAGTGTAGAGGGTTCTTATACTCTAATGTATGTTCAAGTGTTATTTTTTCTAGTAAGCATGGTTTTAATTGCTGTACATGATGCTGTAAAAATGTGTATATGTTAAAATCCGTCCCCTCTCAGTGTGGGCAGATCCTGTGTGTGTTGTTCAGACAGATGGTAGTGGGGTGCAGGCTGGTGGTCTTCCTGCCCCAAACCTGGTGAGCCCAGCCTGTCACACAGCAGAGCAGCTGCATGTGTGTGTGTGTGTGTGTGTGTGTGTGTGTCCTTTGAGATCAGTAATACACACCTGCCTACATGTCTGCACCTGCGTTATCCTGCATTTCAACTCACCTGCACATATCACTTTCTCCTTCTACTATTACATATCACTCACCTCTGTCTTTCTACAGTCACTTCTGTTCTGTTTATTCAGTCTCAGTTGTAGAGGTGGGCTCAGCCGCTTATCTGAATATGAGCTGAACCCCCCTAAATAGGGTCAGGCATCTATATTGTACTGCTTTCATCTATGTAATTACTGCTCTCTCTTTCAGATCAACCATTGTTGTCTTTCCTTTTAGACTAGAAGCTAGTTTCGAGGGAATTCAGTGTGTTTACATTGAAGTGTATGTTTCATAAATATGTTTATGTTTTAAAATTTTTATAAGTGAGTGCATGACACACACAGACATTTAACCCTTGTGAAAAATAAGTACTTACCTACTTAAAAGAAATAAAAAATATTAACAGAATTTTTTTATATATATAAAAAAATTAGGTTTTGATATATTTACAATAGGAAATTTACAAGATATCTTCATGGAACATGATCTTCACTTAATATCCTAATGATTTTTGGCATAAATGAAAATCAATAATTTTGACCCATAAACTGTATATTTGGCTATTGCTAAAAAATATACCCCAGCGACTTGTAACAACATTTGTAATAATGAAGTTGCAATTTAGTACATTTAATATTAACTATGCTTATGCTTTAGTATGTTAGTCAGATTAAAGTGAAACTTTTAACTAGACTTTATTACAAAGTGCACTTTTTAAAAATATAATTATGTTATCAAACAGTCTTAAAATGTGATCTCTTATATTTACTGTACATGACATTTTATTTCATGAATATTATCTGCAAGTACGGCTATTTTTAAAATTTATTTTTTAAGATTTACACTACAGGTGCATAATCAATAAAAATAAGCACACTATATTTGTTAAGGGTAAACAGGAATCACGATGAAGATAAAATTGTATGGCATGGCAAGTACTGTACTAAGTACTACATAATAGCTAATGACACAGACAGTGTTACATGTTCTGTATCTTCCATGTCGGCTTCATACTGAAACAGTGTGAGTGTCCACAACTGTTAAATAGATTTGTATGGTGTCCTCTGGAGATGTATGGTGTTTCATTTCAGCACTGGGTTACAAACGCTCCTCAGGCATATGAGAGAGTCCCACCTTAATCACCCATTCATACAGAGCAAAAGTGCCTATTCATATGATAATTCACTTTCATAGAGCGGCTTGGTCCATTTATTTTCAGTTTTAGGGCTTTAATGCCTTTGTGACTGGTAAAATACAACACAGACACGACGACAACAATACAAAGCGCTCATCTTGCATTTTAACACATGCTAACAGTTGCTGTGACTGCTATATGCCACTTTCACTCATGACTGACACGACCTATCATAGTTTAAATGGACAGATCGATGCCGTTTACTTACTGTTTCATGAATGAGTTCAATTTTAAACTTATTTTCTCTGAACGAAAAGACCCAAACTCACAGATTTAGCTAGCCAGATGCTAACAGCTTGCTGAATGAAAGATGCATTTTGAAACGACAGCCATTTTGACATATCTTTTTGTGTACTTGGCTGTTTAAGAGCAATAAGCCGTTTTAAAGTCTTTTTTTAATGTGGATGTCTGTAAATGTATTTTACAGCACGCTGTACAGTAATCCACAAATCTTTAAACAGAGTCTCTGAGCCTTTCAGGCGTTTGTGTGTACGTGTTGAATTGGGTGTAAAATGTATTTAATTCAACAGGCCTTGGTCACTCTGTTTTTGTCATTTGTTGTCATGATGGAATGACTATTTTATAATGACTTTATTTCTAGTCTCAGCTCCAGAAGACATGCACCCTTTTTGCTTAATCTGATGCTCATTACACACACAAATGGCAAGAGCTTGACAAGCTTTAATCTGATTGGCTGGCTTTATGCCATTTTCAGCAGTCAGTGTGGACAGATTTTACCAAAGGAAGAGTGAGTGACGCTAATGCTTGATCACGTTTGAAAATAACATGTCTTCTACACTACACATAACAGACAGTGTTAACAAAAGCAAACATGACATAAAAACACATTTGCTGGAGCAACCTTGCCATTTTTCTTGCTTTTACAGTACATGCTTTTTAAGGTCTTTTATCGTGATTCATGTTTCTCAGTACTGGTGAGCTACCGAGCAAGTTTACTACATCAGAAAATCCATACATATGAGCTGGTTATGTGATGTAAACATCAAAATGCATTCGCTTATGAAGCACACATATAGTAAAGGTGTTTTGCGGCTGAAACTAAAACATTGCATTGAACTGCATGAAAAAAATAAATCTTAATTAATCAATAATCAGCCCCGTAATCATACGTTTGACAAAAAATACCAGTTTTTGTTGTTTTAGTGCCACTAGTGGTCATTTCAGCTGGAAACTGGAGTGATTTCTTTGCAAAAATGTTGGTAGTTGCATGTTTTTCCACTGAGCCTTCGCTGCTGAAGACTTTTGTTTATAATTTTTTGGCTCTGGCAGAGACTTATCTGCCGTTGATATTCCGCAAAAGAACTAATCATTATCACTCTTTTTTTTTTTTTTTTTTAAATGTCTGTTTCATTTGATTGAAAAGCGGCTGATTGGTGTTTCTGTCCTGTGTGTGTTGGATGGCTGCTCCTCTTCCGTGTTCCCCAGTGTGACAGTAATCTCAGCACCCATCTCCCCTTCAGTGTAAACGTCCTAATTACTCTTTTAGCAAACGAGAGAAAGACAGAGACAAAGTTAATGAGAGGTGGGGGTAAAAGCCCCCCCTCTCTTCCTGCCTCCCACTTTCTCTCTTTATATCTTACACTCCCTGTCTGCTCGGGTAATTCCCGCTCCCTTTCCATCTCTCTTTCATTTCGGCTGTTTTGTCCTCCCATGTTCCTACCTTCCTGTCTCTCACCCCCCAAATTGTTTATATCCCTTGTCCCAATTTGCATATGTTAAAGCTGGAATTCATATGCAGAGCATAATCAGCGTCTTATTCACAGGTCTGTGTTTGTCGTGCATGAGAGACGAGCCGTTTGTATTGCTGATTGCATCTCTGCGGCACGTCTTGTGAATGTCGATGTCTCCGTGGATAGAGTCAGAGGGTGCAGACGTGTCGTGAAGCGATGAGGATAAATGATCCTGGGTGAGAAGGTCTATTCCCCCTCTTTCTTTTCATTCTCTTTATCTCTCCCTTTCTGAGTAAACCATCGGCTTCCTTTTGTGTGAATTCCTCCTCTCACCCTCCTTTGTGTTCATCACCCTTAATGTTGCCTAATTGATGTTCAGCTATTCATTAAAGGGGCTGGTAGCTGATAGTCCCTCAGCCTTCCCTCAGGAGTCAAACACACTTCCTGTTTTCACTGGAGTGACATTATAATCAAACGCGGCGGAGTTGCAGACTCTCATCTGTGGGTTCTGCACCGTTTCATTGCACATACCTGCTGCTCATGCAACCGCTGGATCTTTCGGTTTATCTTATTGCAGATAAGGTGTTTTATGATGAAGGTGTTTATAATGCCTTGTAAGTGGCAAACTACAGAAACGTTCAATGAAGATGGTTGTTGTGAAGCACTTCAGTTCCCTCACAGTACATTCAACCCTACAATTGGACGCTATTCTAAAACAAAAACCAATATGAAATGCATTTAGAATTTTTCTTTTCATTTCTTTCTTATATTCTTATAAGCTGCATTATAAGGGACTGTAAAAGATCCATATGATAGACCATCTGCAGATCCCGTGAATGGCTTGTTTCTTTTCACTGAAGCTTGTAAAAGCTGATTAGCCGTTAGCGTCTACATTGTGTTTATGCTTCAGGGTTTGTATTTCTGTATGTGTGCAGTTAGACAGTGTGCCTGCTTTAGAAAGGATCTAGCACTTGCATTTCACGCTTTGACTGAGAAGATTAGATGGAAATCTTGTATTGTGTGTTTATAGACAAGACTACAAGACTTAATGATCATGTTTGGCCTCAAAGAACCATCTCAACAGGTCCTAACTTTGTGACTTATCTCAAAAATGAGATTAAGAGGTTCTACCGAATTCAGCATTAGCTTGAGTTTTCATCGTCTACATTATAGTCTGAGTAACAGATCTGAACGAACAGCATTTTGAACTTCTCGTGATATACGTTCTTTGAAAGTAACATGTGACATGTCACATTTAGCTTGTGTTCTGTGTTTCCAGCGTGTCTGGTATCCTCCTCCATTGGGTGGTGGTCGCACTGAAACAGATAGGAGAACACTGCTATCTTTCTCTCCCTAACAAGATCACACAATGTCGCAGTGTCACTGGAGGGTCAGTGGTCTCTGAGGGTCTGTAACAGGGGTGACACTGGCTGCAGAGTCAATGAATGCAGCTCCTGTGTCCTGGATGGCTTTTTGACATGACAGGTGTGTCTTGTGTTATTCGCGTGATATGTGAAGGTTTGTTATGTAGCTGAGCGTGTGTTTGTTTATATGCAAATAAAGGATTCAGTAAGAACAAAAAGAGCCTGATAGCAAGCTTTGTAGAAGCTTTTTAATCTAGTAAAATAACTTTTTCATAAAGCTATGTACTTCTGCTTTAAATGAAGAATCTCTCATGACCTCTCATGAAAAAATGAAAAAATCTTTTAATTGACCTCTCATGAAAAAAATGAAAAATGAAAAAATCTTATAATTGACCTCTCATGTCATTAAAAAAAAAAAAAACCTGTGATGTTCTTAATGGTTTTATGTTCTTGTCCACACAATAAAACCGAATGGGGACAGACTTTGTCAAGCTCCAGAAATGATAAGAAAGAAGTCATGTGACTCTCATTGCAAACCATTATTCGCTGGAATGTATTGTGAACAAACATGAATTAACAATGACTAATTGTATATATAAATTAACATTTACCTACATTGATAATTTCTGTAAAAGTTGTTGTTCATAGTAAGTTCATACAGTCATATCTAATGCGTTAAGTTACTGTAGTGTTGCCAAACTTATTAATAATAAAACAGAATAAAATATCAAATAAAAAAATTCATAAAACATTTTATAATGGTGCTTTTTATCAATTATCAAATGATAGCATTCAAACCCATTCACATTCTTTGTGTAAAGAGCAGCTTGAACATTCTTCAAGGCTCCTCAAACGTTATAAGAGGTCAAAATGAAAAGTTGTGTTGAAATAACACTATTTTTCAATCAGCTGATCTGAAGAGTCTTTAAGATCTTTAAAGCGTATTAAATAAGTAGAATCTTTATTACCGATGCTACGGTCGGTGCTGCAATATGTGTGTAATTGTATTATGGGTGTTGGGGGTTGGAGTGTTTTTAACGCTCTAATCAGTCAGCCTGGGATGAGAGGAGGGTGGGAGAGAGATGGAGGGGAGGGGTAATGGAGGAACAAGAGGAGAGAGAGTGCTGACGTTTGGGGGGGAGGAGGACAGACGGGAGGAAATGTGTGTGTGTGTGTGTGTGTGAGAGAGAGAGATAGACACGGCAAAGGTTCCACACTTCTCTTTGAGAGGAAACAAAGAGTGTTTCCAAACCTGAAGCGCTCACCCTGCATCATCTGACCCTGCGTGACCTCAGCGTGGAGCTCTGCGGCTGTTTCTGGTTCCCGTCTGCACTGTGAAGCTGACAGGACTCTGTGTCTGTGTGCGGCTTGCGTGGGGTCGTGCACCGTCACTGCTGCTGACTCCACTCTGGGGTTTATCTGTGGTTTACCCTGCTGCCAGACAGACTCCAGAGCACAGAAACACTGCTGCGCTTTAGACTTTCTGTAAGAATGCTGGACTGACACCGGCTCGGAGGAGTTTTTCACACCTGCGCTGGAGATGTGCTGATCGAGGGGTAAGTGGGTGGAGATGACGGGAAACTTTGACACATTGTACAAAGTGCTAACCTGCTAATATTACCTTAAAGAACTACTCTAAAACAATGCTAGTCAGAAATTGCTAGTTAATTTCACAAACACTTGTTGTATTCCTCATAAGTCATTGGATCACTATATTATTATTATTTTTTTTTTACTGAATTAATTTAAATTAAGTAAAAGTGAAATTGTAAAGTAAAAAAAAAGATTTTTTTTTTTGTTAACGTAAGCTACAGTACGCCAATGATCTTCTAATAAATTTATTTTTTGCCTAATTTAACCCATAAATATTTTTTTTTTTGTATACATTTATGTATTTAGGTTAATTTGGTGATGTTAAATATTTTTGATTGGAATAAAACCAGTTAATTTTCGATGTTATCACTTTTAGTTTACCTTTTTTTTCAGTGTCAGCAAGTTTTCTCTGTTTCACTTGTGGGTAAATTTTATCCTCAGAGGAAAATGTTATTGAGATACGAGGCTTGAGTTCTCATTCAGGTATCAAATTTGTCTAATCTGAGATTGTTTAAGGTTATATTGAGATTGATTGCAGATTTGGTGTCCTGCTAAGTCTGAGCACAGTTTGAGACACTTTTAAAATCTCTTTTGAAGCTCTAGAGGACTCACATGTGAGATTACAGAGGTCTTTTTTGTTGGGAAAAGACTGAGAAGTGGGATAATCTCTATTTGCTCTCCATTTAATCCCATTAATCTGAGTTTACTGAGATCTCATTTGTGATTATTCTGTCCATTGAAAAACCGGGCTGATGTAAGATCAGTTATTGTTTCATGATTAAGGAATGCAGGGCTGAGTCAAGCTCATTATTAGTAATCTGGTTTTGCCATGCTAGCAGGGGTCTTTGAGTCATTCGCAAGAACAATTCTGTTTTCTGTCAGAAAGTTTGATGGTAGCAGTTTGCGTAAACTGCAGTAATTGCTACCAGTTTGTCCCGCTGTGTCCGATCAGAAGCGATGGGGTTTGGCAGTGATTGTGCCAGGCTGGCACCGGCCTGATGTATGGCAGCAGGGAGAGCTGGTGCAGTGGGCGTCAGATGGGTGTAGTGCTGGGGGAGAGCTGTGGTTCACTGTTGTCTGCAAATCATTTTTGATGGATTTTCCACCGACCTATTGTGTTCATCTCGTGTCACACTGGTAATTCTGGTGAAGATTCGGTGGTTTTGTGATTTAAGCTTCCACTTTGTTGACATTGGATCCTCTTAAAGACGTGTGTGTGTGTGTGTGTGTGTGAGAGAGAGAGAGAGAGAGACAGAGAGAGAGAGAGAGTTTTGGGGGATGGTGATGAGAAAGAGGGTGAGATTTATCTTTCATCTCCTCTTCCTCACACATTCATTTTAAAAACACAAATGGACTAGAGCTTGAAGAGATTTCTTTTCAGAGAGGTTATTTATTTCTTTATTTACATTTGCTAATTTAATAAGATGTGTTAGCAAAATTTTTGCTCAAAATTATTTAAAGATATTTCAGAAAAATATCAAATGTGTGTGTGTCACTCTCTCTGTGTGTGTGTGTGTGTGTGTGTGTGTGTGTGTGTTTGTGTTTGTGTGTCTGTGTGTGCTTAATAGACAAGAAGCATACATTTACATGTCAGAGTTAGATTTTATCAAATGTATTACAGTTTGAAGAGATTTTTTTGAAGTTTTGTATTTTATATTTATCTAAAGTCGCTCACAAGAGGAACAACAATTTTCGTCATTTACAATGCCACGATTTATTGTGTATTACAGATATTGTTGGCTTCTTCACAAATTGCTTTTGTTCTACTTTGTAAGTCACTTATGTAATCTTTGCTAAGTGAATTATCATCGGAAACAATGATTTTGCTAATGATTTAGATTTTTTTTAAAGAATATATATATATATATATATATATATATATATATATATATATATATATATATATATATATATATATATATTACATACATATATACATACATAATTTTTTTATTGTGACCTATTTATCTCCAGTACCTTCCTTTAAAAATATTATTTTTAATTTATTGTTACTGTCATTTTTAATAAACACTTTGTTGACCGGACCCATGCATACAATATGATTGTCCCCATAATGCATTTAAGATAAGAGTATAAATACATTACGTTTTGTTGTTGGTAAACCTGTCAAAAGGATAGAGCTTAACTTGTTTTGAACCAGAACACTTATTTAATCCTTGAGGTTTTGTTTTATCAGTTTACAGATTAATTATTAAAAGGCTGGCACACAGATCCTGGCTCTTTCTCTCTCCCTTTCAGTGGAGATTTGTCACGCTGATAGCATCTCTGAGACTGGATGTGATTGGAATAGACTGAATGCAGACATGAGCAGCTCCCTGCTTCCATAGTGATGGTCCATGCCTAAACGCTGCCTAATCGCCCGGCCCCTCCCATGTGTTCCCAGGGGGTCCCGGGCTGTTTCAGATGGGGGGGGGGTAGGGGCTGTTTAAAGTGACAGGGCTGCACCGGTGGCACTCACAGACGGCAGCAGCGTGGGATGGACTGAGGTGAAACCTGTGAGTCTGGTGAGATCATTGCCTGAAATATGTGCACCTGCAGTGGTTTGTGTGGGTGTGATCGTGTGTGTGCACATCTTTGAAAGCATCGTATTCTTACTGTGGATTAAACAAAGCTTTTGGCATTTCCTCAGAAGCATAAACATTAAATAATAAGTAAGTAAGAGAAATCTTCTCTCCAAACTCTAAAGTTTTTGTCAAGCATGCTAGGAGACGCATGACAAATGAACACATAATGTGTTCCAAAATATCAAACTTGTTTGATATCCCAAAACTGGAGTCTGTGCTCATCATACACTAAATCTGTCAGCTCCGACTTCCCAAACTCTGCAGACTGGCTATGATTTTCAGCAAGTGGATTCGACTCGTCCAGACACTCAAAATATGTGTAATCCGTCTGGTGTATTCCAGCCTTTAAGCTTGGATTGAAGAAAGTATCAAAAAGATATCTTGAATAGACTGATGCTTTCAAATGTGCTGGACGGTGGTCAGCAGTGGACATAATTGGTTGGAATTACCTATAACCGCTGGAAATAGGAAGTTATTGTCCTATGACATGAATCGTTCTGGTAGGTAGGACAGAAGTGCTGTTCAATAGCTATCAGTCACAGCAATAGTCATCTGAAGGATAGGGAGAGAGCTGGGAGTTTTGTAGCTGCTTAAAAGCCCATGTGTCACCAGGGCAAGATGGATTGACACCTGTAAATGAGAGTCAGCGGGGGCTTCTACTCTCCAGAGTTTCTCATTCCGAGGGAAATGAGAAATTATTCCTAAGGATAGAAATCTGGGTCAGTCTGTGAGTGGAATGCACATAAATACATGTCTGGTGTGCGGTGAAAACTTTATGGAGATGTAGGAACAAGACTGAGAGGACCATTTCAAATAGTGAGTGATGAGCAATAGACAGCAGTCAGAGTAATAATGATGATGATGATGAGAATGATAATAGTATAGGAAAAGATAGAGGCAGTCCAAGCATTCTTTGGTTGGATATATCTTTGGGTTGTAGTAATAAAATTTGAGCCCTATTACTATACCTGCACAAACCCTGCATCAGCAGAAAATTCCTCTTTATGTTTATTTTTTGTGGCTAATTTGACTATACTTTATGCAGAATTCTGCAGGTTACCACACAACATTAGCACCAAACATAAAATGCATTGCTGGTCTTGTTATTGGATGATATACTGTAATTCAACTGTGATATGTATTATTTCAGATTAACTTTTTAGTATATATTCATAGTCTTATTTTACACACACACACACACACACACAAACAGTATATCTATATATATAATCTTACATTTTGTTGTTCACTGAATGTCCTGTTTTACTCTAAGTCATGTTATGGGTTTACAAATGTGACTTTTAGACACATCAGTTGGTGCCTCCCCATTTATTTTTTGTCATATGAGCCACAACACACTCTTCTTCTTCAGTTCAGCCAGTATTAATGGTCTGGAGAGTGTCTGTGTTGCAGCTGTGGCCAGCTGACTGTGCCTCCTTCAGCAGCTAATGGCCAGTTCTTATGGTTTGATGTGGGAGGGATGTGCACCTGATCCCCATCCATACCTCCGTCACCTCTTATTCACCACACACACAAGTGCAGCTCATTGACCTTTGACTTTTATCTTCAAACGCTCTGAACTAGAGCATCGTTTCAATTCAACAGCATCTCAGAGCTCCTGCTGTGGGACTGATCATTAGCCAGATGTTCTTTTTATTCAAAATATATATCTTTTTTGATTACTAAATGCATTTTTTGATAGTAATGGTAGTGGTCAATTGCTAGTGTAAAGGTGTGGCCAGATTAGAAACATTTTGCCAACAAAATCTATTGTCAGTAGTGTAGCAAAGCAATGTATGAAGCACATCGGCTTTCTGCAGGTGAGTGTGGCAAATTCACGTGAACAGTTCCAAACTTTTTTTTTTTTTGTAATATGTTCTAATACATTATTGTAATGGCCGATATTATATATATTGGCCGATATATATATATATATATATATATATATATATATATATATAATAAATGTAATGGTATTGAGTTGTATTAATCAGAAATTGGCAGATAATGGATATATAATTAATTAGTTTAATTCATTACTCGCTCAAATCGCCAATTTTTATATTTATATTACTTATGCCATCATCTAGCACTCTTTATCTTTAAGAACATTAATAATTTAGTAACACTGTTAAATGTGATCTTTAGCAAATCTCAAAATTAATATCCAGTTTTTATACTGTATATTATAATGTTGTGATGCCTAAACCTTTAGGATTTAACAATTGATTTTATTGACCAACTGATTTTAGCCTTTAGTATTTATTGTTTATTTAGACAAAATAGCAAATAATTTTTGCATCAGCCATTTATCGGTGAACTTGAAAGAAATTGACTTATCAGTACCTGTCATAATGTTAATGTTGATGCATCCCTACAAACTTCATAACATTGTGAGATGTGCTGTTTATCAGCACTGCATTATGTCCATATACTCCGCCGTCTCTAATCACTGGCCCAGCGCTGTGGTCTGGATGAGCTGAGGTCTCCTGTAACAGAAGGAGGTAGTTCAGAGAGGTTGTGTAGGCAGGAGAATGGCCGTCCATTGTGTGTTGCACCATGCTCTGTGTTTGAGCAGACAATGCATGCGTCAGGTCAGCTGCCTGAGCTCTGCTACAGTAGAGCATTGTTTGCATGATCCACATCTCGCTCTGCAGACAGTAGACCTCTCAGCTCTTGATGGTGACCCAGGGGCATCTGTACACACTTGCCAAAGTGTCTGCTAATCCATCTTTCTCGAAGACAAGCCTTGTTTCTAGCTTTTGGCATCAACTTTGGCATATCTTTGAGGGACAATGATGGGGTTTAGTTGCTGTTGAGAACCTCAGGTTAGGCGTGTTGATTGGCGACCCAGCTGTTTGAGTGGTATGTTTTCCCAGCGCCCCCCCTCCTCATGATATGTGGAGGTTTTTATCATCCTCTCCGGATGGCTGGGAATGGCGCGGGGAGGGGAAAGTGTCAGAGAGTGTTTGGGAGCCTCACATTTCTTTAGTGGTGTCAGTCAGCAGGGCCGTGGCCTCCACACTGAATCAATATGGCTTTTGTTGGGGAAGAAATAGCTCCTTTACAAGCCTGAATCTTGGAGGGAAGCAGGGTTATGCAGGATAACAAGGGAATAAGCATCCTGACACAAGGTTTCAACATTCCCAAAAAAAAAAGACCAGAGTGACACATTTAGCAGCTTCCGAGTTAATTTTCAAACCTCCAAT
The DNA here is from genome assembly GCF_023724105.1 of Carassius gibelio. Taxonomy (NCBI): domain Eukaryota; kingdom Metazoa; phylum Chordata; class Actinopteri; order Cypriniformes; family Cyprinidae; genus Carassius; species Carassius gibelio. Next base: position 6,744,344 of record NC_068379.1, on the reverse strand, counting down.
CTTTGATTTTCCACCATCCATAATTTGGATGCAGTCACAGCAGTCGTACTCCTGCAAACCAGGCAACGTGACCTGATTGGTTGGTTCACTTGGGGTTGTTAATTGATTTCGTGCTTATTTGGGGTTTCATGTCAATAATCCCAGCTGTGCACTTGCTATAATAACTGTCAGACATCTCATATACTCCAGACCCCATTGCACAGACTCCATCCATTTATCCATTAACTGACCATGACAGTCACAAATGGGACTGTTTTACTGTTTTCAGCTTTATATTTAGCGTTCATATGTTTTCACCTCTCATATGCTTAATTTTTAGTGTTTATTTCTTCTTCATGTGATTGAAGAGCAACTGAAGTGTGGCAGGCTGAGGTCTGCACATGTCATTGTGGTGGTATTACTGATCAGAAAGGTCTCCATTAGTTTATACAGCTGCATGTGACCCAGACGGCCTGTAATTAAGCCTGTGTGTATCAGAGCCCAGACTGCCGTCAGCAGTATCTGCTGGAAGAATAATCAGGAGGAAAATCGCTCCAAGTGTGTGCGTAAATTACATTTTAATAACTATTTAAGAAGTTCGGAGTATAAATGTAATAATTCTTAGCTGATTTATTAAACATCTGCTAGAACTGACAAGAAATCTGACTTTACTAAAAGTAACTTTTAAGAGTTAGAATAGCTAAAAAGCTTCTTAAGATAGTAGTGTTGACTATTTGTTCTGATAAATGGAGATGCTTTTTTAGTAAAAGGACGGTTATAAGCCCAAGTATGAGTGAACATTGGAAGCCTCTGTAATATTTGTGTTTGTTATTCACTGGGAATTCATGTTTGTGCAGCCAGTTTGCAGTGCATTGCTGTTACTAAACAGTAGTTGGATGTTTACGGCGTGCTGGTGAACTTTCTCTGTGCCAGACGGATGGGCTGATGCTGAGCAATGTGATGCCAGCTTTTCAAACACAGAATACATGATTCATCACAATCCCTTTGTCTCTCTCTTTCTCTTTCTCTCTCTGTAGGGGACATCACACAGAAAGGCTATGAAAAGAAAAGAGGGAAATTATTGGCGCCCTACATACCCCAGATACAAGGTAAACAACTCACTCACTAATCAACTGTAAATCCAAGCACACGGTGCATGTCTAGGTTAGAAAATCTTCACTCGTCACCTCTTAGACCTTCGTGAGAGGTCTGCATTTTACTGCGGTCTGAACTGATCTGAAATGCATGCACGGTTTCAGTACTGTCAAGGATACTCTGAGCTAGTGGAAACAATGTGTGTGTCTCTCTGGGGAATAGGAGTTATAAAACTAAAACTAAAACTAAAATCTAAGTGCAGGGCTCAAACTGCCTTAAACTCTCAATTATGTGGTGTGTGTGTCTTTGTTCTTCAGTTTAGGGTTGCTAGCAACAACCCAGATATCCAGACATGCTATCTCTTTTTAAATTCAGAATATAGATCTCACAGTTATTTATGGTTCCTTGCTCTTTATTCCGTTTTAAGGCTTTTTTAATTTTATTGTTATTTAACCTATATTCCATGTGTATGTTTAATTTTAGAATGGCCCTGCATAAATATTATGTTATGATATCTGCGGTGGCTTGTGGAAAAGGGAACGTCTGTCTGGGCCCCCGCTCTATATTTTTGGTTTGGCTTTGATACAGGAAATTAGGCCTTCATTTTTGAATTTGCCTTGCAGCAGAGATTGCTCTCCATTGTGGGCTTTGTCTTTGTTATTTTCTAAGCTGGCTGACAGACCACCATACTTTGTCCCATGATGCCCTGAGAAAAGCATACTTTTAAAAACAGTATTTACTAAAGAAATAATATACTTCAAAAGACTTACTGTGTGAAATGAATGCTGTATTTCTAGGCACTTAATTGTATGTTAATTGCAATTAAATGAAAACGTTTATAGTTTTAATTTATATTAAATTCAATTAGCGTGATAACCTCAGACCAAAGAAGAAAATGGCACACCATTTGTGCTGGAAATTTCTATCACCAGTATTGTACTCGTGCACTAGGGCTGAACAAATCTAAGTAGCTAAGCTATTTCTTATGTAAGCACCATCAGTTATTAACAAAGCCTGTTTCTGTTGCTCAGTTCAGTTCTTCATTTGCCCAAATCTCAAATCTACCTTTTTATGTAACCAATTAAAGCTGATTACAATCAAGACTCCAAATGAGACCTCATTAAGGCTGGCGGATCTGCTAAAAGTCTTCTAATTGTTACATTGTGGCATCTTCTGAAACATTGCTTCCAGATCTGACTGGTAACAATCGTTTGAAAGCAGGAATGTGATTGGATAGATATCAGCCAACTGTGGAGGGACATTTCTTTGCTTAGCAACTGGACAGAGTTACTTGTAGCATTTATGGCCTTGTTATCTTTGCACATAGTTGAGCTTTTGTGAAGCCGTACACTATCAGGACATTTTATCAGTGGTTCTGGACAGGCCGTGCATTTTAGCTCTTATGAACCAGAGGCCCTCATTTCTTTTGATGTTGGAGACTGTGCCTTATTGTCCTTACACAACTTTTGCCATCCGTAAGCTTATGTTGAGTTAAGCAGGATTGGGGGTTTTTAGGTGAAGTGTTTCTCAGAACGAGAGCCAAATAAAGTGAGCATGTTCTGTTCAGTCCTCACATGCCTCCGAACTGAAAGAAACAGCAGGACTCTTAGCATTATAATGCTATTACTGCGCAGTTATTGGAAAGACATAAAGCAGTTATGATGGGTTTAATAAAGAACTAAATGAGAGACATTTTTATAAGACATACTTAAAGGAATACCAATCATGTTTGCAGTAATCTGCAATGGAAGTCTATGGGAAAAGGTAATCCAGAGGGTTTAAAAGCAGAAATGAGCTTGAATCTTTTTAAAGCACTTATATTACGGTAAATCTTCCATTCACAATGGTGTTTGAGCTGTAAAGCTGTCTAAATTGTCATTTTAGTGGAAACGCTGTTCTAAATACTAGTTGAACTCATGCTAAAGGCATGTTTCTATACGCAATTTGGGGTAGGGTATATTTTATTATTGGTTTTGAAATAAGTATCTTATTCTCAGACTGCAGTTATATGATAAGCATACAATTAAAACATTAATATCGTTAAATAGTATTACAATTTCATTTCAGTATATTTTAAAATGTATGTTATTTTTGTGTTTAAAGCTGAATTTACAGCGTCATTACTCCAGTCTTCAGTGTAGCATGGCCCTTCAGAAATCATAATAATATGCTGATTTGATGCTTAAGAAACATTTTTTTTGTTGTTATCAATGTTGAGAACAGCTATGCTATTTAGTATTTTTTTTTATCATGTTTGGGATCCATCATACATTTCCCCCCCAATTTTTTTTTTATGAATAGAAAGAAAATAATTTATTAATTAATATATTTGCATTCATTCACTCATTCAGATTGTAAAAACTGAACTTGAAACTGAACTTTTGAAAAACTGAATTGAACACTGCTGTTCAATTTAATGAATCCTTCCTAGAAAAAGTGATTTTAAAATTCTTACCGACTCCAATCTTTAGAACTTTAATTTACTTTTGAAACACTGTGTACTTTAACATTTACTTTGGGGCAGTGTCTTGCCCTATAGACTTCCAATGCAAGTGTATTACTGTAAACTATTTTTTTTAATGAAAAAAAAAAAGTCTGTGATAATCAACAGCAAACATGGAACTTACTAGAACATCCCTTAAATTATTTTAAAAATCCTTTGTTAGGAGGTAAGAACGATGGTAGACCAGGGCGGGGTGCAATTGACAGTCTTTAATAAAGAAAATAGTCTTTCACAGAATAAAGAGAACAAAAATCACGGACTTCTATCAGCCAAAACAGAAATTGCCAGACGACAGGGTCTAAGGGAAAAAACTACATAGATCTCCATGAGGGGAGAGGCAGGGATCCCGGGATGCCAACTCCCAGTCCAAAAACAGAGAAGACCGCCGGCGGTGTGAAAAGCCAAGGGCAGGTGCTGCACAGGTACTCTGCAAACAGGCACAGCCGGATAATACACAGTCCAATGACAGTATAACTCACAGTTGCAATAATGACTAAACAATCCACGGACAAGACAGGACAGGACTAGGAAACAGACGTGTCTCACGAAAGGTCATCGAATAATCCGACAAAGAGACAGGGCTAGAAAGAGAGAATAAGAAGCAGAGACAATCAAGGGCAAAAGAAGGGACAGGTGAGGAGAAGGGAACAAAAGGGGAAACAGCTGAAAGTGATAATGAGTGGAGGAGTGGATATGTGTGCGTGATAGAGTGAGTAAGTGATCACAAGAGGGAGACAGAGAAAGAGGAGAAAAGGCCAGGATCATGTCAGTACCCCTCTCTCAACAAGCGCCTCCTGGCGCTCCTGAGGACAACTGGCGGGTCCGGAGGAAATCATCGATGAGTGAAGGATCCAGGACGTCCCGGGAGGGAACCCAACTTCTTTCCTCAGGACCATACCCCTCCCAGTCGACCAGATATTGACGACCGCGTCCCCGACAGCGCATGTCGAGAATGCGGCGAACCCTGTAGATGGGGGCATCATTGACAAGACTAGGGACGCGCACCGGGCGAGATGGGGGACGGATGACTGGTTTAATGCAAGAGACGTGAAACACGGGGTGGACTCGGCGTAGATTAGGCGGAAGGTGAAGCTTTACTGCGACAGGGTTAATGACTTTAACATTGCGAAATGGTCCAATAAAGCGGGGAGACAATTTACGTGATTCGGACCGGAGAAGTAAATTTGAAGTGGATAACCACACTCTTTGGCCGCAAACGTAGCGAGGGCTCTTAACTCTGCGCCTATTGGCTGTAACAGTCATGCGTCTTCTAGCTCGACAGAGAGCAGATCGCACTCTCCTCCAGGTGCGTTTGCAACGGCTAATAAAAGCTTGCACAGATGGAACATTAGATTCAGAGTCTTGGGACGCAAATATCGGAGGTTGATAACCGAGACAGCAATGAAAGGGCGAAAGACCAGTAGCAGAGGAGGGGAGCGAATTATGGGCGTATTCGGCCCAGGAGAGTTGCTGTGACCATGATGCGGGATTCTGATGGGTGAGACTGCGGAGCATACGGGCGACAATTTGATTAGTCCGTTCAGCTTGACCGTTCGTCTGGGGATGAAACCCGGACGAAAGGCTAACGGATGCCCCAATCAGGCGACAAAACTCTTTCCAAAATTGAGAAGAAAATTGGGGGCCTCTATCAGACACGATATCAGTGGGTAAACCATGTAGCTTAAAAACATGATCAACCATGATCTGGGCGGTCTCCTTGGCAGAGGGGAGTTTATCGAGAGGAATAAAATGGGCCGACTTAGAAAAACGATCTACCACGGTTAGAATAACGGTGTTACCCCCTGAGAGAGGAAGCCCGGTGATAAAGTCGAGTGCTAAGTGAGACTACGGTCATGTTGGAACCGGTAACGGACGGAGTAGACCGGCCGGAGGGGAATTGTCAGACTTAGTTTGTGCGCACGTATCGCAGGAGGCAACAAACCGTCGCACGTCTCGTTCTAAAGAAGACCACCAAAAGCGCTGACGGATAAAAGCGATAATGCCCCGGACGCCAGGATGGGCTGTCAATTTAGAGGTGTGTCCCCATTGAAGAACAGCTCGACGCACGGACACAGGGACGAAAAGCAGCCCCTTAGGGCAGTTGCGCGGGACTATGACACGAGAAAGGGAACGCTTAACCAGCTTCTCTATTCCCCAGACGGTCGTACCAACAACATGACCCGGGGGAATAATCTCCTCAGGCTCAGAAGATGCAGAGGAGTCAAAAAGACGAGACGAGTGCATCAGGCTTGATGTTCTTGGTACCCGGACGATACGAGATGGTAAAATCAAAACGGGTAAAGAATAACGCCCAGCGGGCCTGACGAGCATTTAGTCTCTTGGCCTTGCGGATATATTCTAGATTTCGGTGATCTGTCCAGACGATAAAAGGAACGGGAGCTCCTTCTAGCCACTGTCGCCATTCGCCTAACGCTAGACGGATGGCTAACAGTTCGCGGTTGCCCACGTCGTAATTGCGCTCAACAGGAGAAAGACGTTGAGAGAAAAAGGCGCAGGGGTGTATATTTCCGTCAGCGGTGGAGCGCTGGGAAAGCACAGCCCCGACCCCTACTTCAGAGGCGTCGACCTTGACTATGAATTGTTTAGTGAAGTCAGGAGTAAGAAGGATAGGTGTGGTAGTAAAAAGAGATTTTAGAATGTCGAACGCAGTCTGCGCAGAAGCGGACCATCTAAACTGGGACTTGACTGAGGTCAGATCTGTAAGGGGTGCGGCTACTTGACTGAAATTACGTATAAAACGACGATAAAAATTAGCAAATCCGAGAAAACGTTGTAGCGCGAGACGGGAGTCGGGCACGGGCCAATCGGTAACAGCCTGGACCTTAGCAGGGTCCATACTAATCCCCTCTGCCGAGATGACCGAGCCCAGAAACGTAACTGAGGGGGCGTGAAAAGAACACTTCTCGGCCTTTACATAAAGTCGATTCTCTAGTAGACGCTGAAGAACACGACGAGCATGTTGGACGTGCACCTGGAGAGACGGCGAAAAAATCAGAATGTCATCTAGGTAGACGAACACAAAAACGTTGAGCATGCCCCGTAGGACATCATTGACTAAGGATTGAAAGACCGCGGGGGCGTTAACCAATCCGAAAGGAAGAAGTGCCCGAGGGGCGTATTAAATGCGGTCTTCCTTTCATCCCCGTCCTTGATACGTACTAAGTGATAGGCGTTACGTAAGTCGAGCTTAGTGACTATCTTAGCTCCCTGCAAGACTTTGAAGGCAGATGACATCAGTGGTAATGGATAACGATTCTTGACAGTGATATCATTTAAACCCTGATAGTCTATGCAGGGACGCAGGGAGCCATCTTTCTTCTTAACAAAGAAGAAACCGGCTCCCGCTGGAGACGAGGAAGGAACGATGGTACCCGCGTTGAGCGATTCAGAAAGGTATTTCTCGAGTGCCTCCCTCTCGGGGGCGGATAATGAGTATAGTCTACCTCGGGGGGGCGTTGTACCTGGGAGAAGATTTATACTGCAGTCATATGGGCGATGAGGGGGGAGAGAAGTGGCCCGGGAACGACTGAAGACCTCCCGCAAATCGTGATACTCCTCCGGAACTCCAGACAAATCACCTGGCTCCTCCTGAAAAACAGTTACGGGCAAGACAGGGGGCACAGCAGAAGACAGACAATCAACATGACAAGACAATTTCCAAGAAAGAATAGTGCCTTCTGCCCAGTTAATCTGGGGGTTATGAAGAACTAACCACGGGTGGCCTAAAACCACAGGAGTAAAAGGGGAATAAAAAAAAAAAATAGTCTCTCTATGATTTCCTGAAACAGTAAGAGTCAATGGTGAAGTCCTTCTCTGTACCCTAGGAAGGGAACTACCATCTAGAGCGAACAGGGGGGTGGAGTCTTGTAAATCTAAGAGGGTAATACCTTGTCTTAAAGCCCAAGTCTCATCAATGAAGTTCCCGTCCGCCCCCGAATCCAGCAATGCTGAGCAGGAAACAGACGATCCCAGCCAGCGGAGGTGTACGGGAAGGGAAGTGCAGGACTTAGACGGAGAGACCCATGATGTAGCGCTCGCCAGCAACCCTCCGCCTACTGACGAGCGCTGGCTTTTACTGGGCACCTGGAGACAAAATGATCAGCGGCAGCACAGTACATGCATAGGCGATCCATTATCCTGTGTTGGCGTTCCCGTGTAGATATGCGAAGCCCCCCCCAGCTGCATCGGCTCAGGATCAGCAGCAGAGGGCAGTGGCGGGCGGGTCGCTGTGGAAGAGGGCAGTAACGAAGCCTCCAATCCGCGAGCCCTTCGTCGCCTCTCGAAGCGTCTTTCGATGCGAAGAGCCAGCTCGACAAGGGAGTCGAAATTGTCTGGAACTTCTCGGACAAAGACCTCACCCTTAATCTCAAAGTTCAGGCCCTCGAGAAAGCGGGAGATTAGTGCCGGACCGTTCCATCCACTCGTAGTGGCCAGTGTACGAAACTCAATTGAAAAGTCTGTGACTGACCTCTTCCCCTGGCGCAAGGTGGATAGGAGGCGGGATGCTTCATCACCATGTGCAGACCGGTCAAATACTCGGATCATCTCTTCCTTGAACAGAGAAAACTTAAAGATGCAGTCTACCTCTGCCTCCCAGTTCGCTGCCGCCCACTCTCGAGCCCGTCCATTGAAAAGAGAAATCACATAAGCCACCTTAGATCGATCCTTGGCGTAAGTGGACGGCTGGAGAGAAAAAACGACCTCGCATTGGGTGAGAAAGGCTCGGCATTGTAAAGACTCACCAGAATAGCACGGTGGGTTGTTTAAGCGTGGCTCAGAAGGGTCGCGCTGTCCGGCTGACGCAGTGGTCTCATGACGGTAGTGGTGGAACTGCTGGGTTAGACCCGAGAGCTGGGCGGTCAGGAATTCTACGGCACGTCTGGTGGCGCATAAATCCTCCTCATGTTTCCCCAGCAGAGCACCCTGGAGCTCAACCGCACTCTGAAGGGGATTACCACTCGCCTGGTCCATCTTCTGGTCGGATTATTCTGTTAGGAGGTAAGAACGATGGTAGACCAGGGCGGGGTGCAATTGACAGTCTTTAATAAAGAAAATAGTCTTTCACAGAATAAAGAGAACAAAAATCACGGACTTCTTTCAGTCAAAACAGAAATTGCCAGACGACAGGGTCTAAGGGAAAAAACTACATAGATCTCCATGAGGGGAGAGGCAGGGATCCCGGGATGCCAACTCCCAGTCCAAAAACAGAGAAGACCGCCGGCGGTGTGAAAAGCCAAGGGCAGGTGCTGCACAGGTTCTCTGCAAACAGGCACAGCCGGATAATACACAGTCCAATGACAGTATAACTCACAGTTGCAATAATGACTAAACAATCCACGGACAAGACAGGACAGGACTAGGAAACAGACGTGTCTCACGAAAGGTCATCGAATAATCCGACAAAGAGACAGGGCTAGAAAGAGAGAATAAGAAGCAGAGACAATCAAGGGCAAAAGAAGGGACAGGTGAGGAGAAGGGAATGAAAGGGGAAACAGCTGAAAGTGATAATGAGTGGAGGAGTGGATATGTGTGCGTGATAGAGTGAGTAAGTGATCACAAGAGGGAGACAGAGAAAGAGGAGAAAAGGCCAGGATCATGACATCCTTATCATCATCAAAAAAATAAATAAAATAAACATTAAGTCACTATTCACCAAACCAGGATTAACACATAACATAGCGCAGAATATTCTACAAATCATAAACTAGTCCTACAGTTAACATCGCTTGTGTTTGTAAGTCTTTGTGATCTTTGGTTAAATATGTGACCTCTCCTGAACTCATTTCGGTTGTTTAGGGATATTAGCCCTCATTGAGAAAAGCCCATTGAATGCTCCACCATGTCAACACAGTCAGGTGAAGTTCTTTTCAGCGATTCTAGGGGTCAGAGGTCAATATGAAGTGGTTGCTAGGCAAACGATTTGAGAAGAGGTAAACCATCCTGTATTGCCTGCTTTTGCTTTCTAAGAAAAAGGATAATAAGACACTACTTGTCTTAACCTTTGATAGATGTTCTGCCACATGTCACAAAGTTTCACAAACCTTTTTCTTAAAATGTCCCTATCTGTCCCTGTGTTGTTATAAATGAATCCTGAGGTATTTGTAGCATCCATTTGTCTCTTCCTGGTGTGATAGATGGAGGGGTCACCAGACCGGAGATCAGAGCATAAGTCTCTTTGATTTCTCAGTTTTGCTGCGGCAGCTACAGCTGTGTTGGGTCTTATGTAACCGCAGCGCTGCATGACTTACCAGTCTTAACCTTGTGCAAGGTGGAGATTTCTCCAAATACACAGAAACTATGCTGACATTGAGCTCCCTGCAATTTAAGATTTAATCAAACAGTTTAAATGCAGAGGTGACACATCATTTATGTCACCTATTTTCAATTTATAGTATTTAGTGCTGTTAAATTAACTAATCACACCCTTTGGACATGAACATTATTAAATATACTCTTCTATTGCAGTAATTTCACATTTAATCTTCCAATTAATGTAGAAACAACATTAAGACTTTACGCTTTATATATATATATTTAATGGCACCTCTTATGACTGAAGCCTGAAACAGAATTGTAGAAAATAAGCAGTTTATTTCACCTAAAGTTTTTGACCTAACAGGCCGTGACTGCAACAAACTAGTTATCATCCTACTTTTTTAAATTTTTTTGAGGCATCGATTGCACTGTGTAGCTCCACCCACAGCTAAATGTGATTGGTTCAAAATCGGTCTCCATACAGTTGTATATTAAACATCAGACAGCATTTTGTGGTCCTTCTAGAATGATTTATTTTGCCAGTTTGAGGTAATTCATATTGGTGAGAAGTTCTCAATGGCAAACATAGTCCCACAGCCTCAGCTGAAACTGAAACTTTCGTAACTTACTCATATTGCCTGCGGCTGTCACAGCAGAGCAAACCTTGCCCTTGTGGGTTGATGTAAGATTTGTGTGTCTCTTCAGCCCATGTCTGTCAGGTTTGATGAAATATTTTGAATGTTACACTCTCTGCGTCAGCACTGGATCACCATGAGAACTCTGTTCGGAGCTCAGATATGGTGGAAAGGGCCCATTGATCTCATGGTGTTGTATTACTCAGACCGCAGAGACAGCAAAAGTCACAAGAAGATTCATGTTGCTATCTAAATGCAAGGATAGTGTTGAAATGTAATACTGTCACTTCAGTTGTTTATTAAGTGCAGTGACCTTTATTCTGTAATGTTGGTTTTGTTCATTCTTAATGCACTGTAATTTCTTCTATGCACAGCGACCCCATGCTATGCACATGACCCCATGCATCCTTTGTTTTACACTGCAGTAACTGTAGCTTGATAATGGGTAAAATGTCGAGCATGGAAATTGAAGCAATGCATTTGTCTGTCAGATGATACTATTCAGGTCTGTCTTGTGTGCAGGTGTAGATCCGTCTCTGCAGATAGAGCATAGGATCCAAACATCATCACAGGTGGCCCCTCCAGGGTCCAAACAGAACAAGCCCCGGGTTGCAAACTCAAGGGATGAGCGCTTCAGATCAGGTAGGAACATTTCTCTGCTAAACTCTGTAATCATGAGGCACAGATACCAATTCAGTGGTACTGGCAACCCATTCCCTTGTGAAAAAGAAGAATATGCTTATAAAAAGAGCATTTATTATATGACAATAATATACTTGTAATAAAATATACATATGTGTGAACTGAACTATCTCTGTCTGTCATCACAGACCTTCATACAGAAGCAGTACAAGCAGCCTTGGCAAAGTATTCAGAGAGAAAGATGCCAATGCCCTCTAAGAGACGCTCTGTTCTAGTGCAGTCTTCAGTTGAAGCGTGCACTCCCCCAGGTAAACACACACACACACACACACACACACACACACCACAGTCACAAACAAAGCTAGGAGTGGAAGGATTCCTTACAGTTTTATGGGAGCACTTAGTTTTATGAGAGCAGAAAATATTTCGGAAGCGTTTTTTTACTTTATGTTTTCATTTTTCAGCTGACAGCAGTTGACAATGTGCATTTCAGTCCTTGATAGTATCAAGATGTTTTGATCTTCTGAGCCTTGAGAGAACAATGCATCGTTTTCTGAATAATAGGCTCATTATTTACACAAAGAGAATGGCTTCTGACCACTCCGATCCCAGACCACCTTCCCACACGCCTGCATATGGAGATGTTTAACAAAATTCCAGATTTATTGACCCACTGGCTGCATATTTAGTTATAACATTAAGTTAACACACAAACTTTAGATAATGCAAAGTGGACATTGTATCATTTTTTCAAATCTTCAGTTTTTTCATAGCTCATTTGATTTTCCTTATGGTATTAACAGGTTCCTTAGAATAAATGTGACACTTGTTGACATACTGTACAATAACAGCACAGAGCTCTAACATTAACGTGGACAGCTCAGATCATCTGATTTGGTAGATTTTGATCTGAAATGTTTCATATTGAAATCTTGGACTTTTGAAGGCAAAGTTTGGTATTCTTGCAGATTATTGTGAGATATTATTATAATCTTTTCTGAAACTCAATAGGAAACGTGAGATTACTGGTGTATTTTTCTCAGGAAGAGAAACCACTATTGGCCCGCCATGTAATACCATTGCTGTCTTGAATAAATAACTGATACATTAAGTCCCTTTTCAGTCATGGTGACTTTCAAAATATAGTTTAATGTCATTTTATTGCTAAGAAAATGAGTGTACAGTTTTATCAGCCTAGGTCTGCTACATTTGGTGCTGCTGGCATGAGCGAAGCCTTCTGCTGAAACATATTCAGATTTACAGGTATTAGGATACACGCTGCTCCTGCAGGGTGAAGTAGAAAAAACCCTGTCGTAGATGGACACGTGGTGCTGGGGAGGAGGAGGGCTAAAGAAAGTGGGACAGAAATAAATAAGGTTGCGAATATACAAAAGAGAGATTAATTGACTGAGTTGTGGGCTTGGAAAAATCAATCAGGAATTTTATGACTGATTTTTACTAAAAAAATACAATTTTTAACAGTAATTTTCATTACTATTGGTTATTTACTGCTGTATCTGTGTTGGTGTTATTAAGACAAAAGTACTATATTTAGCCTTGACTTCTTTATGATTTCACATTATTACAATCTGAGGTCAGAGAAGCTCGTCTCCTCATATTTGTGTGACGTCTTTGCTCTGTCCTTCAATTTGGATTATGTTAAGGTCTCTCCCTGTTTGTTTTGCATTAACGAGTTTCTGAGTCTGATACACTCTTCTGTCCTTCTTCAATAACAATGATGAAGTCAGTGAAAGGTCAGTGGGATTAAAGGTTCAAGGGTGGGGTCAGATCAGCATAACGGTCCCGTTCAGGGTCGCCCCCTGTGGGAATTGGTCATGGTCCGCTAATTCTTTTGTGCCCTGGACTAATGCACACCGCACACATAAAGTGGCTAAGTTTTCTGATTGCCCCAACAGAGATGATCTGATAACCCATCTGGCCTGTCAGATACCCCTCTTACCCCATGCCCCATCACCTCTCACCTCATTCTTGACCCAAAAGGGTAACAAATATGCCATTATTTACTTATTGATGACAGATGTAAATTACTTGTGCCCTATATAAGGCTTTTAAATAGCTTATGCTTTATAGCTTATGTTATAAAGTGCCTTAAATACTTATAATGCTAATACTAATAATGACAAATTACACATCCATATAATCAAACATTTCCTCTTGCGATCAGTCATGTGACATGCGAGAACCAATGGCGTTTGGTATCACTGACATCAAACCTCTATATTCTGTAACAACAGAGCAGCTTTATTAGTATGACTGATTTGGTTTAACTTTTATCTGAATCTGACCAGCTTGAAAAGTGCCGTCTGACCCACTTTCCTGGCCGTCTTTGACGCTGTCTCTGATCTTATACTGCTGTGCATCCATTATCCTGTTAGCTCCTGATCTTGTCGAGTCCTGGTGAAGCTGTGCTGTTTGTCCTCTGGATGTGACCTCAGACTCTGTTCTGGTGGAGTGACTGATAGAGATGTTTTAGAAGAATTATTTCTGATTTAAAGGTCAGGTTTTCAGTACAGCAGTTGTTAAAAGTCTTCATTCTGTCTCCTCTTGACTCACCTACACCATTTCATTTCTGCCTCATTCTTTCTCCTTGCTGTCATTCTCAATTTCTCTCTCAAATCACTTCTCTTCTCCCATGACTCTGTTTCATGCCTATTGTCTCTGCCTCTCTCTTTCTATCTTGCTCGTTCTAAATCTGAGTCAAGGATACTCTCGAAGTGCCTGAGGACATGAAGTGGGAATAGAATTACAACTCAAAATAATGAGCCTAGTTTGTATGCTAGCTGCTTATAAATTATTAAACATGCAGAAATTCTAAGAACAATTCTGATCACATCTAAACAAAAATTCTTAAATCTAAACAATAATAGTGGTATAGTGAATAATATTAATTTCATTAAAAAAATGGTTTGTATGGTAGTGAATATTGAGTACATTTTGTTTATATTGATATTCATATTATTGAATATTGGTCTTGATCCACCTTGTTCTCTAAATTAGCATCCTCATTACTCATTTTAGTTTCAAAATGTATACAAGTTTCTTCTCAAACACATGCTAAGCTTCAGTTTAATTTGTAATTCAGGAGTTGCTGAGGGATCAGGACTGTTTATAACTAATAATAACAGGTATCAGGCACCCTTCAGTGTAAGTAGATTATTATTTTATTAATTTTTTTCATAAGAATGCTGTTTTGAAGAGATACATTAGGATAATGCATGACTGTTTGTTGCTCAATGTCTGTCTCCTAATTTGCTGGACACCCTCCATAGTAATTGCTCCCTGTGGTTAAGTAATTGCATAATTAATGTTAAATGAATCTGCTACCACCTACAGGCTTTTTGTCAGTCAATCTCGCTCTCCTTTGTCTTTTACGCTTTCCTTTTGTCCCTTCTTTTATCTGTTAAGCTGTTTGATGATGAAAAATACAATAAATGTTGAAAAAGTAACTGCTGAAATTTTACAATCGTGCAAATTTTACTCTATGTGTATATATATATTAATTAACTAGAAAAACACCAGCTCATTAATGTTAATAGAGTTAATGTGAATAGAGTAAGTTCTGATAGAGTTAATTAATCATGAATTATCACTGTTGTTAGACTTTTTAAATCCCAGCAGAAGATGCCTTATGCATGATGAAGAACTACAGATGGTTTAGCTATATGACATATTTTATTCATTAATTGGCAGACATCTGTTATTTTCTATGGCATTACGTTTATAATGTACTTATAATAGGGAAAATGATGTGTGTTACCATAAATGCAGGCCTCATATACTTGGTCTCTGGCCACATGAGCATTACATCATATGTATTTTCCATCTTAACACCCGACAGTTCTCATCAAAGTGATATTATAGTCTGAACTGAGAACAAACGCTTTTTGCTTTCTCTTCCGCAGTGATCATATATTAGTCCTTCTGATGGTTATGATGGAAGCTGTGAATAGCTTAGATTTTTTTTTTTATAAAGACATTTTACAGTACAGTGGTTCCAAAAAGCTTCATTAAAAAATGAATATTGTTAGCTCTAAAGTGATAAAACAATAAATATGCTGTTCAAAATGATGATGGATGGAAATTAATGCGACATTGGTTATGAAATTTCAGTGGATTATATTGATTGACTCACCAGTCACCATCTGACTCAAAGATACTGAGCAAAAAAATCATCCAAAATTCATCCAGTGCTGATACTGGAGTAAAAGGGTTCCACCTAACCATTAGTCCTCTTGTTCTTGACTTCCCAGACACCTCCTCTGCATCAGAAGACGAGGGCTCGCTGCGCCGGCAGGGACGCATCGCCTCCTCGTCTCCATACCAGGCACACCCCAGTGTAGAGCACTGGTTTAACAGAGTCATCCAGGGCTCCTCCACCTCATCGTCCGCGTCCTCCACCTCCTCCCACCCTGGAGGAAGACCCCACCATGCCACGAACGCCACGTCCGCTTCAGCCGCAACCGTACTGGCCGACCTCATGGCTCAGACACAACTAGGTCAGTACTCACTAACCTCTCAGATCAGACCTACTGTACACTCTGGCTTCAACCACTCTGTGTTTAGATTTATGTGTCCTTCTAAAACTCAGATGCAGGTTAGTGCCCTGCTGAGAAGAAAGAGCAAAATGTGTGCAGCTGAAAGACATAGTCCACCTAAAAATTGTAATTCTGTCATATTTATTCACCCTCATGTTGTTCCCAAAGGAGATGTTTAGCAGAATGTTCTTTTCTATACAATGAAGTTGAATAGAGACTGGGCCTTTCAAACTCCAAAATAACAAAACAGCACTATAAAGTGCCCTGCATTTAAAGTCTTCCGAAGCCATAGAGTAGCAGTGTGTGAGGAAAGATTTGAAGTTTATCTCTACAGTTGACAATTTGTTCATGACATGCTTGCACCCTGCTTATGTTTACAGCACTTTACTACTCTGCTACTGCTCACGGCGATGATAAATTCATGGTTTTAATGTGCTGGCTGCATGCTTGCATGGTGCATGGTTGTTGTTTTCATCGCAATGCTGGCACATCTTTAGGGTCCTAGCGAATCTGTGCAAATAAAGCCAGCATTGGCCTTGTTAGTTTGACAGGCAAACAAAAGATCTGAGCAGGTTCCAGTACTGCTGTAAAATAATCATTTTTGGCAACCTTCACTGTTAATGAAGGAATATCTCATGCAGTACTCACCCTCATGTTGTTCCAAACTCTAAATATTTCAAAAAACACCATGAATGTATCATAAAAGTAGTCCACACACCTGCCATATTTATACTTTAACTCAACACAGGGCTACAGTACATTTCAACACTGTCATAAAAAAACTTATAATTGTTAACAGTTAAAGACACTAAAAATGCGATGGTAAAACCTGTTAATGTGTGAATTCCCTCTATACAGTGAAAAACTACTGGAACATTTTATGTAATTTAACAATAAAATACTGTTAAATACTGTTACCATTTTTTGTTTTAGTGGAAAAGAACCATCAAGTGACATTCCCAGAAAGACATGAAGTGACTTTAGCCACTTGTCTTTGTAAGGTGTTCGCCAGAAAAAAAAAAAAGATTTAAGTGATTTAGTGTATTAACATTATTTCACTTCATAAATATGCATTTTTTTAACCTTAGATGTAAAATGCAGTTGTTAACTGTTGCTATCATATTTTTCATGGTCGTGTATATATAGAAAAAAATAATGAAAATTGTACATTTTTAATTTTGAAAAGTCTTCAGAAATCATTCAGTTGTTTTGTCTGAGGAACAGACTGGACTCAACCTCAAACTTTCAAGATTGCCGAGATTGACAACTTTTATGGTGCTTTGTTGGTCGCTTTTGGTCAGACAGCCTCTAGTTGCTATTTGCTTTCAATGTATGTACAGGAACAGAATAAAGTCTTATTTTAGTCATATAAATGTTGAATGGCATGAGAGTGAGTAGCAAAATAACTCCAGAACACATTCACTTTACTGCTCTGCTCTTCACAGAGTTCTGCTTATAAACATTTGCATTCCCCTTATCTCTCCTTTTCTGTTATCTCCTCCTCTTTCTTTCATCCTCTTTTTCTGCTTTTCTGCCCTTGAAGGCCACTCTCATCTAGCTGGCCCTGGGCGCTGACTGTAAATAACCTCAGATTTCACAGTGTCAGAGCCACTCTGTGTGTCCACTGTTCTAAAGCAGTCTGCAGACAAACCAGCTGTACAAGGGAGGATTAAATGCAAATCAGCTACTTGTTGGTTATTAGTGGGGAAATCACTTATATTTATATATATATATACAGTTCTGTTCAAAATAATAGCAGTACAATGTGACTAACCAGAATAATCAAGGTTTTTCGTATATTTTTTTATTGCTACTTGGCAAACAAGTTACCAGTAGGTTCAGTAGATTCTCAGAAAACAAATGAGACCCAGCATTCATGATATGCACGCTCTTAAGGCTGTGCAATTGGGCAATTAGTTGAATTAGTTGAAAGGGGTGTGTTAAAAAAAATAGCAGTGTGGCATTCAATCACTGAGGTCATCAATTTTGTGAAGAAACAGGTGTGAATCAGGTGGCCCCTATTTAAGGATGAAGCCAACACTTGTTGAACATGCATTTGAAAGCTGAGGAAAATGGGTCGTTCAAGACATTGTTCAGAAGAACAGCGTACTTTGATTAAAAAGTTGATTAGAGAGGGGAAAACCTATAAAGAGGTGCAAAAAATGATAGGCTGTTCAGCTAAAATGATCTCCAATGCCTTAAAATGGAGAGCAAAACCAGAGAGACGTGGAAGAAAACGGAAGACAACCATCAAAATGGATAGAACAATAACCAGAATGGCAAAGGCTCAGCCAATGATCACCTCCAGGATGATCAAAGACAGTCTGGAGTTACCTGTAAGTACTGTGACAGTTAGAAGACGTCTGTGTGAAGCTAATCTATTTTCAAGAATCCCCCGCAAAGTCCCTCTGTTAAAAAAAGGCATGTGCAGAAGAGGTTACAATTTGCCAAAGAACACATCAACTGGCCTAAAGAGAAATGGAGGAACATTTTGTGGACTGATGAGAGTAAAATTGTTCTTTTTGGGTCCAAGGGCCACAGGCAGTTTGTGAGACAACCCCCAAACTCTGAATTCAAGCCACAGTACACAGTGAAGACAGTGAAGCATGGAGGTGCAAGCATCATGATATGGGCATGTTTCTCCTACTATGGTGTTGGGCCTATTTATCGCATACCAGGGATCATGGATCAGTTTGCATATGTTAAAATACTTGAAGAGGTCATGTT
Source organism: Carassius gibelio (assembly GCF_023724105.1). Lineage (NCBI taxonomy): Eukaryota > Metazoa > Chordata > Actinopteri > Cypriniformes > Cyprinidae > Carassius > Carassius gibelio. The sequence goes on along the minus strand of NC_068379.1, from coordinate 6,725,931 downwards.
GCCCTATGCTGAAGAGGACATGCCCTTGAAATGGTTGTTTCAACAAGACAATGACCCAAAACACACTAGTAAACGGGCAAAGTCTTGGTTCCAAACCAACAAAATTAATGTTATGGAGTGGCCAGCCCAATCTCCAGACCTTAATCCAATTGAGAACTTGTGGGGTGATATCAAAAATGCTGTTTCTGAAGCAAAACCAAGAAATGTGAATGAATTGTGGAATGTTGTTAAAGAATCATGGAGTGGAATAACAGCTGAGAGGTGCCACAAGTTGGTTGACTCCATGCCACACAGATGTCAAGCAGTTTTAAAAAACTGTGGTCATACAACTAAATATTAGTTTAGTGATTCACAGGATTGCTAAATCCCAGAAAAAAAAAAATGTTTGTACAAAATAGTTTTGAGTTTGTACAGTCAAAGGTAGACACTGCTATTTTTTTGAACACACCCCTTTCAACTAATTGCCCAATTGCACAGCCTTAAGAGCGTGCATATCATGAATGCTGGGTCTTGTTTGTTTTCTGACAATCTACTGAACCTACTGGTAACTTGTTTGCCACGTAGCAATAAAAAATATACTAAAAACCTTGATTATTCTGGTTAGTCACATTGTACTGCTATTATTTTGAACAATACTGTATATATATATATATATATATATATATATATATATATATATATATATTTATATATAAAAGACTATAAAGCTCTTCTTTTGGCCGATTAGAATAAAATGGACAGTAAACATCACATGGAAAGGGAGAGAGATAACAAAGTGTTGCAAACTGGCTTAAGCAAACATTGCTCAGTGTAAAGTATCAAAGAAACGTAGCAAATCAGAACATATTTGATGTTTAATTACATGCTTTATGTAAACAAAATATGTTCGTGTAGACCTATTTTGGACTATTGAGATTTTATTGCTGGCACATCCCGCACAGCTTCTTAAATATACAACACCCGATTCCAAAAAGAGTTGGGACACTACAAATTGTGAGTAAAAAAGAAATGGAATAATTAACAAATTTCATAAACTTCTGTTTTACTCACAATAGAATATAGATAACATATCAAATGTTGAAAGTGAGACATTTTGAAATGTCATGCCAAATATTGGATCATTTTGGATTTCATGAGAGATACACATTCCAAAAAGTTGGGACAGGTAGCAATAATTTTCTCAGTTTAAACATTTGATATGTCATCTATGTTGTATTCTGAATAAAATATTGAAATTTGAAACTTCCACGTTGCATTCTGTTTTTATTCACAATTTGTACAGTGTCCCAACTCTTTTGGAATCGGGTTTGTATGATCAATATCATAATTTATCATGGGTTTTATCACAGAACAGCCCACCATGCATTACTGTACTTTGACCTCCACTCACCTTTGACCTTTGGCACCTCATGACAGACAACCACAGTGCACCCCCGGATGTGACAGGCCTGTCGGAGCGCTCGGTGCATGCGGAGCGTCCACAGGTGGCATCAATGCGAGGGCTTCCACGCAGATACACACACACCAGCATCATGGAGACCGCCGATGGTGAGTTCCCTAAAGCTTCAGCCTGCTGTCATGACGACAGCAGAGCATCTTCCTGTCACACACACCTCTTTCCTGTGAGAAAGAGGAAATGTCATGCCATCTCTCCACAGAACTCTCAACTCTACTGCAACCACAGGTTCAAATGGATTGATTTGAGTTTTTAAAAAATGTTTCACATTAAACAGTGTGTTTTTAGCTCTGCTTCAAAACTCAGTTGCCTCACATTCTACAGCCTACTTAGGGAGCATAGGAACAGCCACGGAACCTCATAAGGGAATCACACTTGATTCGATTACAGTCTAACAACTAATGATAATGTTGCGAAGCTAAAAATGCTGATTACACGGAAATATAAAGTTGACTTGTCCAACTTTCTGGATCCTGTGAAGCTGGAGGCTTTGGATCAGAGCTAATTACGGTAGATGGATTTACAGTTAACTAAATATATAAAAAAGAGTGGGATATTTTATTATTGGTTGTTTTTTGTATGCTCCTGCATGCTCAAGCCAGATAGCATCATCCCATCAGTATGCTCTTATTTTATTTTTATTTTTATTTTTTTTTCTATTGCAGCAATAGTTCACAAAAAAATGTTAAATTCTGTCATCATGTACTCAGCTGCATTTCACTGCAAAATACAATCTCATTTACACACATTCAAGCTTAGTGTGTGTTGATAATACACTTGAGAACCAAATATTTATTTATTTTTTTTCGTGAATTATTCTTCAAGCTGATTAGCAAATCTAATAAGCGGTTCTCGCAAGTACTGTGAACACGCCAGGTTTGAATGGATCGAAGCACAATTGTGTATTGAGATTTGATGAAAGGTAATGATTCATAATTCATTTCACCTGGAAGAGAGGACAAAAATGCAGAAGACCTCAGCTGTGTGGTAGCACTTTAAATTGAGTTAGGACAAGACAAAGGCAGTGGGCCAGATAAGCGATTTGAAACTGGACCACAACAGCACATCGAGTTTGAAAGTGAGTTCTGTAAGTAATACGCCCATAGTGTTGGTGTGAAAAAAGAGCTGCTTTTATCCTCCATGGTAATCAGTAATTTTATGCATTATAAAAACGTGCACGTAACTTTGGTTACAGTAGCCCATCCTAATAATAATTTGTCAATATAAAAAGTAATGCTCTTAACAGACCTGTGTTTTGTATCACTAGTCCAGTGTCAGTTCTCGGAGCATATAAGTCATGCCCGCGTGAGGCAGGCTGCTTCTGGCTCGTGCTGTTCTGCAGTTTATTAAAAGTTGGTTAATTCTGAACTTGTTGCGTGTCCATATTGCACCAAAATGCAACACTGCACTCATTTGGCTCCGCAGCAACACAGGTGAAGGCGATTCGATGAACGGTTCTCGACATACAATACTCTGTTAGTATTGTATGTCGAGAACCGTTCATCGAATCGCCTTCACCTGTGTTGCTGCGGAGCCAAATGAGTGCAGTGCCTGGAGATTCCTGCCTTTAATAGAGAGGAGAATATGTTCAGCCACTCCCTCCGAAGCTTTGAATATTCAGTGTTGATTACTATCAAAGCTTCAAAGCTAAAAAAATGTAGCCCTAGTTGATGATGACTAATCAGTTTTCATTTTTAGGTGTACTGTCCCTTTAAGACATAGAGTTGTACATCTATACATCACATCAGGTTAAAGATTAACCTGCTTTCTTTGCTGTGGCATATAAGTTCTTTGAAGGAAAAATATTTGGTTATGGTTAAACACAACAAAATAAAAAGCATGGAAAACTATCAGATTTTTTTTTTTCCATAGCCATGCTCAATTAGAAGTCTCCTCAGCTCTGTAGAAGCAGCATGCTGTCATGAACACGTGTTTTTATTCACAATTTCTCTTCTTTAGGCACTGACAGGGGAGATGGGGAGGCCATGGATGGTATTTATATGTCTCTGTGCATCTGTCCCAGCTGTGACCTCTGTCTGCCTAAACTTGTCCACTACGTCATTTTTCAATATTACTATCATAAGAATATTATTTCCTCCTAATATGTCTCTTTTTGTCTTTTTGATGTTGTTTAATTATTCTTTCAAGGTATTCTAACAGCATTTATAATAGGTTCTGCATTATGGGAAGATGCAACACTATTGTCTAGAAATATCTAGGACTGAGAATGTTTTAGGTGTGTTTGTGTTGATCCATCTTTTGTGAAAAAGAAAGTACACTTTTGCATACTTTTAAAGAGTACTTATTACAGAAATGGATGTAATGTTTTTATAGTTTTTTATAAAGTTTTTTTCAAATACAAATATTCAAAACAAATATTCCAGTTAAATTTTAATTAAAAGCACTTAAGTATAACTTAAGCACGTCTGGCAAGCATTTATTGTACAATAAATATACATGGAAAATTATGTATTTAAATATATTCATAAATACACATTTGTAATGATAAAGTTACAATTCAGTACTTTTATAATATTTTTAGTTTCTCTGTGATATTTAATACTGAACTAACTACATTTAAAATGATAAACAAGCATAAAAATAAGTACAGCATGACAAATGATGAAACAGAATTATTTAAATTTACTTTAATGCTTTTGATTTGACATTATTACAAAGTGGACTTAAGTGTGTTATTAAACATACATTGCACTTAAGTACATTTAAGTTACTGTTTTCATTATGTTATATAATCTGCAAGTACAGTATTTAAAAAAATATAATTTGAAGTGCACTTCTTTTTCAGAAGGGAGAGCTTACATTTTAAGTTAATGTGTGATGAGATAATTTGACAAATGGTTCTTGCTTTTAACATTTAAGTTATGCTATGCTCTGTGATTTTTACCAGCTTTTCAGATCAAATGTCACTTTTTTTATATGATTTGTACTCTACAAAAGAGAATTTTAGTACAATACCATCATGGTTGAAAAGTGTTGCATGTTAGCCACAGTATCATGGTAGTGTTAGTGCGTGATTATTTTGTTTAATAAGGTTAATGTGGCTTATGGACATTTATGAGGTAGGATTACAGTAGTTATGTTGTGGTGACCCCTTACATGAGAGGATTCATTCTTGTGTGTTTGGGGAGCTGTTACTGTAATTGGCTTCATCGTGTTCTGCGGTGAATTCTGGGTACTCGATCTGTGAGTGTGTGTGAGATGCATACAGAGACAGGGGGCAGACAGACAGCGGCTGAGGCTCAGGTGTCTCATGATAATGGAATGTCGGAGAACATCTCAGTCATGCATATATACATGACACAGCCATCTCTCTGTGGAATACATAGCCAGACATTTAACAGAGAAATGGAGAATAGATTCATCATATGAAGATGATTGTTGTGTCTTGATGTTTGATTCTTTGATTGTGTGAAAGCCTACTTTTACCTCAATAGAAACATTTGATGGTTGATTCTGTATTTATTTTTATAAACCAGCTAAGAATTATTCATTAAAACTTTGTTTTTGTTGTTGTTGTTGTTAAATGTAACAAAATATATTCAGAGCTTGTGTTTCTGTGAAGAGTGGAACTTGGAGTGTAAATATTTGTTCTGATGGCAAATTAATTTGAATGCATTTCTTTGCTAAATGTGATCTAAATGGGATCCACTGTGTTGTTTGAAATTCAATTTGATTATTCTGGTACAATTTATAATTATGCAGAATATTTATGACGGAACAATTTACACTACATTGGAAAATTGCTAAAAACAACCATGCGATTTGTAATAACCATTTTACACAATCACAGTAAATTAATTTTGTACAAAAAGTTTCCACATGATACATACATAGCGAACTGGGATTATTAATGTATTCTGTAATGAAAGATGCATCAGTTTTACACCACTAATGCTAGCCTTAAAGACACAAAGACATCTCTGTACAAAAATATGTATTATATATAGAAGTACGCTATATATAATTAATATTATTTATTTTTTCTAAAAAGATATTCTACTACATTCTATGGATTTTAGAACACAGTTATAATTAATCAGTCTTCCCCACTAAATCATATTGATGATTTATAATATTATAAAAATAAAAAAAAAATTCATTGTATTGCGTTGTGTCACGGTTTGTAAAAACTTTGTAAAATGACCTAGTGCTCATGTTATACTGTGAGATTGTTTAACATGTATTAACTTGCATCTTTTGTCCCAGTGTTTTATGTGAACAGAGTTTTACTCTATTTAAACTGTAATCCTAAAGCCTTCTGCAAAGCATATAGTGAATGATCAGACACAGTCTTTCAGAGGAAAGCTCATGAATGGTTGATGAGATGGGTAACTGGCTAGCGGTTTGTTGCTAGGCAGCGTGAGTCCAGCTGCTTCAATCAGAGTCAAGGAGCCTTTGATGCTTTGGGTCAGCACGCTCAGTACCATCTCAACCAACCCCATGGGTGTACAGCCTTACATTGACTGACAGGCTGTTGTGTGAAACTGTCCCCACCATCCTTTCACAGTGACCTTTCCCTGATTTTTTTTTTTATCTCATCCTCTCCATCTTTCTCTCTCTTTCTCTGTCTGTCTCATCTTCTCCTGACACTATCTCTGTCTAAAGGCGTTCCAGTCAACAGTCGAGTGTCCTCTAAGATTCAGCAGCTCCTAAACACTCTGAAAAGGCCAAAGAGACCCCCTTTGCGAGAGTTCTTTGTTGATGACTTCGAGGAACTTTTGGATGGTAGGTTCATTTATCTAGAAATATCTAATTCAGTCATGAAACTCTAGATGGCAAGTTTAAATGTCTTGTACATGCAATCTGCTATCATTCACATCATTTGCTAAATGCTGATTAGTCCCTGCTCAACTAATGAGCTTGCTTGCTCAACATTTAAATAGTCTGGTTCAGTGTGTACTGTAAGCTGGTCCTGCCATGCGTTCCTCTGAAACCCTCCACCTCCCCCAGCTCCACCTGCCTAGGTTGTATTCCACTTCAATTTTAGACACAAACTCACAAAATTGCCTACCATTCTGATATGTGTTCCACTTCGTCAAGATACTTAGTGACATTTAAAATCATAAACATAAACTCTGCTCCAAAAACTAGTGAGCTGCTTACAGCATCGGTCATGGAAGCTTATAAATGACTGACTTTGAATACTTTATGTAGGCAGAAGACTCAAGTTGCTAGTGATTTTAATAAGCCAATAAACACACAATACCATAATTAATTACATATAGGTGAAATAATTGATTTGTAATTAAACTGACTAAATATATTGGTTATAAACATTTATGTATAATCTGCATTCTTCTAGCTTTGTATTGGTGAATATAAGCTTTGTTGTATGCAATACTTTCATATTTTATCAAAGAAAAAGAAAAAAGTCACAGCATCTATATTTTTGTCTTTGACATTGATTTCCTGTATGCTACAGTCCAGCATCCAGATCCAAACCAGCCCAAACCTGAGGGGGGTGAGATGAGACCCCTGAATGGGGAGCCACTAGGGGTGGTTACTAACTGGCCTCTGTCATTACTGGCCTCTTTACAGCGCTGGGGCACCACACATCCCAAGAGCCCTTGCCTCACCGCACTGGACAATGCCGGCAAACCCATCTACATACTAACATATGGTACGGTGTCAAACTTCCTATTGATTGATATGCAACAATTTACATGAGAGTGTGCTGCACATTTTAGAGTGTCCTTTTATTGTGGCCAGCCTAAGGCACACCTGTGCAATAATCATGCTGTCTAATCAGCATCTTGATATGATTACATCTGTGAGGTGGATGGATTAACTCGGCGAAGGAGAAGTGCTCACGAACACAGATTTAGACAGATTTGTGAACAATATTTGAGAGAAATAGGCCTTTCGTGTACATAGAAAATCTCTTAGATCTTTGAATTCAGCTCATGAAAAACGAGGGCAAAAACAAAAGTATTACATTTATAATTTTGTTTATTGTATATGTACACACACACAAACACACACACACACACACACTCATGTTTGTTTTTGTGAAAAGTGTGGACATCCCATAGGCGTAATGGTTTTTATACTGTAAAAACTGTATATTCTATGGCCCTACACCAACCCTACACCTACCCCTAACCCTCACAGGAAACTTTGTGCATTTTTACTTTCTCAAAAAACTCATTCTGTATGATTTATAAGCATTTTTAAAAAATGGGGACATGGGTTATGTCCTCATAAGTCACCCTCTCCTTGTAATACCTGTGTCATACCCATGTCATTATACAGAGTTGTGTGCTGATATGTAACAAAAACAAGAGCGCACACACACACACCCACACACACACACATATATATATAGGGAATGATTTGTTTCCTTATATTGCTAATGTACTCACTTGAAATGGTGAATGAACTCTCAGTGAACAGAGAGTGTGGGTTTGAATATTTGTTTTTGGAAATATGTTTCCATAGGGAAGTTGTGGACACGGAGTCAAAAACTTTCCTATACACTGCTGAACAAACTGAGCACAAGGAATGAACCACTACTACGGCCTGGAGACAGAGTGAGTGTCCTAATCATGCACATTCACCCTCATTTACACCTTGCACTAACTGTCCGTCTCGTCTTAACCAATTAAAAGTGAACGCTGCTAAATATAGTTTTGTGAACCAATCACTCCAATCATTTTCAGAGTTGATCAGAGAAGATGTGCCCCAGACAGTAATGGACTGTCCCAACACACAGTCAGTGCACCAAAACAAGGTTTTTAAAGGTTTTTAGTGCTGTCATGCAAGATCCCATTTGATCAAAGACATAGCATGTTACCATGAAATCATGTTCTAGCTGTATAGTTATGCACTATTCTAAGCTACACAGAAATTACGTGATATTAAAATTAAATTAAATAAATATAAATATAAATATTGCATAAAAAACTTAACCGAGATTAAAACATAAATAAAAATTAGAAATGTTGTCTTGCCAACTAAGTGAAAAAAAAAAGTAGTAGTAAAATCCTTAAAATTAAAACTGAAGTAAAAAAATTATAATAAAATAAATTAAAGCTAAATAATACTATTAAAAAATAACAATGAAGAATAAACTGACAAAGGCAGAAAATTAATAAAAATCAAAATGGAAACTGATTTATTTTTAATAAAAGCTAATTAATTCGTTTTTCAATTAATATTAATATTAATACTGAAATAATACTTAGTTATACTTAAAACTTAATTATACCCAAGCGGTGGATGTAAATACAGGCCCACAATAAAATATATACAAAATACAGTAGCAGTAAA